>NW_022589784.1:998380-1026962 GCF_004348235.1 Phoca vitulina | reverse complement strand
GGCCAGCGCCGCCGCCGCCGCCGCCGCCGCCGCCCACGCGCGACCCTCGGGGGCCCGGCGCGACGCCCCTTTGTCCGGGGGGGCCGTTCATGCCGCCGCCCCCCGCGCGCTGCGGGCCCGGCCGCGCCGAGCAGGTGAGCACGCCGGGACCGCGGGGCCCCGCGGCTTTGTGCGAAGTTGGCGCGCCCCCCTCCCCCCGCCGCCGCCGCCGCGGGCCCGGGACGCTGGGGCGGGGGCGCCGTCCGGGGGTGCTTCCCCGCCGCGCCGCGGGCCGGGCGTCATTGTTCTCCAACTTTCCGCGCCGCGCCCCCCGCCCGCCGGGCCGCACTTAGCGAAACTTTGCGGCGCGGCGGGCGGGCGGGGCGGGCGGCCGGCGGCGAGGGCCCCCTCCACGGGCGCCGGAGTTTGGAGGGGGCGGGGGGAGCGTCCTTTTGTCTGGCGGGGAAGGTGCGGTGGCGCGCCCCGCGGGCGCAGGTTGGGGGGGCCGGGGCGCGAACATCTGCTCCGCGTTAGCGCGGCCCGGGGCGGCGGCGGCGTTGGGCGGCGGGCGGCCCGGCTTCAAAGGCTCCCGGGCCGCCCGCCTGCACCGGCCGTGGCGGGCGGGGTGGGGGCGGGGCGGGTGGGGCCCCGGGCCTCCCGGGCCCCCGGCCGCTCGCAGCGCCTCCCCCTCCGTCCGAGGCCGCTCCAGTTCCCCAGAATCCTGCGACACCCCATAAGTTTCCAGCCCCCCCCAGGTCTGCTTTGAAATCGGTTTCAACCACCCCACAAAAAAGTGCGGTTTCGTACTCCTCAACAAAGTCAGTTTCACACGCCCTCCGAGGAAGAAAAGACCTGGCGGGGGAGGGGGCGCTGGGGCAGCCGTTTCACACCTCGTCCCGAGGTGGCAAACAAAGCGGGGGTTTCTCCGCTTCCGAAGCGGGGTCTCCCTCGACCCTGGAACCCCCTCCGCCCCGCAGCCGCCCGGGAAGCCCGGGACCGAAGCCGGAGGGGCTGCGCGCTCCCCTCCGCTTCCTTTCCTGGGGGGTGGGGGGAATGGGGGCCAGGCAGGTGAGCCTCCACCCGCGCTCTAGAATGGAGGCCCCTGGGGCCGTGCGGGGGAAACCCTGCTTTGGGGACACCCTCCCACCCCCGGAGCGGGAGGCAAGGGATGTTTTCAAAGTTGCTTAAAAATAATTCCCGGATACATCGTGACAATAAAACAACCTAGGGTGGTGGTGGTTTTTTTTTTTTTTCTCCTGCTCTGAGTTCAGTTGTTTTTTTTGTGGGGGGAGGAGGTTAAGGGTGGAGGGGAGCTTTGTAGGTAGGTCCCTGCACCGGGCACCCTCCCCATTTTCAGTGGGGAATCAGGCCGTTGTGCCTTTTTATTGAAGATTGTTTTTAGCTTTGAATTTGGGGGCGACCTGGTTTACAACACGCTGTGACAGCTGTTGGGGGGCGGGGGTCACAAAATTTCCCTTGGGATGGGGCCTGGGCTGCCCTCCCCCTTCCCTGGCGGTGGCAAGCCTGGGGGGGGGGGTGGAAAGGAGAGATGGGAGGGGGAGAGGGGCGGGTTCTCGCGGATTGGTGATGGGACCACTCCCACCCTGCGTGCAGTTTAAAATTTGCAATCTGATTCCCTGGTGGTCTTGGAGGGAGTTTAGGGAATGTGCATTTGCGGACTCCCCCCCCCCCCCCTTGTTCAAACCCCCTGAGGGCTCTGGGGAGAGGTCTCCAGGGACCCAAACCAGGGAGTCCTGGCTGCCCTGCCCCCAGCCCCAGGGTCACGAAGGGGCTCATTCTGGGAAGACCCCAAGCCCTCAGGGCCGTTAGAAGGGCTTTTTAAAACAGCTCTCCCACTCCCCATCTGTCCACCTTTGCCACAGTCACTCAGACCTCTTCTTTGCTCTTCCTGTTCCCGTGTGTCCATCTCCTCCTCTGTAGGGCCGTCTCTAGGCCTGAGGTGCCCACCCTGGGCCCTGGAGAATGAACCAGCCACAGAGGATGGCGCCCGTGGGCACAGACAAGGAGCTCAGTGATCTCCTGGACTTCAGCATGGTAAGCCAGGGCCCCGCCTTCCCGGGCTCCCGCCCTGCCTCTGTGTGGGCCTGCTCCCCCAGGCTTCCTGGGACAGAAGCATCTGCCAGAAATACCCCAACAGCCAAGAGCCAGACCTCAAACTTGGCTGGGTGGAGGGTTCCCCGGTGGGAGGGGGGCTGGAGGATCTGGGGTGCGGTGGGGTGCATGGGCTATGGGCCAGCAGTGGCCTTGGCCTCCTGACCTGGAAAATGGGTGTGATCGGGGTTATTATTGCCGTGTGGGTACAAAAGAAGGAAAAAAAAAAAGGCACCCAGCACCGAGACGACTGGCGTGGGGCCTGAGTGAGGCAGAGAAGCACAGTTGGTGAAGTCTACCTCCTCATTTACTCAGCCACAGGGGGGCCAGCGTGATGGGTGGTCAGGAGCGGGGTGCCGGGGCAGGTGGCCGTAGGAGATCTGGAGAGTGTGGGAATCCCTGGGCAGCACAGCCTGGAAGAAACACTCTGACCTGGCGGTAGCTGCGACTGTCACTCCCATGACTACCGTCATTCCGAGGTGGCGAGGCAGGCCCAGGCGGCACCGCCTGGCCCGACAGAGCTCCCGGGAGGGTGCTGGCTCCCGGGCATCACACAGCTCAGCTGGGCCCTTGGGAGCCGGGAGTGGCGGCCTCGGTGTGCTCATCTGTGCAGTGGGTCATCTGTCACCAGTGTCGGGTGGTCCGGGTGTCCTCTGAACCTCTGCAGCCTGCCCGTGGACACTTCCCTGAGTCCTGCTCCCACTCCTGCGCCAGGAGGCACTATTTTGATTTGAAACGGGGTGGGGGAGGGTACTTTCAGTCTGAATTTCACCCTCCACCAGGACGAGGCCCAGGCCACTGAGGCCTGTCGAAAACAAAAGTCCCCAAACCGAAACGACACCAGCCATCCTGTGGAAAAACACAGCCCACGGGACAGAGGGCTCTGGCTCCGGAAGGGCCATAGTGGTATTTTTGAGCCATTTTTAAGCCCCATTTTATTTTTGCTTCCCCGGCTGAGTAACCCAGAGTGCAGCTCAGTTGTTTTTTTGTTAAACTGACAGGTCACAGACTATTGAGCTGGAACAGACTGGGGTGGGGGTGGGTGGTGGGCACAGGGTCAGACCTGGCCCTGCCTCTTCTATCCAAGAGCCTTGAACCCGTCGTTCCCCCATCCCTTCTGTCTGGTGGGTCCTAACGTCTTCTCCACCCCAGTTCCGAAACAGTGACCCATTTCACAGTTGAGGAAATTGAGGCCGAGGGGTAAAGTGCCCTGTGTCTTCCCTCGGGGTGAACCTGGAGCTGGATTTCCACTCCCCGTCCTTGTTGTCACAAGGAGAGAGGCCTGGTCAGGTCACTGGGCACAGACAGCCCCCGCCTCCTCCTCCGTCACTTCTCGGTCTCCTTGTAGGTGCTCCCTCCCACCTACCCCAGAAAAACCAGGTGGATTTATGTTTTAAATTCACTTGGTCTTAGACTGAGGAAAGGTTTGAAGGGAAGTGTTTGCGGGTCCAAGTTCTTGTGCAGCAGAAGAGGTGACTGTCAGAGCAACACGAAGAAACAGCTAAGCCGTGGCGTCAGCCGCTGTCCCTGCCAGGCCCTGAGTCTCCACAGTTAGAAAGGAAGCTCCTCAGGGCACGGAGGGCACGTGGGCTCTGAGCAGTGGGGGACGCCTGCGTGGTTGGCTTTCAGTGTCCCGTGTGGTCAGGGCCCTGGGCCCATTTCACAGAAGACTGAGGCTGCAGGGTAAGGGGGGGCAGTGTCAGGGCTGACAGGGCCCAGTGCCCCTGTGGCAGACGCCACGTCAGTGCAGCCCCTGGTACCCTAGGGGACAAAACAAAGACTTGGAATGGGCCCCCCCCACCCCCAGGGGCTTGGCTGCTGACCCCCAGGCCTGGGGTCCAGTTGCTTCTGACTGTGGCTCAGCTAACCCCTCCCTCAGTGCAGGCCTCAGTTTCCCCAGTGGGGCAGGAGCCTATGTGGGAAATAGGGCCCTGGGGAGGCTGGGCCAGTTGAATGAGCACAGCCACGCCCCCGGAGGGGGTTGCAGACCCAGTGAGAACCTGCTTCCCGCCAGGCTCCACGCCTCCCATGAGCCCCTGCTGCCCCGCCCGCCAGGGCCAGCTGAGCACATGGCCTCTGTTTCTCTCCTGTGGAACGGGGCGTGGGGACAGGGCTCGTGATGCTGCCCTGAGAGCCCTGCCCATAGGCACTGTGCCCTCAGCTCCTGGCTGCGCGGGGTAGGTAGGGGGCTGGGGGGGTCAGCAGCTGCCCAGTGAGCCCCTGGCCCTGACTCCGGCCACCTTTAATCACTTGGGCCCTAGATGGAGTCTAGGGCACGGACGTGTTTTGTTTTGTGTGGCAAAAGGGTTTGTTGATGTTGGGTTTTCTTGGCTAATGCTCCTAAGCTGTTTAATCCTGAGGGACTTAACACGGTGGGTTTGGGTAAACCGGGTGGGGGGGGAGGGAGGGAGGAGCAGAGGCAGCCTTTCCACACGGCGCCCAGGAGAACCACCAAGTCACCTGTTGGGGGGTGGGCACAGCCTTTCCCAGGTCCCTCCAGCTTCCTGGCGTTCTGGGTGGGCCTCAGCTTCTCCTGAGGGGCAGATGTGATGAGGGCCCCAGGCAGCCAGTGAATACAGAACCTGGCACATGGGGGACACTTGACCCAGGTCACCCCCCTCCCATCCCAGTGACTGGGCAGAGCTGTCCTCCCCACATGCCTGCCGCTCAGGGTCAGGGGCGTGCAGGACAGGAGGGGATTCTGGCCTGGGGAAAGGCCTGTGCGCAGCTCACCCTCGCTGCTGGGCTGGGAGCGATCCTTTAACTTTTTAAAGCTGAAATTTAAGGAAAACTTTGTATTGTTTCTGAGAGCAAGTAAAGGGTTTCCAGTCCTGAAATCAGTTACTCCAGCTGCAAACAGCAGAGTTTTTATTTTTTAATATTATTTAAGTAAATTCTGCACTCACCCAGTGTGGGGCTCGAACTCACGACACCAAGATCAAGAGTTGCCTGTTCCACCGACGGAGCCGGCCGGGCGTCCTCCCAGCAGAGTGTCTAAATTCTACCAGATGTGCTATTACCGGCAGCAGGACGGACCCGCAGGCAGAGCTGGGTCCTGGCCCCCACACTCCCCTCTCTGTCTCTTCCCACAGATGTTCCCCCTGCCCGTGGCCAACGGCAAGGGCCGGCCCACCTCCCTGGCTGGTGCCCAGTTTGGAGGCTCAGGTAGGACCCCGTGGCTTGGGGCAGCGGGTGGGCTGGGAGCACCGGGTGGGGCACGGTGCTGGGGCCACTCAGAGGGGACATCAGAGGAGGACGTGCTTGGGGGCGGCACCCAGCCGAGTGGGATGGGGGTGAGGGGCCTGGGGCTGAGGGGCACATGTGAGGTGGGGACTTGAGCCTCCTGGGTCCCCATGGCCCCTGTGGGGCCCTGGGTCTCCAGTTTAAGGGGGAGGTGGAGGCCCAGGAGTTGCTGGAATCAGCCCTCACTAAGTCTTGCCCACGTTATGAGTACAGGGAGAGGCCCGGCTCTTGGCTGTTTTTTCAGATACACGTTAGGGGAGTACCGTGCGTGGGACCCAGCACTGGGGTGGCTGACCATCCTGCTGAGGACACGGGGGTTCCCGGGATCTGGGGTTTTGAACATTCAAACTAGGAATGTCCTCAGCAAACCTGGATGAGTCGGTCGCCCTACCAGGCACTGAGGGCCCACGACATGGCAGGAGGAGGACAGATCTTTCTTTCCTGCTGGAGGCACGTGCCACAGGGGCTAGGCAGCAGAGCAGTGAGGAGGAGGTGGTCACAGCCGAGGTGGTCAGGGACGGTCTTCAGGGAGGTCCTGTTTGAGCAGAGACCTGAGGGGGGTTCAAAGTGAGGGGCACAGCCTGTGCAAAGGTCCTGGGGCAGGACCAGGCCTGATGTGTTAGAGGAAGAGCAAGGAGGAGCAGTGTGCCTGGAGCAGACTGAGCGAGAGGGGGGAGGGGAGCGCAGGGAGGAACGAGGAAGGTCCTGCAGGGCCTTGGGGTCTCGGGAGGACTTGGGCTTTTACTCCAGGGAGGTGGGAGTCCTGGAGGGCTGTGGGCAGAGAGGGGTGCCTTGTGTACATTGGAGAGTCCAGCCTGGCTGTTGGTGGGATTTGGGGGAGCCCCTCAGGGAGACCAGGATCTTCTGCCACTCTTTGGATTTTGGCATCTTTCCAGGGTCTCAGGATTGGCTGTGCGTCCTTCTGTGACTCTGGGATTTGGGGTGGAAGGTTCTTTCTTGGAGTTGTCTGTGAATTCCATTGGGGTATCCAGTGTGTTCTGGCTGGAGGAGGAGAGGTTTTCAGGGGCGCGTTGTGTTCAGGCACCCTCCACAAGGAGAGGGACATTTTGTCATGTCCCCCCCCCCACCGTGCTGGCCTTCCCCTCTGCCTGAGGAAGTGGCTGCAGGGCTGGACAGAGTCCTCTCTGAGCTGTGGAAATCCCCACAGGCCATCTCGCTCCCTCCTTCTAGAAGTATCTCCCAGGACCTGGGGTGCTACCCTTTCTCTGGCTTGGGCAGAGGGTCAGGTTCTGGGGGTCTCCTTGGTGGAGATGGCAGAGGCATGCCCTTGTCTCCCGCTGGGCCTCTGCCCCAGGCTGTCTTCCCTCTTCCAGTGTCCACTTGGGACCAGCAGCCCCGAGTCATCGAAGCCGCAGCTCCTAGGGGAGGTGCCCCTCCAAGCTGCCCACTTCTGGCCCTGCCCTGACCACTTTGGATGGGGACAGGGTGTGGTGGTTCCAGCCTGGGAGACCCCCGTCCTGGGTATGCAGCCAGGGGCCCCTCACCCAGTTCAGTTCAAGCCGTTACCACCAGCTTGAGCCTGGTGTGGCTGGGGACGTGGGACCGGGAACCCTAAGACCGGAGCAAAAGGGCCCGTCCTTGCTGCCACTCCAGGCACGAGACTCTGCCGCCGGCATCAGGTGGCGTGACCGTGAGCCTCAGTTTCTTCATTTGTAAAAGGGCGTGTGCCAGCGGCCAGGTGAGTCAGCGAGGCCGGGGGTGTGAGTGCTTTGTAAACTGGAGGTGTGGGCGTGTCTTGGTGCAGCCCTCCTGGCCCTGCCCTCAGACCTGGGAGCCTCAGGACCTGGGCTTGGCCAGAACCCCAGGGTGCTCCCTGCTCTGAGCTCACTTCTCCATCTTCTTCCTGGTGGGGCTGGAGACACTGGGAAGGGGGCAGGTTGCTGGTCTGTTGGCAGGTGGGCCCGGGGAAGGTCCGCCCCCGTCAGAGCGAGGCAGCTCACCCTCCTTCAGCTGGTCGTGCGTGCTTGCCAGGGGCTCCCAGATGCTCGTGGGCCCCGCCAGCCTCGCGCCTCCTCGGGGCCGGTCCACCTTGTGCATCCTGGTCTGGTGGACCTTCACGTCACCTAAGTCAGCCTGTGCCCTTGGGTCCGTTCTGTTAACAAGTGGGCGGCGGCTCTGAAGGTCAGTGCGTGGAAGGGCTGCTTGAGAAGTGGTGGCAGAGGGACGTGAACCACTTGAGGGGCTGGGGAGGTCTTCTGGTTCGTATCTGGATCGGAGAATCCTCAAGAGGAGAACGCGTCCCCATCCCCTCTCTCTTGGGAGACCATGAGGCACAGAGCCGCGTGACAGCGCATCATCTGCTGGAAACCGCAGGGTCCGAGGCCGCCCCGGACACCAGGAAGAGCGTACGGATGGGGCAAAGGACACCTGTTTATCGTTTCTGGGCAGCTTTCTCGTTAGCAGAATTGTGAACGTAACATGTGCTTAGGGTGACACTCCTACACTCGGGGACTGTCAAAGACCGCGCCAGCACCGGCCGGGGCAGGTGTCCCGTGGAGGTGGACTGCCCACGAGCGTGCCCCTCCGGCCCGGCCCCTTCTCCAGCACAGGTCTTCAAACTTCCCCTCCCACTTCATGGGTGACAAGGAATATGCCGTTCCAGGGGGCATTTATGACACTCATGATGCGTGGTCACCTTTTCAGAAGCTCATCGGCCATGAGTTCTTTTTTGATGAGTTTTCCATTACTGTCTTGAGCCCCCGCCCCCCGCCCCTCTTTGGAGTTGATCAGTTTCTTCGGAATCATTATAGGCAGACGGGCAGTTAGAACTGCACACCCATAGCATGGGAGCCGACCTTGGTACCACCCAGGCGTGATCAGTGTGAGTGCGGGGGTGGGCGGCTGTCTGCACACTTCTAGCCTGCATGGAGCGCCATCAGCCCACCGCCACAGTTCAGACGCAGAGCTGTTATCGCTGCCTGCTACCTCGTAGTCATACCCACCCGACTCCCTTCACCCCTGGCGGCCACAGACTATTCTCCAGCTCTGGTTTTGTGATGTTGAGAATGTCAGGAGTACGTGAAACCACGTGAGATTGTGTAGCCTTCTGAGATTGGCTTTTCTCACTGAGCAGAATTCCCTGGACACCCGTCCAGGTTGTTGGCTGTATCCGCCGTATCATAGTTTTTCTTTGCTGCCCTCAATGGGCTTTTAACAATGGCAACATTAATACTTATCGACCACGATTTACTTCAGTATTTGTTGAGCGCTGTATTCCAGGCACCAAGCCTGGATCATTTGAGTCCTTAGTCCTCACGGGTTGGTGAAATAAGCAAGATTATCGTTCTCGTTGCACTTACGGTGAGTTTAGTAACCATCCCAAGTAACCCCCTGGTGCTGCTTTCCTGTGGTGTCCTTTATCCCTATTCTCTAGTGCTCTTATTGATTTGTAAGAACTCTTTGCATAGGAAGGATGTTAGTCTTTTGTGAGCTATGTTGCAGTTTATTTCCTAACTTTGTAACTTGTTAACAGTGTTTTTTAATTGGTCTCAGTGTTTTACACATTAAATTTGTGTGTTGTCAGATCTTTCCATTTATGGCGTTCTAGCCTTGGTGCCATTTCTGAGAAATCCTTAGGAATCAGATGACACTGTTCATTCAGCAGTGGGGGTCTCGAAAGCCCTTGCTTCTTGCTGCATCAGGCTGAGGAGTGAGGAGGGTATGGGAAAAGATGCAGGAGGGCAGAGGAGCATAGATTGGTGGTCCTTGGCCGAGCAGAGCCATGAGAAAGAAGCAGGAGGTAGAGAATCTTGACCGTGAAGTGGTCACGGGCTCACAGCAGTTCCCAGCCTAGTGCACACGTTGGGCTCACCCGTGGGACTACACCTGAGCTCTGTTGGAAAGGCTGGGAGGGGGCCTGTAATAGCTTCCGGGTGATTCTGGGGGGTGCCTGTCCTCCGTAGAAGCACGTGTCCGTGAGAGGCCACACCCCCTTTATGAAAACAGACTGCATGCTGGTCACAGTGAAAACTTCTAACGTAAGAGAAGAAAAAGATTCAAGTATAAGCTGTGTCCCATGAGAAAAGTGCAGTAAAACTAGAAAAGAGCAAAGAGTAGGACGAAATAAAAAGCCTGACTATCTGGAAATGTCAGAATTCTGTTTATGCACCTCTTGGGTTAAAGCATTAACGCAGCCCGGCAGAGGGGACCGAGACCGTTGGAGCCGAGAGGTGCGGGCCGAGCTGTGCGTGGAGCTGTGCTTGGGGGAGGATCGTGCGTGCCCGGACAGGTAGCTCCGGGAAGGAGTGCGTCCGCGCTGGGGAACCGGAGAGCAGCTGAGTCGTGCCTGGGAGTCGCGCCTGGGAGTCGCGCCCGGGATGCGCCTTGGCGTCGGTTTGGAGGGCGCTTCCTCGGGTGCCAGGTGGCCGTGAACTTCTGTGTCCTCCTCTCATCTTTCTGTCTCTTCCTGCCTCAGTGCGCCTGGTGGTAGTTGCCAGCGCTTTGCGGTGTGTCCCGGTCTTGCCCCCACTGTGCTTTTGCAGGGCCCCCCAACACACATTGAGACAACGCGGTTCTGTGTCCTGATCTTGGGGAGGCTCACACCACGGCCCTGCCCCAAAGGGAAGCCCTGTTGGGATGTGTTAGAGCATCGACTTCATAGCTGACTTTGAGAAGGAACCATCCGTCTACACTGCAGTTTCCTGAGGTCAGAACCCGGTTTTTCCCCCATCTGTTCAGGTTCTTTCTCTCGACCTGTACAGCTTTGAGGAGAAACTTCAGAAACTGACGTATGGGACACTTGGCTCTTCTACGGTTCTGTTTTGTTCTGTCCCGCCTTCTCCAGTGAGGGTGGTCTAGGTATTCTAGAAGTTTCCATGCCATGGTTTGGGGACCTTGTTCGTCCTGCTTGCCTCCTGACATCCCTGTTGGTGCTCTTCCCTTGGTTTGGTTTTCTGGCTGACCAGTCCAGCCATCCTCGGGCCCCTCACCTGCCGCATCCCAGTGCAGACGCCGTGTGCCTTTTTGCAGTGGCCGGCGTTTCTAGAAACGCAGGCGTGTGCTCCTGGGCTTGTCGGGCTCGTCAGCAGGACTGGGCCTGATGGGGGTGGTCGCCTGGAGGTCCATCCTTCCGTAGGTGTGTGTTTATCACACTTGGGGCGCTTTCCTCTGGTCCCACGTGACGTCCACAGTGAGCGTGGTCTTGACTTTCCTTCTCCACGTCCTGGTACTGTCCCCAGGTGCGGTCTGTGCCCTGCGTCAGCCGCCAGGCAGATCGGCCCGCTCCGGCCCCGCGCTTTGCCCACGGTCCTTAGTCGCGTGGGCAGGGGCTTTTGTCAGCGATCTCTGAGTGAGACCCATCCCTGGTGCTGGGGGAGCCGGCCCACCTCCCCGTTTGCATTCGAGCCCCTTTTTCCTGCAGTGATTCCTGTTGAGATTTTGTTGGTGCCTCGTCAGCTCCGGGGTGTCTGAGGGGAAAACCCTCACTTGGGACACAGGGTGACGTGGCTGGCGTGGCCTTCAACAGCTTCCAGAGTCGCGCCTGTCCCCGTTTGTCAGGACGCAGAGTCCACGCCTCGGTTCGGAGTCTAGTGGCGTTTTCTTTCAGTTCTTTGTCCTTGATTCAGCTGTCTCTGATCTCTTACTGATTTTTCTTCCGAGGAACGGGCGTCACTGTCAGACTGACGTTCTCCGTCGCACTGCTCTTCTCTCCCCGACTTCTCCCAGACCTGTGGCTGGTTGGCCTGTGTTTGACTTCGGACTGCGGGCCGGCGCGCTCGTCGACCTCCCATTTGGGGCCTGGTGTCGCTGGTCACACTTTTCTGTTGGGGTTGCATTCTGCAGGGTCCGGTGGCCATAGTTACACGGACTTCTATTATTTTTTAGAAATATTTGATACTTTCTTTTAAAAAATGTTCCTGTTGAGTCAAGTTCCTTTGGAGAGTTCTGATTTCCAGGCTGGGGGTGAGCGTCTGTCCCCCGTCTCATATCGAGGTCCCCGGTGCAGAGTCCGGGTGCGGCTGGAGCCCTGGCCCCGTTGGGAAGACCCAGAGCCTCCCGCCCTCACCACGGCAGGGCCCGCTCTGCTGCCGCACACGTGCCCTTGAGGTGCAGCGGGGCGTGGGGCCGTGGGGTCTGTGTCTGCCGCACGACCGTATTCCCATTTTAGTGTGTTCCATGTCAGGGACCAAGAACAGCGCCCCTTTCTCCGCGAGCATGTCTGTGGGTCTCTGCGTCTGCCCCTCAGGGCTCGTGCATGGCGGGAGGACTGGGTTCTGGGGCTCCCGGGGCTCAGGTCAGTGGGGTTGTCTCTCTCGGTCCAGCCTGTCCTCAGTGAAGGCTCGCCCCTCGGGCTGGGACTTGGATGCGGGCCTTCCAGCTGCTCCTCACTGTGTCGCATGGTGCGTCTGCGCGGCGGCTGGTGCGTGGCCTCCCAAGCTCGGCCGGAGCTGTGTTCTGCCGGTGCCAGGCTCGCAGAGTGCGGGACGCTGACTGCTGACTTCGTGGTTTGGATGACGTGTGGGAGCCTCCCGTTTCTGGCTTTTCCAACCCCAAGGGGAAACCAGACGTCCCTTTCCTGCAGGAAAGCACAGGGATGAGCCTCTCCGCCACCCTGCTGACTGGCATAAGTGATCGCCCCTCGTAGAAAACGTGGTTTCTCTTTGTGAGAATCTGGGCCCAGTGGTTACTGGGGGGCCCTGAGCAGGTGACCTCACCTCTCCCCACGGCTGCTGCAAGGATTCGGTGGGCGCAGCTCGCCGACCCGAGCGCTCTCCCGGTCTCCGCGTGGTGGTGTCTCAGCGGCCACCCACGCCCGGCGGTCCACAGCGACCCTCCAGCAAGCCGGCGTGGGCGGTGCTCCCCACGGCCTTTGGGAGGTCTCCTGGCCCACCCGCCTCCCGTCTCGCGCTCCAGCCGAGCTGAGCCGTGCACCCTCGTCCATCCTGGACGTCAGGAACACGTGTGTGCGCCTCTCTCATCCCCTTCTTTGCGTTTTCGTTCATTTTTCTCAGGTTGCCGGCGGGCTGTCCGGGTCCGCGGCTCAGACGTGCGCCGTCAGCTCCGTGCAGGGTGTGGTTTCAGGCTGGGTCTCGCTGTGCGCTGTCCCGGTTGTCGCGGAGCGCTGTCCGTCTCCACCACGTGGGGTGGCCCGGAGCACCCTTCCCACATGGCTGCTGCCCTTCAGAGTCTCCTGTGGATTTCTGGGGTTGCCGCTCTGCTTGTTTTTTCCTGCTTTCTCGCCTTTTCTGTCTGAAATCTCTTCTACTTCAGAAACCCCCAGGCTCCTTAATACCTTGAGGGTGCTTGGTGGTTGCTGCCTCAGATGGTCTTTTGCTGGGATAAATCCTAAGTCCGGAATCCCGGTTCATCTTTGGCGTCCGACGTGTGTTTCTGTCTTCTGTCTGTTCTTGCAGAGAGACCCCAGGTTGGCTTCTGAGCTCATATTGGGGGGCAGGTTCTCCCATCCCCACACTCAGCTACCACACGGGTCCCCTTGAGCCTGAAGCAGGACGAGGGTCTTCCTGAAATTTGCGGGGGCGGGGGCAGCTTCTGTAGCTGGGTGGGCCCCGTTTCTCTGAATTACCACGTGTTTGTGGGACCCACCTTACACGAGGCCGGCTGCCACCAGGGAAGCCCCAGGGTTGTTGCGTAGGAGCAAAGTCCCAGGTTTGGGGGTCCTCCTGCTCTTAGAAAGGGTGGGGTGTGGCCTCTACTCACTTCCTCTTCTGTCTCCAGTCTGCTTGCGCTCAGGTCATGCGGGGACCCCTGCTTTCCTGCCCCCACACTTGGGCGGATGTAGCGAGGGCTCCGGGCCTGTCCGTCACCTGCATCTGGCTTGCGTGCTGCTGGTCTCACATCCTACCGGCGACATTCTCTAACCCACTTCTGATCCTTTTCAGAACAAGGTGGGGAGGGGGCTGTTCTGGCCCCGGCCAACCCTGGGAACTTACTAAATTTGAAGTTATGCAGACCAGAAAAGGAAGCATTCTTGGGTGTGAACAGAAGGCAGAGGATAAAGCAGAGGGGTGGGAATATGGAGGCTGAGTGAGCCTGGGTTCAGGACTGCATGCCCCTTGCAGGTCCCCCCCCCCAGTTTTGAAATGATACAGGAATTTAAAAGTTGACCCCCGGGGCACCTGGGTGGCTCAGTCGGTTGAGCGTCTGACTCTTGGTTTGGGCTCAGGTCATGATCTCAGGGTCGTGGGATCGAGCCCCATGTCAGGTTCCATGGAGTCTGCTCCATATTCTCTCTCTTTTCCTCTCCCCTCGAATAAATAAATCTTAAAAAAAAAAAAAAGTTAACCCCCAAGATCCCAGGAAGAGAGGCCTCCCCTGTGGGAGCCCACAGCCCCAGCCGAGGAAGGGCTGCCCCCAAATCCAAACTGGTGTCGATCTCGCTCCTCCACGAGCCCCCGGGGCCACATCTAGGGGGGGCTGCCTGACGAGCCCCGCAGTTTGGGGGGATTTCGTTGTGAGAGGGAGAGCTGACTGGCTTAGTGTCGTCGCCGCCTGATAAACTGCAGGAAGAACAGAGTTCTGTGAGCGCTTCCAGGTAGTTCTCGGACATTGTTGGTTTTAGATGCCGTCGCCGTCACCTGAGTGTGGTTTTGGTGTTGTTACTGTTTCAGTCGTTGGGTTCTGGGGCCGCATTGTCCGTCACTGCAGCCACGAGCCACGTATAGTCATCTGAGTTCACGTGTATTAAAAGTCCCGCAGGTTCCTTCCAGCCATCATGCTGGCCACGTTGGTGATGAGCAGCCACCCGAGGCCGGGAGAGGGCAGGCAGACGGGGCGGGTGCTGTGCAAGTGCTCTCGGACGCAGGTTCATTAGTGGCTGGTGCAGCCATGGAGTGAGGCATGGACGTTGCTGAGGCTGTTTGCAGGGGCCAGCCCTGCGTGGGCAACACTGGGAATACACAGAGGACCCCAGGCGACTTCCCTGAAGGAGGGTGAAGAATCTGCGGTGTGGGGACTGGCAGGGCAGAACTCGGGCGGGCGTGTAGGTGGGGGTCCGCTCATGGGTTGGGGCTGGCGAGGGATGAGCTGGTGGAAGGAGGGTGGTGGAGAGGGATCTGGTCTCTGCCCTGAGGGCCGTGGGGAGCTGCGGGGGCTGCTGGTGGGGCAGAGCCAGGTTTTGCTTCGGAAAGCTCCATCGAGCTCCCTGGGCCTGGCGGTGGGCAGGAGACCCCGGGTGGCAGGGTGCGGGGGGGGGAGCGCTGCTGCAGGACGAGCCAGGGGTGTGGCGGAGGGGACAGGGAAGGTAGGCTCTGACCTGCGGGCAGCGGGAGGGAGGGAGAGCGGACAGCTCTGGGGGTCTAGCCTGGGCACCTGGGTGAGGGAGCACTCACAGAGCCGGGCTTGGGACCACCTGGGTTTTGCCTGCCCCACACCGTAACCCCGGCCCTGGTACCCACGTCTGTCGGTGGGGCTTCTTCCCACAGAGTAACCGGCTTCGGGAATCTTCCTCCTATTGGGGTTGGCTGAGCTTCTGCACAGAGGGCCAGCGACCTCTCTGTTCTGTCTCTGCAGGAACAAACGGGCCTGGTCACACATCAATAACACTCGATTTAGAAAGCAGGAGGCGTGGGGGTGGTGATGGGGGGCTGGCTTCGTGTCTGGGCTGCAGTTTGCCCACCCAGGCCCAGGGCAGTCCAGCACGCAACGGGCCGGTGTCTGCTGGGGGCCTGTCCGAGCCCAGCCCCCAGGGCCGCGGGGGAGGGGGCTCGGCGGGCACCAGGTCTCGCTGAGGGCCAGTGGTACCGCCCACTCTGCAGCCCAGGCCTCCATCCCCATGGCCCCCTGGGCAGGTGGGTGGCTTCCTTCCCCCCAGCTCCAGCTGGTGCTGGGGCTCCGACCTGTGGGCCCGGCAGAGCTCCTTCTGCCCTCTGCCCTGTCCCGGGCCCGCTTCTGCCTGAGGCAGCCTCCCGCCGCGTGGGCTCGGAACCTCCAGCCTTAAAGAAGGAAGGCGTGAAAAGATTACGTTCTGACAGCAGGGCTTTAGGCTATTAGAACGTGGACCGGGAATGTTATGAATATTCATAATGGTTATTAAAATGTACGATTAATGGGGCGGTTGATAACTGTTAGTGGAGTGGTGGGGGAGGGGCCGTCCCTAGTTTTGACATCTCTAGGAGAGGGGAGGCCGGGGGCCGGTGAGGGCTTTCTCCAGGAAGGGCAGAGCCAGACCTGGTTGCCTCCGCCAGGAGCTTGTGGGGTCCCCGTGGGTGCGAGGCCCCGGGCCCCGGGGTACCCTTCATGCTGCCAGCTCCACAGGGGCTGGGCTGCAGGCGCCCAGTTGGAGTTGTCCTCAGACGTGGTCTGTCGTGCTCTTGGGACGTGGCCTCCCTGGTCACCGTGGTGGGGTCCTGGCACCTCCAGGGGCATGTTGTGGGTGGCTGCAGGGGTGGGGGCTGCTCCAGAAGGAGAGGGGTAGCAGACAAGTGGGTGTAGAGGGAAACTGAGGCTTGGGCTGCTGGTACTTTGCCCAAGGTCGCCCCTGCTTCACCGGCCACTCTGTTCCCCGGTGTGGATCCCCCAAACCTGGTGGCTAATGGCGGGAGCCCCTGCGGGTGCGGCCCCTCCACCCCTGGCTAAGGCAGCCCCCCAGTGCAATTACGGTGGAAATTTTTGATTAGAAAATAAAATCTGAATGTAGTGTATGCATATTCATTAGGTTGAAGGATTAATATGCATAATTATGCAAATAAGGCAGCAATTAAACACCAGTTTGGGGGGATGATTAACACAAAGGCATTGCAATAAGATGAAATTTGAAAGAAGTTTCTGATAAAGATGAGCAGGGTGAGGGGGGAGGGGAGGTGGGCTGGCTGAAGGATTCTTGCTGGGGTTCTTGCCATCTCCCCAAAGTCCAGCTGTGTGGGGTCACAGGGCAGCTGGGGGGGGGTTGTGCCTGGCCCACACGGCGGGGCTGGGCACAGGTCCCTCCAGCCCACCTCTCCCCAGCCTGACTTGGGTCCTGCAGAGTGGGGTGTGTTCATCCTCCTGTTTCCAGAGGAGGGAAACTGAGGACAGAGTGGTACTGGGGCCAGGCCGGGGGCTCAGGGCCTGCCCTACGTGTGTTTGTCAGGCCTCGTGGTCTTGTTGCCTCTGGTGGATGGGGTCAGAGCCCCGGCCCAGGAAGGCTGTGTGCCTCCTGGTGGGGGGGTGGGTAGTCCTGGGTGGTGCCTGGGAGTGTTTGGGGGGAGATAAGGGTCCCGCCCTGCCCTGCCCCACCGCTCCAGACCTAGATCCTCTGTCACGCTGGTTAACCCCCACTATGCCGTGGGCCTCTCATAAGTGGGGCTCCATTCAACCCGAAGGGGCTGCCAGCCTGGGCCAGTGGCAGCCGTGCTGTTATTTCAACAAAGGAGTGGCTTCGTTTCCCGATTTGTCAGTGATGGGAAGGGAGAGACTCCCACTTCCCTGAGATCAGAGCTTTCGCGGTGCCCTCGTGAACCTTTCTTGCAGGGTCAGGAGGGACTGAGCCTGATTCAGATGCCCCAGTCCCTCGTGGTCAGGGCTGGACCGGAGGGAGAAACTAGATGCTGGGGGGAGGAGGCTCTGAGAGTGAGGGCTCTGCCCAGGGTGGGCATCATGGCTGGGGCTTTGGTGGATGGGTAGGAGTTTGCTGGCAGAGGCAACTGGTAGAATTGTTTTTTGAACTGCGGGCCTTAAGGGTGTCTGGAGTGCTTCCTACTAATGGCAGTTGTTTGTCTTGTTTTTTAAGATTTTATTTTTTGGGCACCTGGGTGGCTCAGTCAGTTGGGCGTCTGCCTTCAGCTCAGGTCATGATCTCAGGGTCCTGAGATCAAGTCCCGCATCGGGCTCCCTGCTCCACGGGGAGCCTGCTGCTTCCTCTGTCTCTCTCTGTTTCTTGTGAATAAATAAGTAAAATCTTTGGGGAAAAAAAAAAGGGGGTTTTATTTTTAAGTAACATCTATAGTCAGCGTGGGGCTTAAACTTACAATCCTGAGGTCAAGAGTTGCATGTCCACCAACTGAGCCGGCCGGGCACCCCCTTGGCAGTTTAAATATGGGCAGAGCGAGGGTTGGGTAAGGCCAGACAGGCTCCAGGGCCAGGCTGGGTCAGGAAGGGCCCGGAAAAGCAGCTGAGTTGAAGGAGGGCTTCTCCCTGAACTGGTGGAAGCCACAGCGGGCTTCAGAGCAGGGTGGCGGTGAGGGTGACCCTAACTCTCTTCTGTTGCCCTGCAGGTCTGGAGGACCGGCCCAGCTCGGGCTCCTGGGGCACCAGCGACCAGAACAGCTCCTCCTTTGACCCCAGCCGGGTAAGGAGTCTCTGTGAGGCCCGAGACCGGGGTTTCCCTTCTCTGGGTTGGGGAGTGTATGGGAAACTGAGGCTCACAGGGCGAAGTCAGAGGCCAAGCTGGTCTCCTGGGGCCATAGGCCCAGGGACGTGGATTCAGGCCTTGACTCGGGCACTTACGGGCACGCCTGCCTCCTGGAGCTCATCTCCCCAGCACCCCTCATAGCCATCTGCCTCCACAGACCTATGGTGACGGCACGCACTTCAGTGAGCCCCACGGCAGTCTCTCTTCATCCACATTCCTGGGCCCGGGGCTTGGAGGTGAGTGTCCGTGCGGCACCGTCCGCTCCCCTCATGCTCCCCTGTGATCCTCCGGGTGCGGCCAGTGTGCTCAGGGCAGCTGTGCTTCGGCGGATTCTCCCAGCGCAGAGGGTGTGGGTGGCTGTGGCCTGCTGCCCATGGGAGAGCAGCCTCAGGAGTCCCGGCAACTCAAGGAGGTGGTGGTCAGAGCCGGGCTGGGCCCTTCTGAGGCCGGCCAAGAAAGTCAGGATTCAGGCACGCCTGGGCTTAGTCCCTCCCACTGGGACCCAGGTGAGGACTGTCCCTTCTGGAGCCTCGGTGTCCGACTGGAGGACTGGGATCCTCACAGCACTTTCCGTGTGGCGGGTCATGAGGCCTCGCCCAGCTCCTGGGGCCCCGCAGCCTCCCCCACCTGCAGACGGGCCCCCTGAGGATGAGTACCAAGGGACCTGTGCGGGGCTCCCTGGCTTGTGGGAGCTGGCAGAGGCTCAGCCTCTGGGACCATGAGGGCCCGCATGAATGGGTGGCTGTGAGGGCCCCCGGGACTGGGTGCACGGTGGGAGCTGGACAGGCAAGCATGGCGCCCGGGAAGGGAGGGGGGAAGGGCAGCGTCCAGAGACCGCTTGTGAGCCCATCTCCCAGACCAGGAGGGTAAAGGCCAGCCCCGCGTGTGGCCTGGGGTGGCCTGTGCACCTGCAGGGACTCCGGTTACTTCTGCCGGTTCCTTCCTCCCGCGTCTTCCTGATGTGGGCAGTTTCCCACAGCCAGGCCTGGTCAGCAGGGCCCAGAGCCCAGCTGGGTCCCAGGCCCGCCACGTGGCACCCAGGCCCGCCTGGCGAGCTGGCGGGGAGGTGGGCACAGTGCAGGCCTCGCAGGGCTTCATGCTGTGGCCCCCGGCCTGGTCTGGCTCCCCAGCTCTCATCCCACCTGACGTGCAGGCCCGGGGCATGGATTTAGGCACTTCTCTGTGCTCACAGGGTCCCTTCACAGAACCTCCATTTTCTCTCCTTGCCATCCTCATCCTGCATCTCAGGAAGCCCCTGTTCGGTGCCTGCCGTATGCAGGGCCTGAACCCCAACACCCCATTCTTGCAGGGGGAGCTGAGAGTCTGGGAGGGGAAGCCACCTTCCTGGGCCGAGCCCAGAGCTGTGGCTGGGCGGGCCAGCCTTGCTTCACATGCTGACCCCGGGAGGAAGGAAGCGCAGGCTCCACACCCCCCTCCCCCCCCCCCCCCACGTTTACTCCTTGGACCGGGGCAGCCCCCCCACACCCCACCCCCCGCCTCTGGCCTCCAGGCCTGGTTTGCTGATCCTTCCACGGGCCCAGCATCGCCTGCCCTGAGGGGTCATGGGGGCAGGACTGTGGGCACAGCCTCTGGAGCCCTGCCCCCCCAAACCCCCAGCAGCACCTGCTCCAAGAGTTTGGCCAAAATTGTAATTTTATGCTAAAGAAACTGGGAGATTTTTTCTCTAGCTTGAGAGTAATTCCAGTTAATTCTCCGAGCATCTGAATTTTTGTCTCACATCAAGGCTGGTAACGGTCCACCCTCAGTGGACACCAGCACCCGGCTGAAGCCTGATTGAGCCAGGGACTCTGCTTCAGGGGAGGCTAGATCCAGGCATCCGTCTGCACTGGTCCTGCTGGGCAGCCTCTGTCCCCACAGCGCCAGGTCTTGCCTGCCCACATGGGGGAAGGGCCCCTTCTCACCCGGGGACGTCACGTGCTCGTTGATGAGCTAACGGCTGGCTGGGTGCTGAACCTCGCAGGTGCACAGGACCCCCAGCCTGTCCCTGGAACCTAGCCCCCTGGGAGCTGAGGTCTCACGCCTGCGAATGGAGGAAGGGGAGGGCAGTGGGGGCGCTGGTGGTGTGCTGAGTCCTCTGAAGGTCATCTTGGGACAGTGTCTGTCCCGACCCCTGCTTGTCCCCCAGGCTGACGGGGAGACCAGCATCCCACCGAAGTTCTCTGGGTGTTGTGCACAGAGGACACGCCCCCTGTGTGCAGGCCTGTGCCTGGTGCTGGGTCCCTATCGGGACCTGCCACCCCCGGGGTCAGCTCCTAGCGAGTCTCTTCTCCCCCAGGCAAGGGCAGCGAGCGGAGCACGTACGCCGGCTTCGGGAGAGAGGCAGGTGTTGGCGGCTTGAGTCAGGTGAGATCCGCGTCTGAGGCCCGGGCCCTGGGTCTGCTGATCCTGGATAGGTGGGGGGCTGCAGTCACTTGTCTGCCCCACCACCTTTGCCCCGGGGTTGTCGTCTGATCTGCAGAGGGTTCCTTGGCTGAGCCGAGTGCTGGTCACCTGCAGCAGGACCGCGCCCTGGGCCGGACCAGCTGGGTGTGGACGGGGCAAGGGGAATGCTGGGGAGGCCACAGCCCCCGCCCCATGGCTCCCGGACCTGGGGTCCAGGCTGGGGGTTGCCGTGCACAGCTGGAGGGGTCTGAGAGACACGTGCCCACCCCCAAGTGGCAGATGGGGACACGGAGGCCAGCCTGGTAGCTCGAAGGCCCTGCCCCCACTACCCCCAGGCTGGCCCTAGGGTCCCCTGGCCTCCTAGGCAGCCCACCCCACAGGTGCCCGGCACAGCTGACCCAGCTGAGAGGCTGATGCAGGGGGTGGGGGCAGGTGGACAATGGCCAGCCACCGTGGTCCCCTGCCTGTGACTCCTCAGTGCAGCTAGGCCTCATCCCACAAGGTGCCCCCTGTTTGCACGCTGTGTCATACCCAGAGTAGAGCCCTCGGGGCGTCCCCTCTGTCTCCACAACGCCCATAACCTTTTTACAGATGGGCAAGCTGAGGCACGGGGCTGCCAGTCACTCGAGCTGCAGAACTGGCTTGAACTCCAGTTGTTTCTGCTCTTGAGGGAAGAAAGCCTGTCTCAAATTAAAATATGCAGAATTAAACCATTTACCTTAAAAAAAAAAAAAAAAAAAAAGGTGTGCATGGAGTCAGCCTGGCAGGTTTCTTTGACACCTAGACGCGGGTTTTGCATGTTGAGCCTCCTTGGAGTGGGGGCTGCAGGGTTGTTGGCAACAGTTTTGTCTCTCAGTCTTTATTCAGGGAAAGAACTGTGGCTTGGGGCCGGTCGCATCTTAGATCAGAGGGACGTCCTGAGCAGGGCAGGCAGGGAGCTCCCGCTGAGGGTCCCTGTCGCCCCTCATGAGGGTCTGAGCAGCCCCCGCTTTCGCGCCAGCGTGTTTGCTGGCAGAACTGGCCCAGGAGCGAGCCTCGGCCTCCTGACCATCTCCCCCTCTCGTCCCCCAGGCTGGCTTCCTGCCCAGCGAGCTGGCCCTCGGCAGCCCCGGGCCACTGTCCCCTTCAGGCGCCAAGGGCGGCTCCCAGTATTACTCCTACCCCGGCCACCCTCGGCGGAGAGCCGCGGAGAGCGGACTGGGTGAGTGGGGGGCCCGGGGCGGGGGTGGACAGCCGGAGCGCAGGCCGCCGGGGGGCGGGCGGTTCGCCCAGAGAGGAGCAGATGCCCTCCTCGGTGCCGCGTCCTGCAGGGTCGCTGCCCCCCGGCGCCGGGCGGGAGCACTAGGTCGGGGTCACGTGAGCCCCTGGCCGCGGCGTCCCTGCCGACAGGCGGGCCGGACGCGCCTCGCTCGGTGCCTGCTGTCGGCGCTCCCGCGCGGTGACTCCCGCCTGACGCGGGTTTGCCCTGCTGGACCGTCAGGCCATCTCCCGCTCGGGAGCACCGGCCGGCACCGCTGACGCTGCGCGGGGGCATCTTAAATGGCAGCGTTAGCCACCGAGCGCAGAATTGCGGGAACCAGGGCGCTCGATAGTCCACGAGGACTCTGGGCTCCAGCACCGGAGGCGGGTGTTGCACGGCCCACCTCCGCTGGGTCACGTGTGTTGGCGACTCGGGCTGTCCCTGTCGGCCGCGCGTCTGAGGGGCTACAGAAGCCCGGCGGGTCGAGATTTAGGGTCCCTGAGTTGAGCGAGGAGGGGGACTGCCAAGCACAGGACCCAGGGCGGGGAGGCGTGACTGTGGGAGCGTGGGGAGGGATGCCCCGCTGCGGACCCCACCCCAGTTCCACACACCCCCAGACCTGTACAGATGGGCCTGGGACCGCATTTCAGTTGTTTCGCTACCGGGAAAGCTGGGGGGCTCTCTCCGCCACCGCCTCTGCCCGCATCCCTGGCTGGCTGGGGTGGGAGCCAGGCCGACCCGGCTCGCTTACTCGTCTTGCTCCTCACAGACACGCAGCCCAAGAAGGTCCGGAAGGTGCCGCCGGGTCTCCCGTCCTCAGTGAGTTGTGGGATGGAGTGGGGTCCCACAGGCCAAGTGCCCAGGCTCGGAGGCCCTCTCCGTGGGGTTACACAGCGTGTCACGGGGGGAGGGGGCACTTCTGCCCTGAGGCTGTCACTCTGACGCAGCCAGTCCCCGCGGGCTCTAGCTCAGACCCCTCCTGTAGGAGAGCCCGATGTTCTTTGTGGCCAAGGCACCTTGGAACGGTGTGAGGGGGCCCTGGCAGCGGGAGTGGGTTGGGGGCGCCCTGGGGGTCCGGGTTCACAGGGTGTCAGGCCCAGCAGATGGCGCTGGGCTGGGCGGGGCTCACCGTGCCACGCTCCGGCGATTTGCTGGGGTCCCCGGCTCGGCCGCCGCCCTCTCCGCCTGGCCTCCTGCGCTGGCCCCAGGGTCCGGGTCAGGGCTGGCACTGTGCTCTGCGGCTGGGAGGTGCGGGTCAGGCTCTTTGAAGATCTGGTGTGGGAGGTCATCGACCCCCTGCTTCCCCATCTGAGTCCCCACCCCGGTCCCCTGGAACATCAGAGCTGAGCACCCCAGAGCCTGACTGAGCCACGGCCACACCCCGCTTCTGGTCTGTGCCAGGGCATTGCCAGCTGATCCCGGCACTTTCCTGCCGGCCCGGCCTCAGCTCCAGGCAGCACCAGCCGATCAAAGTTGCCACGATCCTAGAACTTCCTGCCACCTTGCGGGCGGGCTGCTCCCCCAGGGCCCTGCCTCTGCAGCCTGCACGTCTTCTGTGATCAGGGCTGGGGCCTTGGGGGCTTCCAGGACAGGGAACGAGGAAGGAGGAAGGGCTGGGGGCATCGCAGATGGGCTCTGACGGATCATGAAGGGTTGGCTGGATGAAGGAGGGGGAAAGCATTCTTGGTAGGGGGTCCAGCCTGCAAAGGCCTCTGGTACCAGAGGCTGGAACTGGGGGCGGGAGGCGGGACAGGGAGGTGGAGGGTGGAGAAGGACCAGGAGAAAGGATGCCACTCGAGCCTTGAGTGCTGGGCCAGGGGAAAGCTGAGAGCGGCACAGAGCGATGGGGTGGTAGGTGGAGGGCAAGACTGGGGACGGGGACCTCCCCATCTCACTCGAACCCTCCTGCCTGACCGCATCTGTCCATCTGCAGGTGTACCCGTCCAGCTCAGGTGATGACTATGGCAGGGACACCACCGCTTATCCATCTGCCAAGACCCCCAGCAGCGCCTATCCCCCCCCGTTCTACATGGCAGGTGTGTGGGGGCTCACCTGAGACAGTTGGGGCTCCGGGTCCCTCGGCAGCCCGCCCTCACCATCTGCCCCTCCACAGATGGCAGCCTGCACCCTTCAGCCGAGCTCTGGAGCCCCTCGGGCCAGGCAGGCTTTGGGCCCATGCTGGGTGGGGGCTCGTCGCCCCTGCCCCTCCCGCCCGGTGGTGGCAGCTCAGTGGGGACTGGCGGCGGCGGCGGGTTTGGCAGCCTGCACCAGCACGAGCGCATGGTAGGCCCGCGTGATGGGCGGGGGCGGGCATGGGGGCAGCGCCCCCGACGGATCCCCCGTGACCCCATCCCCATCCACAGGGCTACCAGCTGCACGGGACAGAGGTGAACGGCGGGCTCCCGGCAGTGTCCACCTTCTCCTCCGCCCCCACGGCCGCCTATGGCGGGGTCTCCAGCCACACGCCCCCCGTCAGTGGGGCCGACGGTCTCATGGGTACTGGCCCTCTTCACCCCGCTTCAGATGGGGCCCCTCCAAGCTTGAAGCCTGGCTGGGTGCAGGAGCCAGGCCCTCGTCACTCACGTCCTTCCTCTCCTGGGCCTGCCCCGCACATGAGCTCAGGCTCCTTGGGCCACATCTGTGATGTTTGGAAATGGCCCTTTGAAGAATGGCTCCCCAGTTTACATCTGGGGAAACTGAGGCTCCAAGGAAAATGGCTCACGCGGGTCCTGCTCCCTACCTGCCTGTCCCTAGAGCCTCTGTGGCGGCAGGGGGCAGGATTTCAGGCTGTTAACCAAAATCAGGGGCTGCCCAGTGCTGGGTGGGGGCGTCCGTGCTCGGCAGCCAAACATACGGGAGCTCCCGGGTGCGGGGGATGCCCCTTCCCTGAGGTTGGGCTTCACCTCTCTCCACCCCCCAGGCTCCCGCGGGACAACTGCCGGCAGCTCTGGGGACGCCCTTGGGAAGGCATTGGCCTCGGTGAGGCGTGGGACACGGTGGGGCAGGGGTGGCTGGGCTGGGGAGCCCCCGAGGCTGGTCCCTGACTGGTGGCCCCGTGTCTCTTCTCATCCCTTTTGCAGATCTACTCCCCAGATCACTCAAGCAATAACTTCTCCTCCAGCCCCTCAACCCCCGTGGGCTCCCCACAGGGCCTAGCAGGTCTGGGGGTGTTGCTGGGGAGGGGTGGGGGGGTACATCTGGCGCGTGCAGCCCTCAGTGGGTGGAGAGCTGGAGGGACCTCCTGCCTCAGGGCTTATGTTCCCATGGGCATCCAGGGAAGGCTCTCTGGAGGAGGTGGTCTCCAGGGCAGTCCATGTTGGTGTGAACAGTGACGGGCAGGTGGGATCTCGCAGGGCAGGGCAGAGGGTCCAACAGCCAGAGTAACAGGCCCAGACTCCCCAATGTGGACAGCGTTTGTCCACCCGGTATGTGATAGGCACCAATTGCATGCCCTGGGTTTGGCTCTGCCAAGGGGGCAGGTCCTCCTGTCCCCAAGAAGACCTACCTGGGGGTCAGCTCGTGGTGAGGTTTTATTAGACACCCCGCAGGGCCTCACCTCTGCAGCGGGAGTCCTCAGGGATGCTCGCCTCGCCCTGGCCCGTGCAGGGCCCCTGGGGTGAACCTCTGCCCAGCTCTGGCTCCAGCTGCTGGTACGGCAGGCTGGGCCCTGGGGCACCTACCACGTGTGCCGCTGGGCTGCCTTCCCTGTAGGAAGTGGGGCCTGGATTTTGGAGCCGGGAACCTGTCTACTGGGTGGTTTCCCAGTAACTGCCTGGCTGGCCTGGCCGGGGCTGAGTTTCCATCGGCCCTGTGGGCGTGGGGCCCCCGTGTGGCCAGCCCAGGCATCTCAGGCCCCTGGCCCACTCCCTACCCAGCCTCTCCCTCTGTCTCTGAGTCCGGCTGCTCGGACACCCAGCCTCAGGTGCCCCTGTTGACGTGCCACCTACCCCTTCCAGGGACGTCGCAGTGGCCCCGACCAGGAGCCCCTGGTGCCTTATCGCCTAGCTATGATGGGGGTCTCCACAGCCTGGTGAGCTTCCTGCCCCAGCCTTCCGGGGCTGGTTGGGGGCTGTCCCTCGTGGGTGCGTGTGGCCAGGCCGGGGAGGGGGTGCCCCCTCATGGGAGCGCCCGGGGTGGGGGGCACGGTACACGTGGGTACAAGACTCACGGGGACCCTGGGGGGGGGAGGTGGTCTGGGAGAGTGGCTCAGCGTGTCTGCTGTGGCCAGTTTATAGCACTTGGAAACCGTGGCCCCTAAGAGCCACGAGGCCCCCGTGACTGGTGGAGTTTACAGGGCAGGCCCTTTGATGGTTCATTTGTCGGCCATAAGGTCCGGAGCTGTCACCCTGGCGTTGGCCAGTGAGGACGCAAGTTGTGCGCAGGCCCCGCGGGGCCGTGTGGGGTCCCAGAGGCCCAGGCCCTTGACTGCCTCCCCCCTCCGCCCCGCAGCAGAACAAGATGGAGGACCACCTGGACGAGGCCATCCACGTGCTGCGCAGCCACGCGGTGGGCACCGCAGCGGACGTGCACGGGCTGCTGCCTGGCCACGGAGCTCTGGCCTCTGGCTTTGCCGGCCCCGTCATGCCGCTGGGTGGGCGACACGCTGGCCTGGTGAGTGCCGCTGGCGGGTGGGCGGGGCAGGGGGCCAGGGCGGCGCAGCCCTGACGAGCCCACTCCGCTGTCCGCAGGTGGGAGGCGGCCACTCGGAAGACAGCCTCGTGGGCGGCGGCAGCCTCATGCACAACCACGTGGCCCTCCCCAGCCAGCCCAGCAGCCTCCCTGACCTGGCTCGGCCACCGGAGTCCTACAGTGGTAAGCCTCAGCGTGGGGGCCCGGGGAGGGGCGGCCTGTGCCCCGATCCCCTGCGCAGAGCCCGGCTGGTGCGTGGTGTGCCCCTAAACGACCTCCTCCTCTGGAGAGTGGTGACCTAGGGCTCATCCCGGAGGGACTGAGAGCCGCCAGGCGCTGGGGTGGGTCCCTCACTGTACGCAGCGTCCCTTTGCCCTGCACCGGGAAGCCCTTTGGGAGGCTTCCTGAAGGGCGGTACGACCCCTCACTCGTCCCGTGTTCGGCGGCTTAGTTCATGCCGCTCAGCCAGCCGCTGCGTGTTGAGCCCCGGCTGTGGGCTTGGGTCTCCTGTAGGCCCCTGGGCGGTAAACTGGGAATTAAACAAAAAGCCCCGTCCCTGGGGGGTGACCCACAGTGGGCTAAATGCAGCAGGAACGGGGCTAGGGGAAAGTGGGGAGGGGTGCAGGGGTCCTTGTGGTTTTAAAGATGATGGCAGGGCAAGATTGTGCCGTTTGGGCAGAGCTAGAGAGGAAGAGAGGCAGACAGAGCCCGGGGTGGTGCGTGGGGAGAGGCCCTGGGGCAGGACCGACCTGGTGTGCTGGACAAGTAGTGAGGAGCCCTGTGTTGGGTAGGAGAGGGAGGTGGGAGGTCAGGGAGGTGACAGGGCAAGTCCTGCAGGGTCCTGTGGATGTGGGAGGGCTTGGGCTTTGACCCTGAGGGACCTGGGAGCCCTGGAGGGCTGCCCCCAGAGCAGGGACCTGCCGGACTCTGTGCCCACAGGGCGCCCTCTGGCGGCAGCAGGGAGACTGGGGCGACCGGACCATGTGTGGCACCGGAAGCCGCGGGTGGAGGGGACTGTGCTGGTCTAGGAAGGGTGGGGTGGGGGCGAGTTCTGGGTTCTGAAGGCAGAGATCCCACAGGCTTCGCAGATGTGGAGGTGGTGGTGGGGTTCGGGTCTGGAGTTCAGGGAGGGTGCCGTCCAGGCATCCTGGGCACTTGGTGGAGCTCAGAGCCAGGTCCGTGGGCAGAGTCGCCAGTCAGAGCGAGTGGACAGAGCCCCAGCCTGAGCATCGTGCCGCCTGGGTGGGGGGCTCCTGACGTGAGGACCCACTGGGGCAGCATGGGGTCAGGGTGGTGGCTGGTGGCTGGTGGGCCATGAATTTTTCTGGAAAAGACCAAGGAGGTGACAGCACTTTGCACGAGGCTGGAGGGAGGAGGTGGTGATGGGCCAGTGAGGGTCTCGTGGTCACCGGTCCCAGGGGCGCGGACACGGACTCTGCCACCGTGGGGGCAACCGCGGCCGGAGAGGGTGCAGGGACTCTCTGCCTGGCCACTGCCTGGTGTCCCGAGCCCCCAGAAACCCCCCGTTCACCACACATTAGGGCAGATTCTCTTGTCCTGTCCAGGGGCCCTCCGCATCCCAGCCTCCCCACACCCCTCAAAACCCACTTGAGTTTGACAGCCAGCGATGCTCTGTGTTTCTTGATTTTTACCACTTTATGCCAGGGGTCTCTCTGGGATACGTACAGTCGTCACGACTCGGGTCGGGGGGCTCCTGGCATTGGGTGGGTGGGGCTGGGGTGCGGCTTGACCTCTCACAGTGCCCAGGACGCCCTGATGTCCGTGCTGTGGGACGGGGGTTTCCGGAGCTGAATCTCTTATCCCAGCTTCTCCCCCTCCCCTGCCTTCCCCTGCCCTCCCCTCCGCTACCCTCCTAGTTCATCTGTTGCTCAGCCCAGGCCCCATTCCCGGTGCGTGTTTTGCTCTCACCGAGTGTCGAGTTCAGCATTGCTGTGTGCCTTCAAACCCTGTATTTCATGACATGGTTTTGGGCTTTTGTAAAATTGGTATCTGGCTGGCATGTTGGGGCTGAGGACGGACCCTGGCCCTGATGCGGGACGTTAGGTTGTTTCCAACTGTCTGCTTTTGCGCTAGGTGCTTTCTGGAACGTTCTGGAATGTGTCTCCAGAGTGTGCACAAGAGTTCTCGGGTGTGATTCCAGGTTGTGGGGTTTGGAGGTACGCATGTGTCCACCTTCCCCAGAGAATGCCGGACTGTCCCAAACTGGCCATGCCAACTTTCTCCCACAGGCGATACTTCACGTTGTAGGACCCTGTCGTTTGGCCAGCTTCATGACTTGCTGGATCCTGATTTGCATTTCCTCAGTTTATTGGTGCAGGGAAGTGGATTTCCACGCGGCCATATCCGCTTCTTGTGTCTGAATTGCCCATTTGGGAGCTTTCCCTATTTTCCTGTTGAGCTCCTGGTTCTTTTCTTGTTGATTTGTAGGAGTTCTTTACAAATTATGGAGACCAAGCCCTCACTGGTTTATACAGGACATGTATTTTCCTTTTTTTTAAAAGATTTTATTTATCTGACAGAGACACAGCGAGAGAGGGAACACAAGCAGGGGGAGTGAGAGAGGGAGAAGCAGGCCTCCCGCCGAGCAGGGAGCCCGATGCAGGGCTCGATCCCAGGACCCCGGGACCATGACCTGAGCCGAAGGCAGA
>NW_022589784.1:994274-998370 GCF_004348235.1 Phoca vitulina | reverse complement strand
CGCGGAGCAGGGAGCCCGATGCGGGGCTCGATCCCAGGACCCCGGGATCATGACCTGAGCCGAAGGCAGACGCTTAAGGACTGAGCCACCCGGGCGCCCCAAGGACACTTATTTTCTATCCCGTGGCATATCTTCTTATCTCTTGGTGGTATCCTGGCAATCAGAAATTCTCAATTAGGATACAGTCCAGTTTATCAGTTTGTTTCTTCTTTCAAGAACAGCTCGTTTAGTATTTTAGGAGATACTGAGTCATAGCAGGATTTCAGTGCATTTTCTTCTGAAGGTTGTCAGGTCTTAGTTTGGAGCTGGTGACTGGTGTGAGGTAGGGACCTGATTCTAGGTGTGTTTTCTGTTTTATCGTTGGGGGTTTTTTGTTTGTTTTTTGGGTTTTTTTGCAAACGGAGGCCTGGCTTTCCCCAGACACCTCACTGCCTCCCACGAGGGGCAGAAGGGGTTTGTCAGGTGGCCCTGGACGTGCCCAGATGCTAAGCGCAGGCCTGTTGCAGGACTCGGGCGCGCCGGGGCTGTCTCGGGTGCCAGTGAGATCAAACGGGAGGAGAAGGAGGACGAGGAGAACACTTCCGTGGCCGACAACTCCGAGGAGGAGAAGAAGGAGCTGAAGCCCCCCCGCACTCGGACCAGGTGCCCGCCCCTCCTCAGCCCCCGGCCCGGCCCGCCTGTCGGGACGCACGCACATGCACACGCACACGCACACGCACATGCACATGCAGTCCGCTCCGCGGGGCCGTCGGCGGGCCCCCCGCCTGCCCCCCGCCTCACTGTCTCCCTCTGGCCCCCGGGCCCCCCCCCATAGCCCGGACGAGGACGAGGACGACCTTCTCCCCCCAGAGCAGAAGGCTGAGCGGGAGAAGGAGCGCCGGGTGGCCAATAACGCTCGGGAGCGGCTGCGGGTCCGAGACATCAATGAGGCTTTTAAGGAGCTGGGGCGCATGTGCCAGCTGCACCTGAGCAGCGAGAAGCCCCAGACCAAACTGCTCGTCCTGCACCAGGCCGTGTCGGTCATCCTGAACCTGGAGCAGCAGGTGCGAGGTCAGTGGGGGCGCCGCTCCCCTCCCCGCCAGCGCTGCCCTCGCTCCCCCGCTCCTGGAGCCGGCCCCGCCCCCTGCTGTGACCGCCCCGCCCCCCGCTGTGACCGCCCCGCCCCCCGCTGTGACCGCCCCGCCCCCCGCACCACAGTCACTGTCCCCTCTGGAAATGGGACGATGACACTCTCTGGACCCCTAGCTCTGCAGATCTGGGCACTTTGGCTCTCAATTCCGTCCCTGGACCCCGTGGATGCCCGCCCACCCCAGCCCTCCTTTCTCGGGAAGGCTCTAGTCCTTTGGCTGAGGCCCCTGTGCCCCAGGGCCAGAGGTCACTGTTGCTCCGAACAGACACATTGTTGTGGGGCCACTTCAGCCCATCAGCCCCCATCTACAGGTGGGGTCCCCCACCCCCGTTTCCCAGGGCCGGGTGAGGATCCGGAAGGGCCCCCATGTGACTTGGCTCCCCAGCTCAGCTGCTTCCTTAACTAAGCCTCCCACGCCTGGCGCCCGTTAACCCTTTCTCTCCTGCAGCGCTGTCACTTGGACCGGAGTTGGGGCCCTCGCCCCCCCGGCCTGCTGTCCCCTCAGCTCTGAGGGTTCTGTGTTTCCATGGTGGTGCCCGCCTCTCTGCTCTCTGCCTCTCGCACTCCACCCCCATCCCAGCCCATCCGTCCCTCCGCTTCCACGGCAGCCCCTCCTACCTCGCACTTGCTGCCCAAGCCCTGGATGGCAGGGCTGCGACCTTGGGGTCTTTCCTCCCCCAAAGCCCCCCAGTTGGGACTTGAGGGAAGAAAGGGGACCAAGGGGTGCACCAGCCTCAGGCCTGTCAGTTTGGTCTGCGCGCTTGTCCTGGGCTCCGGGGGCCGCCGCCGCCACCTGGCGGGATCCACTCAGGCCCAAGGGCGGGTGGGCGGGTGGGTAGACAAGGGCACAGTCTCACAGCCCCCCCCCCCCCGCCACTGTGGGAGCAGGACAGGGCCCCCGGGAGCTGCTCACATGCAAGCGCCTCGGCCCGTCCTCCACCTCTGGGGCGCACACCAGGGCCGGGCCTTCACCCACTCTGTCTCACGTTCCCCCGGACCAGGCGTGGCGGGTGTCCCGTTGCCATTTGCCCCCATCCCGCCCAGGAGGAGACAGTGACTTGTGCAGAGCCCCGTGGTAGGGCCTGAGCCAGGCTTTGGACCTCGTGGGCAGGTGTCTGAGCGTTCCAGAGTCCTGTGTGGCCGGGGCCCGGTACACAGCAGGTGCTCAGTAACGTCAACGCCCAGGGCAGATGGGGCGTTCGCAGTAGTGATGAGAGGCCCGGGGAGCCGACGCTCCCCGCCCACACTGGGGGCCCCTGGCCGGTGCGCCTGGTGGCCATTCCACGGCCCGCTCTTGGGGCTGCCGGAGTCCAGTGCGGGCAGGGGCGGGCGTCGGGCCTTTGCCTCTTCTCTGCCTCTCCCACCCACACTGGTCGGGTCAGGCCTAGCACTCCCGTACCCAGCTGCGCTGAGCCGGGAAGATCATCCCAGGGGGGGCTCTGGGCCTCCCCTGCCCTCCCGGCCAGTCCTTGGCATGTGGAAGGGGCTCCACACACAGTCCCAGACGGGGACTCAGGGCCCGCCCTCCCTGCCCTGGGGACAGTCCCACGGTGCTCTCCTTGGGGTGTCGCCACACACACAGCCTTGCCCGTGGCCAGGCCGCAGGCACACAGAGATAGGCACACGCCCCGCGTGCACGGGGGCGCGCACACGCACGCGCAGCCCGCAGGCCCCGGCCTGCCCGCCCGCCCCGGCTGCTGACTAACAGCGGCCCCGGTGCTGTAACCCAGCAGTACGGAGGATGTGCTGTCCCTGGAGGAGAAAGACCTGAGGGACCGGGAGAGGCGCATGGCCAATAACGCACGGGAGCGGGTGCGCGTGCGGGACATTAACGAGGCCTTCCGGGAGCTGGGGCGCATGTGCCAGATGCACCTCAAGTCGGACAAGGCGCAGACCAAGCTGCTCATCCTGCAGCAGGCCGTGCAGGTCATCCTGGGCCTGGAGCAGCAGGTGCGAGGTAGGCTTCCAGGCCAGGTGTCCCGCCCCGTCCAGTCCCCCCCGCCCGTCCCTGCGTGCAGGCTCCAGGCGCGCCGTCCACGCCTCAGTGGGAGCACTCGGACCCCCGAACGGCAGTCTGCTCTTCACGGCCCCCTGCGCCCACCGCCTGCCTCCCTGAGGGACCCTCTCCCACATTGCTCTCCCCCTCCCCCCAGAGCGTAACCTGAACCCCAAAGCGGCTTGCTTGAAGCGGCGAGAAGAGGAGAAGGTGTCAGGTGTGGTCGGAGACCCCCAGATGGTGCTTTCGGCCGCCCACCCAGGCCTGAGCGAGGCCCACAACCCCGCGGGGCACATGTGAGGAGGGGCGCCGTGCGGGACCAGTGAGCCGGCCCGGTCCCTGCCACACGCATGCACGCCTGTGAGGAGCACGGAGCCCGAGCCACCGGGGGGGGGGGCTGTGGGGGAGCTGCCCCTCCCCCGCCCCCGGCCCCCAGCCCCGGGCCTCACTGCCTTGACGCCGTGGGACTTCCCCGATGGATCCTGAAACCGCAGCCCGGGCCGAACGGGGCAGTTTTGTTTTGTTTTGTTTGTAAACAAAACCGGAAAGCAAGATACACACTTTGTCAGAAAAGATGAAAAAATGCCTTAAGTAGAAAACGCGGGAGAGTCCAAACCTACCACTTGCCGGAGGGAGAAGCAAGAGGGCTCGCCTCGCGGAGCCGCCGTGAATCGTGCCTACGCCTGACCTGTGTCTTAAGGAAAATAAAGAACGTTAGTTAGATTTTTTTTAATGTATTAGGAAATTAGCAAGGAGGATGCCTTTGGTCTCTTTTTTTTTTTTTAAGCTTTTTTGCATACGTTTTGTAAGCAACAAATTTTTTGTATAAAAGTCTCGTGTCTCTTGCTATTTCTGCTGCTGTCTCTAGAACTGAGCGTTGCATTTCATGATCAACCAGATTATTAAAAGTTGTATTAAAAAGACCCAGTGTAAACCTGAGGTCCCCCCCCCCCCCCCCCCCCCCCCCCCCC
>NW_022589784.1:961729-994174 GCF_004348235.1 Phoca vitulina | reverse complement strand
CCCCCCCCCCCCCCCCCCCGCTCTGGGAGCCGCTGGTCACAGGGAGCGATGGCGGATGTTGTCTCCTCGTTGCTTTTTCAGAGGTCGGGTGGTTTCCTGGCTTCGTGTATCTGGGGCGTGGTGGGCAGGCCTTTCCCTGACGGGGGTTCTCCTTCTGGGGTTCCTTGCTCCATCCTCTCCCCTTCCTTGGGAAGGGGGTGGGGGTGTCTGCAGGGAGGCAGTGCCCCTCCCACGTGGGATTGCCAAGGACCCCAGGCACTTCCCCACGGCCCTCGCACCCCACAAGCTGCACACCTCCCCAAGTCGGATTTTGTTGGGATCGACGTTTCTGGGCATAGGGACCATACCACAGGAGCATGATGTTGGGGGGCCTCCCCAGACACCCCATCCTTCGTTCCTTTGACCTGTGGACCTGGGCCTGTTCTCTGATCTCTGGCGGAGGGCCTGCAGACAACTCAGGGCCAGCACAGCAACCCTGACCCCAAGTGACTGTTCCCCAAACCCTGAAGACCCCAGGCTTTGCACTTGATCATCTATAAGAGCAGGAGGGTGGGCCACATCCCAAGCGCAGCTCCTAGGCCTCCCAGAGTCCCCTGTCTGGTCTCATGTCACCAGGCGGGACCAACCCCACGCAGGACTGCCCCAGGCTTAAACTGAAGGTCCCTGCAGTCCCAGGGACACCAGGACAGGTGGCCCCTAGATGTATCCCCCAGGTGCGGGCTCAGGCCTGCTGGGCTGGGCTCCTTTGCTCTGTAACACACACACCGCCCCAAACACAGACCTCAGGGACCCTAGGGTGGCCGCGTTCACTCCCGCACACCAGCTTGCCTGACGTCCGCCCGGGGCCTCCCCACCCTCCGGAGCAGCGGGCTGCCTGAGGCCCTCCAACCCCGTGACTGGCACTCCCCCAGGCCAGGGAGCGGGGCACCCCAAGGGAAGCACCAGGCAGGACCTGCGGGCTGCCTCCCAGGCCCCGAGGTCACCTGGGTCCTCCCATTGGGCCCACTGCCCCACCCCCAGACCGGGCAGCGGGCAGTGGCTGGCGAGGGGCTCCCTGGTGACTGCCCTGGTCTGTGTGGGTCTGGTGGGTCCTGCCTCGGTGTCCCTCTCGCTCGGCTTCTGGTCTTACACGGAGCCTCTGCCCCCCGCCCCCCAGCTACTGCCGGACTGTGGATTGCCCGTAAGTGGTCCTGGGGGCCGGGAGGAGCCCGGAGTATGGGAAAACTGCCGAGTGCCTCAAGGTAACTGGTTTTCAAACAAAACTTTAAGAAAAAAAATTTCATACAAGGGTCAACGCGGCTGGCTGGATTCTTTGGGATGTTTTAAGGGAGCCTCTCTAAAGTGGACCTGGAGACCTGTGTATCACGGCACTGTAGCATAAACGTGACATCGTGCGGCCACACGCTGTCCCCTGCGCCTTTCAGCTGCCGTGTGCTTCCAGGCGGGAAGCGGCTGCCACGTCAGGCAGGGGACACGGGGTTCCGCAGCACACGCAGGCGCGGAGCCCCCGGCCCTGGGTCTGAGTCTCTGGGGGCAGCGGCCATGGAGTCCACACTCAGGGATGGGGCCTCAAACCACCGGGATTTATTCTCTCTCGTTCCGGGGCCAGGCGCCCCAGATCCAAGCGTGGCGGGGCCGCGCGCCCTCCGCAGGCTCCAGGGCACGGTCCCTCCTGCCTCTCCCGGCTCCCGAGGCTCCGGGCGTCCCTCGGTGTGCGGCCGCGTCGCCCCAGTGCCTGCCTCGGTGGCACGTGGCTGCGTCCCCATGCGTCTGCGCCCAGACTTCCCTCTTCCGAGGACAGCAGTCGCTGCAGCACGGCCTCCCCCCTCCTGTATGGCCTCACCTGACCTGACTGTACCTGCAAAGGTCCTGAATCCAAGAAAGGTCCCGTTCACAGGTCCCGGGGGGCAGGACTTGAGCGTGTCTCTTTGGGGGACAGATACAACGGTGGTTTGACTGGGGCCACGGTGAGCAAAGCCAGCAAAGTCACAGAGTGACAGGGAGGGGCCCATGGTGATTCCACGTTCTAGAACCAAAGCGCCTCGGGTCAGGCGGGGAACCCGCACTTGTACTGAGGGGTCCTGGGGGTCTGGACATGGGACCGGCTCACGGGGGAAAGCCACTCCCTGAGAGGCTGCCTGTTAATTTTTAAAGTTAATAATGTAATATGCCAAAGCCCACTGAATTATGCACATTAAGTGTGTAAATAGGATGGTGTGTGAACATCATCAAAAAAGGTGTTTATGGGCGCCTGGGTGGTTCAGTTAGTTAACTGCTTCAGCTCATGATCCCAGGGTCCCAGGATCGAGCCCCGAGTCGGGCTCCCTGCTCAGCGAGGAGTCTGCTTCTCCCTCTGACCCTCCCCCCTCTCGTGCTCTCTCTCTCTCATTCTCTCTCTCTCAAATAAATAAAATCTTTAAAGGTGTTTTTTTTTTTTTTTAAGATTTTATTTTTAACTCATCTCCACACCCAACATGGGGCTCGAACTCATAACCCCGAGATTGAGAGTCACATGCTCTTCCCGTGCCAGTTGGTAGCCCCTCAAAAAAGGTGTTTAAAAATAGATCACAATGGTGCTAAAATCTTCCTTCAGTGAGGGATCCCCTCCCTATCCCAGCAAGGATCCGCTCCGTGGAAATTTCTGGAAGGAGCATCTCTTTGCCCCGCTCAGGGAACTGCAGGGGCAGAGACCGGACAGAAACTCGGTGCAAAGGGTGTGCCCATGTCTTGGCGGCAGCAATGGTGTCCTGAGCACGTTCGAAGGGTGCAGGTCACTCTGTGCTTGTCACAGACCTTCTGCCGGCCCCCGGCCAGCCCTCCGAGCCCTCCTGCTCCCAGGAAGACACACACAGCCCGGGCCTGACACGAACCCCAGGCGGCCCTGCCACCCCCAGCCAGGGCAGACAGGGACAGCCCCTCGGACAGGGCAGACAAGGACAGCCCCGCGGCACTGCAGCGGGACGGTGGGACCTCTGAAAGAGCACCCCCATGTCCGACCCCGGAACCGGGGATCCAGGCCTTACTCGGGAAAGGGGCCTTTGCAGGTGTAATTGCAGATGCTGAGATGAGCTCATCCTGGAGTAGGATGGGCCCCAAAACAATGACGAGCATCCTGATGAGAGGAGACACCACGTGGCAAAGGTGGAGGTGGGAGGGACAGCGGGAGTGCAGCCCTGTGACACCCGCATGGGGGGCTTGCGGCCTCCACGGCGGGGACAGCGTGAAACCCCGTTGTTTTAAGCCACCCAGCGTGCAGCCGTCACCGTGACCATGGGGAACAGGGAGCGTGCGTGTCCTTCCTAAAGCAGTAAAACGCCCCAATACAGCGGGAACCCCACGCCTCACTGGCAGGAACGAGAACAGGTGCAACTCCTCCGGAACGGTTTGGCTGGCGGACCCCTGGGCGCCTGACACTGAGCTCACCTTCTACAGCAGGTACACCTCAGTTTAAAAAAAAAGCCGGGTGGTTTCGTCCACGGTTCAACACAGGCTCCCCGCTGCGAGCCAGCCGGCCCCCCAGAACCCTCTCCAGAGGGATGAAGACACGCGTCCATGCAAAGACCTGGACAGGGCTATTCACGGGCCACAGCTGTGATCGCCGAAACCTGGAAACAACCCGAATGCCCTCCAGCAGGTGAGCGGGTCAGCACACAGGTCCGCCTCTCTGTGGAACGCGACTCAGCAGCAGAAGGAAGGCACCAGGGACTCTCAGAATTAACTGTGCAGCATGCAAACAGCCAGACACCAAGGAGAACACACTGTATGCCTCCCTGTATAGAAAAGTCTAGAAAATGCAGGTGAGGGTGCCTGGGTGGCTCAGTTAGTTGGGCGACTGCCTTCGGCTCAGGTCATGATCCTGGAGTCCCGGGATCGAGTCCCGCATCGGGCTCCCTGCTCAGCGGGGAGTCTGCTTCTCCCTCTGACCCTCCTCCCTTTCATGCTCTCTCTCATTCTCTCTCTCTCAAATAAATAAATAAAATCTTAAAAAAAAAAAAAAAAAGAAAAAGAAAATGCAGGTGAACCGACCGGAGACAGCAGATAAGTGCTCACGGGGGCCAGGAGGGGGTGGGCGAGGGTCCAGACGGGCAGGAGGAAAAGCCAGTGGGCACCCCGGCTGTCCCGGTGGCGGTTCCATGGGCACACACACGTCCAAAGACCAAGCTGTACGTGTTCAGTACGTGCCTCTGCCCCATTTCCACAGGAGGCCCAGGAGAACCAGTCTCAGGATATCTTCTGCAATGATCAGGAAAGAGGTGCCATCTTCCTTCGAGGGCTGCTGGAATGCTGACCTAGAGTTTCCACATGCCACTGCCCACCAGAGGGCAAGGACAACAGAGGCAAGAAGAGCTGAGAGATGCAGAGAGAGATTCGTGATAATATTGCTAGACTCCTGGATCCAGCCGTGCCTGAAGCCATCCAGCATGCCATAAACCTTCTTTTCTCTTGGGGGCGCCTGGGTGGCTCAGTCGTTAAGCGTCTGCCTTCGGCTCAGGTCATGATTCCAGGATCCTGGGATCGAGCCCCACATTAGGCTTCCTGCTGGGCGGGGAGCCTGCTTCTCCCTCTCCCACTGCCCCTGCTTGTGTTCCCTCTCTCGCTATGTATCTCTCTGTCAAATAAATAAATACAATTTTTTTTTAAAGATTTTATTTATTTATTTGAGAGAGAGAGAATGAGAGAGAGAAAGCACATGAGAGGGGGGAGGGTCAGAGGGAGAAGCAGACTCCCCGCCGAGCAGGGAGCCCGATGTGGGACTCGATCCAGGGACTCCAGGATCATGACCTGAGCTGAAGGCAGTCGCTTAACCAACTGAGCCACCCAGGCGCCCAATAAATACAATTTTTAAAAAACAAAATAAAAAACAAAAACTTCTTTTCTCTTAAACTGGTTTTTGTATTTTATCACTGCAAAGGAAAACATTCTGCCTTATGAGCTGAAATACATTAAGCAGAAGGAGCAACGAGGCAGGCCATTAGGAACTGCTTGGATCCAGGACCTGCAGCCCGCAGGCCTCTGACCATCTCCACTCATTTTTTTTAAAAGATTTTTATTGGGGCGCCTGGGTGGCTCGGTCGTTGGGCTTCTGCCTTCGGCTCAGGTCATGACCCCAGGGTCCTGGGATCAAGCCCCACATCGGGTTCCCTGCTCAGCGGGAAGCCTGCTTCTCCCTCTCCCACTCCCCCTGCTTGTGTTCCCTCTCTCGCTGTGTCTCTCTCTGTCAAATAAATAAATAAATAATCTTTAAAAAAATAAAATAAAAAATAAAATAAAAGATTTTTATTGACTTGAGACAGAGAGAGAGAGAATGAGCGGGGGGAGGGGCAGAGGAAGAGGGAGAGAGAATCCCAAGCCGACATCCAAACTGGGGCTCATCTCACTACCCTGAGATCACGACCTGAGCTGAAACCAAGAGTCTGATGCTTAACTGACTGAGCCACCCAGGCGCCCCTCTACTCATTTTTTCAGGCAGCTTTATTCCGTCTCTCTCCTCTCTCTCAACATCTTCATGACGGCCTCTACATCCCATTTTTTAAGTCTGCACCAACAGATCTCTTCTGACCCCAAGCTCAAATCCCCAGAGCACCTGTAAAGATCGAGAAACAATGTCCAATCCAGCAACAAGCAGCTCTGGTGCCCCGACCGTGGGCTCTACCTGTCGGTGCCGGGACCCAGCCGCAGTGGGTGGCCCGGGCCAGGTCAGGACCTGCAGCCCCCCCCCCCCCCGGGAACTGCCGCCTTGCAGGACACGGAGGCGCAGGTGCCGGGAGGAGAGCAAGGCGGGGCAGCGGCCGGGGCTTACCTCCGGGGCTCACCTCCGGGCCTACACCCGACGCTGGGGCCCCAGAGGCAGTGACGGCGGCAGGCGAGGCCCCGCCCGCCCCGGGGTTCCATCCACTAGCGGAACCGGGCCCTCCGCGTTGGCTCCAGGAGCCAGGCCTCCGAGCGACAGCTCCCGGGAAGCACACGGAGGCCGGGAAGCACGGCCGACGGCCCCAGAGGCGGCTTCCGATCGCACCCTTCCCTCGGTGCGACTCCGGCCAAGGTCCTTCCCCGCCGGGCCTCAGTTTCCCTAACTGCAAATACAGCCTTGGCTTGTAGTAAAGACACAAAATCACCAGCCAAGTGTCGGGGGCTGTGCTTAGCTGCCGCAGGCTGCGCCGCTGGGGACCACCCTGGCCGCCGGCGAGGGGACATCACCCGCGTCGCCGGGTCTGGCGCTCAGAAGAGCCCTCCTCACCCCCCAGACCTGCCCACTCTCGGCCGCATCTAACGACTTCCGACCCTCCCCGGAAGTGACTGCAAGGTTTTCCGGGTCTGCGCGCGCAACAACCAATGCCGCCCGTCGCCAAACTGGCAGCTCGCTCGGGACGGGGGCCTCCCCGTGCGCCTGCGCGCTGCTGCCGCCGCGCCTGCGTAGTGTAGCCGGGCGGCCGCCGGGGTCACCCTGAGCTGCCGACTGCGCCGCGATGCTGAGCAGGTTCCTGGGCCCCCGTTACCGTGAGCTGGCCAAAAACTGGTGAGCATGTGCTCCCGGCCCCCGCCGTCCGCAGTCGGCACCCGTCATGCTACCGGGTCCCAGATGGGACGGGCGCAGAGCGGCGGGGCGGCCGGTCCGGCGCGCACGTACGAGCCAGCTCCTCATCCCTACCTGGACGGGCTGACACGGCCGCCCGCTGTCTGTCCAGCGCCTTCGGCTCGGGCTCCCCGGGGCCGACCAGGACGGCGGGGAAGGCTCCTGGGACGTTCCTGACCCTCGGAGCTGGGGTGCCCGCCGAGGCGCCAGGTGGGGCGGCGGGGCCGCGGCTGTCACTGGGGAGACAGGCGGGGGGCGTGGTGGTGGTTCGTCCTCTGTGGAGGTGGCGGTGGCAGCCCTCCCGGTCCAGCGTCCCAGGCACGTGGCTGACCGTGATCCGGCCGTATATCGCCGGCCATCGGCCCTCCAGTGGTCAGCCGTGGCTGCAGGGCAGGTGGCCCCGCACAGCTTCAAACCACGAACACGTATTCCCTCGCAGTTTGTGTGGGTCAGGAGCGCGGGCACACCCGAGCTCGGCCCACCACACCGGCTCAGGAGGCTGCAGTCTCCTCCAAGGGCTCTTTTTGAGGGGGTCTTTCCAAGCGCAAGTATGTGATTGTTGGCGGACCCCCTGTAGGGCAGCTCAGGTGGCAGCCGGCTTCCCGCAGAGTAGGAGCAAGCCAGAGCACCTGTGCTGGAAGCTTGTGCTCCTGAGGTCACCTGTGCGAGTCTCGCTCATTAGAGACCAGAGACTGGGTCCTGCTCACACTCCGAGGGAGGAGGTGCACCGGGCATGAGCATCAGGAGGGACTGTTGGGGCCACTGCGGACTCTAACCAATCACAGGACATAAGTGAGGGGTGGCCGTCCTGGCTGAAAGCGAGACTCAGATCCGTGCTGCACCATGCAGCCGTGTGTCATTGGGGAGGTGGCCTGCCCTTCCTGTGCTGTGTGCTCCTGTAAGACAGACCTTGATACCTCCCTCAGTCCCATAGCTGTCCCTGGCCAGCTGTAAACTGCATAGTTGGGGCCTGCATGCAGGCTTTACCTGTTGTGAATGGGTGGTTATGAGCTTGGGTTGTTCAAATTTTCTTTTGAGCAAATTCCTCAAAAAAAATCTCCAGAAGATTCTCACGTGAAAGCAGGTGGGTGTGAAGTTGCCTCAGGGTCTCCTGCTCTGTGCCCACCCCATTGTCAGAAGGATGTGTCCATACACTGGGCAGGAGGGGTGGGTGTGTTGTGGGCGCTGGATAAACGGAAGCTTGGCGTGGGAGGGGGAGAGAGACCCAGAGATGCAGCTGGAAGGGTGACCCCTGAGCAGGGTGAGCAGGACCTGACCCCTGCTGTTCTCTGGCAGGATGCCCACAGCAGGCATGTGGGGCGCTGTGGGCACTGTGGGGCTGGTGTGGGCCACGGACTGGCGGCTGATTCTGGACTGGGTGCCCTACATCAACAGCAAGTTTAAGAAGGACGATTAAACTGACCCTCCTCAGACCCCTCTGGTAAGTTTTGGCGGCTGTTAGCAGGTGAATCCTGTGATGCCCACATGGCTGAGGACTGGGGCTTCCATGAGGCTGGTTCTCCATGCCCCCAGAGCTAGGGTGGTAGGTCTGGGAGGCTCACCTGGACTATTCACCTGGGAGAATCCTGCCTGTCGACACAAAGCTGCCAACCAGCATCCCTGGTTTGTGGGCCTGGGGGATGGGCAGTGGCCCAGGGTGCTCCATCCTGGAGGCTGACTGCGCCCCACATCCCAATCTCCCCCGCCTGGGTGTGACAGAGGGGTGCCCCATTTTACAAATGGGGAAAGTGGAAGCTGACCCACAGCTGCTGGCCTCCCAGGGGTTGCTGCTTGAGCCGTAACGACCCCTTGGACTCTTCCATTTGTCTCCGACGTGGCTGTCCACTGTGCCGACCACATGATAGGCCAGAGTGCACGTGCCTCTTGCATCTCCATTCTACAGATGGGCCCCAGGCCATGCCGCAACTAAGCGGTCTAGCTAGACTTGATTTCGGAGCCTGGCTGCAGTGTGCGTAGCTTCTCATCACTCAGCTCCTCCCTTCTTACAAGAACAGGAGCCAGGAGTCTTGTGCTCCCCCTGCCTTGTCTCCCATCCAGGTGTCTGCTGATGCTGTCTCCCGTGGGAGCCCCTGCAGTGCCCGGACCAGCCCACACCCTCAGGATGGGCCTCAAGGAAAGTGACAGCATGACTGACTGTTTCTGAGAATAGCTTTCATGTTTGAATGCACACAGCATTAAACCTTGCTCTGAAACCTGCCGCACCTGGACATGGTCATGCTAGGGGCTTGGTTATCTTGACTGCAGCCGTGGTGGTGGGAGTGACCCAGGGGTCCGTGGCTGTGGCACAGATTGATCACTCACGGTGTTTAATGTGTAACACCTGTGCAGGGTGTTTATCACCACCTTGAGAAGTCACCTCACAGCTCAGTAGTGTCAGACAGCAAACGTCCATTACCTCTCGATTTCTGTGGGCGAGAATTTAGGAGTAACTTAGCTGCACGGCCTGGCCCCGGATCACTCATGAGGATGCAGTCAAGGTGTCCGCTGGGGCTGCCTCATGAGAAGGCTGGGCCGGGGCGGGAGGAGCCGTTCGTGCCGGTGCCCTCGAGGGGCTGCTGGTGGGAGGGAGGCCTCGGCTCCCCGCCGCGTGGGCCTCTCCGTGGGCCTGCTGGTGGGAGGGAGGCCTCGGCTCCCCGCCGCGTGGGCCTCTCCGTGGGCCTGCTGGTGGGAGGGAGGCCTCGGCTCCCCACCGCGTGGGCCTCTCCGTGGGGTTGCTGGTGGGAGGGAGGCCTCGGCTCCCCGCCGCGTGGGCCTCTCCGTGGGCCTGCTGGAGCCGCCTTGCGTCTTTGCGGGTGGAAGCCACAGGTCTTATGACCTTCCCCCAGAAGTCTTGCACCATCACTTTCTCCACATTCTGTTAGAAAACACATCCCCACATCCAGCCCACACTCAAGGGGACGAGAACTTGGCTCTGTTTTGAAAGGAAAGACATCGGAACTTGTAGAAAAGTGAAACCATCACACGAAGGATACAAAAATGAGCAGGTACACAAGGATCTATGGCACACAAGTTTCCTCCCCCTGGCCCCTGCCCAGTTCTTGAAAATTCTAGAAACTGTGTGTGTATAAGCATATTTTTGGAAGCAGCTGTTGTGTTAGCCGTAAGGAAACTGCACAGACGGGGGGCTTACACAACAGAACTGAAGCTTCTCCGTTCTGGAGGCTGGGGGTTGAGATCAAGGTTCTGACAGGGTTGCTTCTGGTGAGTTCCTGCATCCTGCCTGCTAGCTGTGTCTTCACCAGGTCTCCCCGCCCCCAGCACACCTGCGGAGGGAGGAGCAGGCGTGTGCTGTCAGGTGTCCCCGGACACTGATCTGTCAGGATGGGCCCGCCCCCCTGACCTCGCCTCACCTCCTTCCATCCTGAGGCTCCAGCCGTGCTAGGGAGTAGGGCTTCGGCACAGAACTGAGGCGCGGAAGACACACATTCGGAACAGATCCCTGTCTTGAACACAAGCGGTGGCATTTGTGACACCCGTCTCTGCGCATCATTCTCTTACCGAAGGCATCTTTCCTGGGGCCACGGCACTTCGGGAAGGATCCTCCACTTCGACACGGCTTAACAGTTTCCCACCTGGGGCAGCCCCCGGGGCTGTGTGGAGCCATGTGGCCTGAAGTGGAAAGAAACCTATTTCTCCTAACAAATCTTAAAAAAATACACATTTTAAAAAATTTGTATTATTATAAGGAGTTCATTTATTTGACACAGAGAACAAGCGGGGGGAGCAGCAGAGGGAGAAGCAGGCTCCCCACTGAGCAGGGAGCCCGATGCGGGACTCCATCCCAGGACCCCAGGATCACGACCTGAGCCAAAGGCAGACGCTAAATGACTGAGCCACTCAGGCGCCCCCCAAAAATAAAATTTGACATTTTGTCTATCATGGATCTTTTGCATTCATTTTAAATTGTTACAATATTACATTAAATGCCATTCATCTTGATGACTGAGGTATCCTGTAAATTTTGTGCCCCAGTTGAGTGCCATGCTTGCCTCATTAACTCGGGGACTGTTGGCTGGGGACATCTGTGGTTGTCAAGACGGGGGGAGTGCTGGCCTAGAGTGGGCATGGTGAGGGATGCTGCTCAGTCCCCCACAGTGTCCAGGATGCCCCCAATCACCCAGCCCCAAGGTCCACAGTACTGAGGGGGGAGACCCTGCCACTGAAAGTGGCTCCTCACATCACTTGATTTTGTTTCTATTTCTTACCTTGTGTAGATGGGTAGGAGAGGGTGTCTGCTTGGGGCCCGAGGCAGCTAGCCCAGGAAAGGGAGGTCCTAAGTGCCAACAAACCAGGAGGGGAGCATGACTGCCCGTCCCCCTTCCGGGACTCCCAGCCTCTCATCTCTGCTGGCCCCCCCCCCCCCCCCCCCCCCCCCGGCATGTCCACCTGGACAAGCCCCTCAGGGGACCCTCCCAGGGGCTCGGGCCAGGCAATGCCCACAGGCTTGCTGCTATGGAGGCAGCCTGGGCCTGAGAGGGGTCAAATGCCCCGAAAACAAGTGGGGGCCGGCAGGCTGAATGCCTGAGAATGGTGAGGGGGCACCTAGGATGCATTTTCTTTCTTTTTTTTTTTTTTAGGGTGCATTTTCGATGGTGGTTCTTAAGGTCTAATCTTTTTTTTTTTTTTTTTAAGATTTTATTTATTTATTCATGAGAGACATAAAGAGAGAGGGAGGCAGAGGGAGAAGCAGGCTCCCCAAGGGGCAGGGAGCCCGATGCGGGACTCGATCCCAGGACCCTGGGATCATGACCTGAGCCAAAGGCAGACCCTTAACGACTGAGCCACCCAGGCGCCCTCTTAAGGTCAAATCTTATGACCCAACACCATACATCCACCAATGTGGTACTATCAAAAACCAGGAAATAACAAATGTTGGCAAAGATGTGGCAAAACCGGAGCCCTCCCCCAACCCCTTCGTCTCCCCGCCAGCGAGACCAGCTGGCTTCCCCTCTGAGTCCCTCCCCTCACCGGCCCAGGGCAGGTGCTCAAAAAAGATGACTGAACGAGTGGCGGGAGCTGCGGCTGGTGTCAGAAGGCCGGACCTCCTCCTCGTGCACCACTGGCGGGAATGTGAAGTGGGGCAGGCGCTGCGGAAAACAGTAGGCGGTTCTTCTAAAAATGAAACCTAGAGGGCGCCTGGGTGGCTCCGTCAGTGAGGCGTCTGCCTTCGGCTCAGGTCCATGGTCCTGGGGTCCTGGGATGGAGCCCCGCATCGGGCTCCCCGCTCAGTGGGGCGCCTGCTTCTCCCTCTGCCACTCCCCCTGCTCATGCTCTCTCTCTTGCTCACTCTCAAATAAATAAATGAAATCTTTAAAAAAAATCAAACAGAATTACCATGGGACCCAGCAATTGCACTTGGGGTATACACCCAAAGACTTGAAAGCAGGAGCTTGGTCCTCCCCAGGACCTCTGACACAAGAAGGTTAATATTTTTTCCTTTACATCTTCACGTGGTTTCACTGACTGCAATAAACGTTATCTTTGTAACTATAGTTTTTAAGTTAAATAAAATCATACAAGCCGGAAAAAGACAAGCCCCGTAGTTACCAGCATTTCCCTGCACAAAGGGCAGAGTCATGAAGCCCTGGGTTCTGGCCTGAACCCTCCAGACAGGAATCTGGTGCCCCAAACCAGCTTCGTATGGTGACCGTTCAGGGTGCCTGCCTGCCCACTGTGTCCTTTGTCTCTGAGACAGCAGGAGGGACATTGTGAGAAGTTGCACTTAACCTGAAGCAATGAAAACAAGTTACACCTGCGCTCCACGCGGTGCTCTTGGGTTGCCCGCCCAGGGCCTGCCTCAGACTTGAGCTGTGAAGACCCCTGCAGGGGAGACCCATGTGTGTGGACCACCCCTCTGCTTCCCTCGGCGGAGCCCCCCCCCCCCCCCCATGCTCCTCAGTCTCCTGGCACCGGCCGCAGCTCCAGCCACTCGGTCATCTTTTCTTGAGCACCTGCCCTGGGCCGGCGAGGGGAGGGACCAAGAGGGGAAGCCAGCTGGTCTCTCTGCCGGGGAGAGGCGTCAAAATGGGGCGAGACGTTTCTCAGGAAGGCCCTGGACGCCGGGAACATAAGGTGGCTGGAGTACGGTGGAGCGGGGCGGGGCGGGGGGCTATTCCTCGATTCCAAGGCGTCGGGAGGGATTCGGGGTGTGCAGAGCGGTGGTCAACTACAATGACTGGAGGCTGGGAGACCAGGGGGAGGGAGGGCGGGAGGCGGCGTGATGGATGGAGGCCCGGCACTGGGCGGGTAACCCGATTCGAGCGGGGACCTGGCGGCACCGGACGGGAGGCAGAAGCCCGGCCGCACAGCGCGGGAGCGGACCACGGGGCGGTCCGGCAGCTTGCCGCTCGCGGAGCCCAGGGCGCAGGCGCGGGGCGGGCCGGCAGGCGAACCGCGCGCCGCACTAGCCCCGCCCCCTAGCCGCCCGCTGATTGGGACCGCCGCCGCGGGGCGGGGCCGGCGCCCACAGGGAGGGGCCCGCGCGGCGCCTGCGCAGCACGGGGCCCCGCGCGCGGGCGGGTGGGCGGAGCGGGCCCCCCGAGCGGGGGCTGGCGAGCGCGGGGAGGGGGCCGAGAGGGCGGCAAAGCCGGCGCGTGCCCGGCTGGGGGCGGAGGGCGGGGGCCCGCGGGCCGGAACAGCCGCGGCAAGTGGCGGCGGCGGCGACGGAGGCAGCTGAGGCGGCGGCGGCGAGCGGGGGTCCGGGCGGCGGCGGCGGCGGGCCGAGGAGCCGGGCGCGATGGAGCGGAAGAGGTGGGAGTGCCCGGCGCTCCCGCAGGGCTGGGAGAGGGAAGAAGTGCCCAGAAGGTCGGGGCTGTCGGCCGGCCACAGGGATGTCTTTTACTATAGGTGAATGAACGTGCCGGCCGGGCAGGGCCCCAACGGGCGCCTCCCAGCGGCCTCTGCGGCGGCCTGGGCGCCTCGACCCGGGCTGCGGCCTGGGCCCCGCGCGTGCGTCGTGCGTGCGTGCGTGCGTGCCGGCGCGCGGCGGCCCCGGGCCAGTGCGCGTGCGTGCCCCTCCCCCTCCCCCTCCCCCGCGGCCGCGTGGGGCGCGGGGCAGCGCGGGGCGGGCGGTGGCCTTTGTTCCGTGGCCGCGGCGGGCCGGCTGGCGGGGCGAGGGACGCCGGGCGCGGGCCAGACGCCGCTGGGAGGCGGGGGTGGGGGCTGGGCTGTCCCTTGGATCGGCTGGGCGCGCGCGCAGCCCGAGGCGGGGGCGCTCGGGGTGGGGGGCCGCCCCTCCGGAGAGCGCGCTGCGCTGGGCCGCGCCGCCTCCGGGAGCGGGGAGGGGACGCGCGGGACCGTGAGCCCCCCTTCCCCAGGCTCCCGGCCGGTGGAATAAAGAATCGGGGGGCGGCCGGCGGCCCACCCCAGACGGCCGGCCACCTGCTGTCTTCTCTCGGCCTGCTGTTTTCTTTCCGACTGCTGGAAGATGCTTTTGTTTCTGAGCCGGCTCTGATGACTCCCTCCCCCTCGCTCCAGGATCCTGGGGCGCCGTCAGCTCGCTGGGCAGAATAAAGCGGGATACCGGCCACGTGTTGAATGCGGGCCGGGTTCGTGCGGTTGCGCACGGGCCCAGAAGCTGCCCGCGTGAGGCCGAGGCGGGGTGGGAGTGCCGTTCCGTCCACCCAGCACTTGGGTCCCTCCCGGGCCTTTGCCGGCCCCACTGGGGAAGGAGTGGGGGAGGTGGGCTGGGAAGGGCTGGCGGCTGGGACCGTGTGAGGTCGGGCACTGAAGTGGTGTAACCACAGCATCTCCCCGGGACTGATGCCACTCCCTCGCCAGCTGTTGTAGTTCTGTCCTGGGGGTCCCTCCTTTCGTTCCAAGCATGCCTGTGTGTCCGTCTTTCCTCTTAGATCTAAAATGTGAAGCAGGTCTGCTTGGCTCCCTTGTTAACGACTCCGCAGCACCTGCTGACCGTGGGGCTCGGAGTCAGACCCGGGCCTTCCTCTCCTGGGCGACAGCACCAGCTGGCTCCCCGAGGTTCCCATAGTTACAGGAGAGGAGATCCGCTCAGAAGTGGGGGGATCTGTGAGGGCCAGTGATGGGGTGCTGGATTGAGGCTGGCGCAGCTCAGGGAGGGCCTCCCTGACGGGGTAGCACTGAGCTGGGAGGGGCTGTTCGGGCAGCGGGCATCCTGTGCAGAGGCCCCGGGAGGCTGAGCCAAGGTCAGCAGGGCTGGAGCACCTTGAGAACATTGCTCCGCCCCGTCCCCACCTCCGTGTGGGCCTCATAGGGCCTCAGCCAAATGGGGCCTTCCTCTGAGGCCCTGGACCTGAGCGTGGGGGTCTGGCAATGGGGAAAAGTTCCAAACGGGCTGGACAGATAAATTCTAGGGTTCCCATGACCACTGAGAGGCGGCCTGAGGGGAGGAAGTGGCGGGAGGGTCCTGTACCATTCCCAAGTCTTTGACCTGGATGACCCACTAGGCAGGTGGGTGTCACCTTCCCTCCCAGTGGGAGGTTTGGGGGATGTGATCTGGAATCCATGGTGTTTTCTGGAATGTGGGTCTCTGGCCTCTCCACCTACTGGAGCTCCTGCTGAACCAGGCAGCTGGGCAGGAGCATGGATAGATTTTCTAATTCTCTCAATGCAGAGGGAAGGTAGGGCACGAGGGCCTTGAGTCCAGCAGACCTGGTGTGGGGTCCAAGCCTTGTCCCTAGGAACACATGGGCCTCGATTTCCTTGTCCAGAGAGTGGAGGAAGGGAGTGTATTCTTTGCAAGATTGTCACCCCACAAATTGTTACCTGGGGGCTGACACATCAGCCTGCAGCCATGTATTTTCTTTGTGAAAATAATATCACTGTGACACTTTTTGTCCAGGCAGGAGGTTGAGGGTGTGCGGGAAGTTAGTACCCTGACCTCGGGGATAATTCTTTGGAGGGGTATGGAGTAGGGAGGACTTCTCCAGAAGATCTCATTTTGGAGGTAGAAATGTACTCAGGAAAAGCAGGAGGGGCTTAGCGGAGCAGCCCCCGTCCTTGGGGCAGCCGTCTGAGGTTGTACCTTGCTTGCTGTTGGGGCGTCACGGGTTTTGGGCCTCAATCGTCAGTGCCCGCTCACTGGTCCTGGCGACCCTCACAGCAGCCCTTTCTACAGATGGGAAGCCAGGCTGCGCTCAGTCCCGCATCCATCTCCTGGCCTGGGGATCAAGGCTGGGAGGCGGCTCCTCACGCCACAAGCCGCTTGACGGGCCAGCCGCAGCCCTCCGTCCCCACGCCTCTGGCTCCTGGTTTGTGCCCTCCAGCTTAGGCCCTGCTCCCAGAAAGGCCACAGTGCACTTTTATATAAATCCAGGTTGTTGTTTTCAATAAACCATCAGGGACATTTTCCTGTGTCGATGCTGATCTGCAGAACCTTTTTTTAAAAGTTGAGATATAGTCCCCATTCTGTCAGAAATGTGTAGTCTTGAGTAGTAGTTTAGTACATTCACAAAGTTGTGTAGCCATCACATCTGTCTAGTTCCAGAACATTCCATCACCCCAAAAGGAGCCCTTTGTCCATCAGCATCACCCCTCAATCTCTCCCCCAGTCCCTGGGATCTACTATCACACCTTCTTTTTTTTTTCTTTTTTTAACAGCTTTGTTGGGATTACGGTTCATATATGTACAGTTCACCCATTTGAAGTGTACAATTGAATAGTTTCTAGCATATTCACAGACAGGTGAATCTTCCACATTTCCCTCACCCCAAAAGAGCCCCAGACCCTTAATCATCAGTGCCTTGTACCCCCAGCCACTTACCTGTGCTCTTTGTCTATTTGCTGTTCTCATGTAGCATGGCAGGGGGGACTGGAGGCAGAGGAAGGCTGGCGAGTTTCATGGGGTCCTCTCCTTCCTCTGTGGCCATATCCGACCCCAGTTCCTTCCTGCTGTCCTGGGCATGTAGGCTCAGTGTGCGCATGAGCCAGCACAGCATGATGGAAAAGTGCATCATCCTGAAGGCAAGAGTCGGGCTCTGTGTGCTGGGCTCCTGGTCCTAGCAGACGGAACCAGGCCCAGGGGAATCGCCCGGCTTCCAGCCATGGCCCTGCTTGTCCAGAGGTCCTGGTGGGGATTCTAGAGGGGAGTGCAGCTGGCCGCCATGTGGGTCCTGACGTTGGAGGGGAGGGGGTTTCCTTCTGGCTGGCCCGGCTTCCATGCTGCCCTCCGTGGTCCCTAGGGGGGCTTAGGGGGCAGACATGCAGTTGCTGAATTAGAGGCTCATCCTAGAGATTTTTCGGGGGAGATCAACAAAATCAAGCACTTTTCAATCTCAGACTGATGAGCTGTTACTGAGAGCGACTGCTTGTTGAGTTGGTAGCAGTGACGTGTTTAGAGAGGCCCCGGGCCTGCTGGGCCCCACACAAGTGCTTTTTCTAACAGCCTGATGGAGATGCAGACCACATTCCGCACAGTTTAGCCACTAGAAGTGTGCACGTGAGTTTAGTGTATCACAGAGTCGTGTAACCTTCACCAGGGCCAACTTTAAAACATTCCGTCAACCCAAAAAGAAGCCCCGTCTCTCTTAGCGTCACTCCCAACCCCTACCCCCCCTGGCCCCCACGAGCCCCCTTCCCGTCCATGGATGAGCCTGCTCTGGACGTGTCACCCACGTGGACTCACACCCCGTGTGGCCTTCCGTGTCTGGTTCCCTCCCTGAGCGTCGTGGGCTCGGGGTCCGTCCCTGGGGCCGCGCGTGTGGGCGCCTCGCTCCTGTTCGCGGCCGCGGGATGTTTCCATGTGTTTGTCTGCTCACCACCTGATGGCCGAGTGACGCTCGCGTGCGTGAGGGACACGCTGTGTGTGTCTGTCCCCCCACCGGTGGACACTTGGGCTCTTTTCACCTCTTGCCCTCGATGAGTCCCTCTGCTCTGAACACCGGGGTGTAGTTTTGCATGAACACGTTCGTTCTTTCGGGTAGATGGGAGTGTGGGGTTGCTGATCAGTCCAAAGTGGCTGCAGTAGTTGGCGTTCCTGGGCCTGTGCTACTCGTTTGTCGTGCAGTCTCCCTGTGGGTCGGCATCGTTAGTCTCCTAGAGAGGTGGGTGGCCTCTAGGCTTCAGAACACCTGGTTTTGGATTTCCCAACAGGTCACACCTGAGCAGCTATTTGGGGTCCTGGCCCTGAATCTTAACGAGGTTTCACCGTCCGCCCCCCCAGCTACGATACCCTAGTCCCCAACACGGTACCCACGAGGAGACTGTTGGGGGTTGTCCCTCAAATACCTGTTATCCTGGAGTCCTTTCTCGAGAACACAGCCTAACTGTGTTTCCGAAATGTCAGCCAGGCTCCCGGAGCTGGGCTGCAGCCTTCTGCATCAGGGTGTTGATCCCTGCTCTCAGCGTTGGGGTCTGCTGGGGGCTCCAGTCGGGGGGCGGCACTGGGGAGAGGGCAAGGCTTGGCCCAGCACACCCTGCCCGCCGCTGACCCCTCTCTGTCCACAGCCCCAGTGGGAAGAAGTTCCGGAGCAAACCCCAGCTGGCACGGTACCTGGGGGGTTCCATGGATCTGAGCACCTTTGACTTCCGGACGGGCAAGATGCTGATGAGCAAGATGAACAAGAGCCGGCAGAGGGTCCGCTATGACTCGTCCAACCAGGTCAAGGTAAGCTGCAGGCCTCTGGGGGCGCCTGGCCAGCTCCGTCGGTGGAGCATGTGATCTTCGATCTTGGCGTCATGAGTTCAAGGCCCGTGTTGGGCATACAGGTTACTTTAAAAAAGTCCAAAAATTAAGGGGCACCTGGGTGGCTCAGTAGGTTGAGTGTTCAACTGTTGGTTTCAGCTCAGGTCATGATCTCCAGGTCCTGGGATCGAGCCCCGTGTCGGGCTCCCGGCTCAGCAGGGAGTCTGCTTCTCCTGCCTCTGACCTTCCCTCCTGCTATCACTCACGTGTGCTCTTTCTCTCTCAAATGAACATATAAAAAAACCTTTTTTTTTTAAAGATTTTATTTATTTATTTATTTATTTGAGAGAAAGCATGAGCGGGGTGGGGGGGAGACAGAGGGAGAAGCAGGCTCCCCACTGAACAGGGAGCCCGATGCGGGGCTCAATCCCAGGACCCTGAGATCATGACCTGAGCCGAAGGCAGACACTCAACCCAGTGAGCCACCCAGGCGCCCCTAAATAAAAAATCTTTAAAAAAAATAAATCTTGGTGTACCTGGGTGGCTCAGTCGTTAAGCGTCTGCCTTCGGCTCAGGTCATGATCCCAGGGTCCTGGGATGGAGCCCCACATCGGGTTCCCTGCTCCGCGGGAAGCCTGCTTCTCCCTCTCCCACTCCCCCTGCTTGTGTTCCCTTTTTCACTGTCTCTCTCTTTCAAATAAATAGATAAAATCTTAAAAAATAAATAAAAATGTAAAAAAATCTTTTAAAAAATTAAAAAAAAAAAACAACCCTGCTTTTGGGTGGAGAGAGAGAAGTTTCCACAATTCAGTTTATTTGCCGTGGTATTAAAGTCGTAACTATCTGTTGAGGGAAATTTGGGAGCTACAGAAAAGCAGAAGGAAGGAAAGAAAGCATCTTCGCTCGGTCCCTGGGAGAGGCCACAGGCCTGCGCTCCCCGGCTGTCCCCGGTGTGCCTGTCACTCTCCCCAAACCTGGCAGTGCGGGCATCGCTGCAGGGGCCTGGAAGGCAGCCCGTCTGCAACAGCTGATGGGCCGCGCACAGGGGCCCGGTGACACTGTCCACCAGTCCCTGACCGGGGGGGGCTCTGGTCCTGGCTGCGGGACAGCCCCAGCAGAGCCCCACCACGGCCCCACCGTGGACAGCAAATAGGGCCTGGGCTTGCCGTCGCCTCCAGCCCTGGGGGTGCCTCGGCGTGGGCTGGTGACCGAGGGACACGGGCTCTATTCCCCAAAGCCCACGGGGAGGGGTTTCCTCCGCTGCCTGGGAGAGCCCGCTGAGGACCCTGGGGCTGCGGTACCAGCTTGTGTGTGTCTGCAGGGCAAGCCCGACCTGAACACGGCCCTCCCTGTCAGGCAGACGGCATCCATCTTCAAGCAGCCAGTGACCAAGATCACCAACCACCCCAGCAACAAGGTGAAGAGTGACCCCCAGAAGGCTGTGGAGCAGCCTCGGCAGGTGAGCCCGCGCGCCCCACACACATCCCCAGGCGAGGTCGTGGCGGGCAGAGTGCTGCCTTGTGACCTGCCTCTCAAGAGCCAAGAGTTCTCTGTGCTTTTGAGCGTGTTTGCAAATGCCCAGGAGATAGCTGGCATGCAGGCGCTGGCTGGAGCCGGAGGCTGTGGGGCCGCTCCCAGGGAGGCCCCGTGTCATTTCCAGCCCCCTCGGTGGCATCGGGGTCGTCACCATCTAAGTAACCGCTCAGACCTGTGCGTCTGCCCCCACGCTTAGGACGTGCCTCTCCGCACGCTGTCCCCAGAGTCCCGTGGTGCTGTCGGGGTGTGAGCCCCTTGCACCTGCAGGGCCTGCCCTGGTGCCGGGCCACGGTGGGGCCTCTGGGGGCCTCGCAGCTCAGCCCTGCTGGACGGTGGACTTCTGAACTGAAGTTTCAGCATGAAGGGGGCTTTGCCTCCCCAGGGTTGTGCCATGTTTTGGGAACCATAGACCGTGAGCACCGACGGCAAGGCTGAGGTCCTGGGTTGGGGTTTCTCTGGCCTGGGAGGACAGGCCTGGCGGGAAATCCCATGGGTCCTACTGCACCCTTGTTCCCAAGCGGGTAGCTCTGGCACGTGGGGGTCAGAGGTCGTGCTGAGACTGCTATCCCGCATGTGGATGGGCCCCAGCTGTCATCGGGATTGGCCAGGGCTGCCTGTCGTGGGGGCACGTCCGTCAGCCTCACGTCTGTGTGTCTGGTGGCAGCTTTTCTGGGAGAAGAAGCTGAGTGGCCTCAATGCCTTTGACATCGCCGAGGAGCTCGTGAAGACCATGGACCTGCCCAAAGGCCTGCAAGGTAGGCCCGGGATAGAGGGGGACCAGGCGCAAGGAAGCCAGCGGTCTCTGCAGCGCGGTGAAGGACCGTAAATAGCGCGCCCTGGGCCGAGCGCCGCGCTCCTGCCGGGCTGGGAGGAAGGACAGGGCTCCCCCCGTGCAGCCTGGACCCAGGGCCCTGGTCCCCCGATCCTGGAGGCCACCCCACCTGTGCTGCAGCTCCCGAGCTGTGCCGGGGCCCTGCGAAGACTGGCCTGTGTGTGGTTTTGCTCCCACGCTGCGGAAAGGCCACCGCCCTGTGACGGACGGGCACGGCTCCTGCTTTTGTCAAGGGCCTGGGCGCCTATAGTAGGGAGTTGGGGACGACCCGAGGCTCGGGGGGAGGCTCAGGTGCCCAGTGGTGACCCTGCTGTCCCCGGTAGGCGTGGGGCCTGGCTGCACGGATGAGACCTTGCTGTCGGCCATCGCCAGCGCGCTGCACACTAGCAGCATGCCCGTCACCGGGCAGCTCTCGGCCGCCGTGGAGAAGAACCCCGGGGTGTGGCTCAACACGGCCCAGCCCCTCTGCAAGGCCTTCATGGTGACCGACGAGGACATCAGGTACTGCCCCGCACACCACCCCCATACCGGTGCCCGTGGCCGGCGCGCACCCTGCCGGATGTGAGCGCTCCTGTCTCCCCACAGTCCCGCTTCCCTGCTGACGCTCTCTGGGGCGCGGGGGCTCGGAGCAGACGCAGCCACAGCGAGGGCGGGTTTGGAAAGCTTCAGCTGGAGCTCTCCCGCGAGTCTTGGTGCAGAGCAGGCCGGGGGCGAGGAGCGTCCTAGCTCTGTAGGAATGTTCTCGGGAAGAGAAAGTGGCTCTTCACCTACGTGCACAGGCTCGCAGTGTGGCCTGCCCATCCTCGGGCACACGAGGCCTGGCAGGTGCCTGGCCAGGGGGGCTCCAGAGTGGCATGGGATGGGCGGGGTGGCGCCAGACGTGCCAGAGGCCCCGAAGGCCAGCCCGAGTTTAGGCTGGACCCTGCGGCCGGTGGGCCCCGGAAGGGTTTCCCAGCTGAGCCAGGGAGCAGGTGCAGGGGGTCGGGGCAGGAGGCAGCCCCGAGCTGGAGTCCTCTGGGAAGGCATCCTGGTGAGGAGATAGTTGAAGCTAGCAGCAGGACAAGAAACATCTAGAAGCTCTGGACGAGTGGAACCTGTGTTCTCTCGACTGAAGCGTCAACGCACAGCTGAGGTCAGAATGAGTTAGGGGACTCTCTGTGGACCTCACTCAGAGAAGGGGCTGGAAACACAGTAGTCGTGGCCAAGACTGGCTTACAGGTGGGGACGTAGGCGGGCGGGCTTCCTGTGTCGGGCCTGGGGCTTGGAAGCCGTGTGGGTACAGGAGAGAGCCCCGTGCCCTGCACGCGGAAGACACGGAATCGCCCAGAGGCCCGCAGAGGATCTCGTTTCCGGGGAGTTGGAAGTATAAGAAAACACAACCGTCTGGAAAGACTAGCGGGTTTTTAAAGCCAAGCAGAACTTCTAGAAAGGAGAACCTTGTGTCATGGGTTAGGTGGTAGATTTGGTCTGGGTGGGGGGGGGGGTGGCTGCCAGAAGATGGGGCCGACGTTTGCCAGGCCTGGCGACAGACACAGTGCTGGTTCGTGTTCCCGTTCTGGTGAGGGTCTCGGCCTCAGGGAGGGAAGGCCGGCGGCTTTCTGGACGGCCGTAACAGAAGGCAAAAGACCCGAGAAAGCCGTTCTCCGTCTAGCATTCTCCAGCAAAATCCCCTCACCCACCAGGAGACTCACCCTGGCTAGCCGCGGTGACCGAGCACCGTTGTCCACTTTCTTTGCAAACCGTGCTCAAGCGACAGGAAAGGGAGTCAGGTGTGCGCGTGCGCTGGGCCCCAGCAGGTGCTAACTGACGCGGAGGGGAGCGGGGGCCCCCGCCACAGGGTCGCCCCAGCGGAGGTGGAGTGCAGGGCCCAGAAGCTGAGCCAGAGGCCAGCTCGCTGTGCGCGGGCCATTCTGCACCCGGGATGAGGGGCGAGGGCGGAGGACGCCCCCTGCCGGCCTGGCACCCTTGCGCCCGGCCACCGTAGCCCGTGCGTCCCCAGGAAGCAGGAGGAGCTGGTGCAGCAGGTGCGCAAGCGGCTGGAGGAGGCGCTGATGGCCGACATGCTGGCCCACGTAGAGGAGCTGGCCCGGGACGGCGAGGCGCCGCTGGACAAGCCCGGCGCCGACGAGGACGAGGACGAGGATGAGGACGAGGACGAGCCCGACCAGGACCAGGAGATGGAGCACGTCTAAAGCAGGTGCCGGCTGGCCGGGTGGGTCCCAGGCCACAGCTGGTGCTTAGACGGTGACCGTGGGGACGAGGGCTGTGCCCCGTGCAGGGCGGCAGCTGTGCTGGTCCCCCGGAGGGCAGCTCCCAGTCAGGGCGCTGATGGCGCCCCCTCCCTGTCTTTCCAGAGGCCCCGTGGAGCCTGCCTGCAGGGAGCCTCCTGCAGACTCCGCCTTCTCCACGCTTGGACCATGCTCTGTGGCCCGGCCCAGGACGATGGCGGCCCCTCCTAGGCCCTCCCAGGCGTGTCCCCTCCCCTGGGCCCACGGGGGCACGGCTGGAGGGCAGCCCCTGCCTGACGGGCCCCCCACGTTGGCTCTTCTCTGAAGGGCCGGGGTCCGGAAGTGTCCGCCGGCCCTGGGCCCGCCTGCAGGAGGCCCCCCTCGGCGCTGTCACTCCACCTGGACTCGGGGCCGGCCTCGTCCCCACAGCCGCATCACATAGGACGGCTGCCACCAGGCGGCCTGCGAGGGTCCCCAAGGGGCTGGAGAAACAGTTTTCGGAACAGTCCCACCTCCCGATCCCCGTGTGTGAGGGACGCCATTCCGGGGTCCGCACGCCAGCCCTCCAAGGAGGGGGTGCCCACCAGCGGGCGAAGCCGTCACGGCTCGGAGCTCATCTGGAGGCAAACGGCACAACCCAGACGTTGTCCTTCAATAAATCCGTGACACAAACGAGGCTGGACGTCCACATAACTGCTTAGCCTTTGTGTGTGCTGCACGTGGATGCGAACTCTCGCCTTCGTGTCGGGAACCCTCACTGTCCGCAGCGCGGCCGACCCGGCCTGAGGGTCAGCCAGCCGCCGGCGACGGCGACGGCGAACTGCTCGCGGCCGACGCACCAGGCCGGGGCTCCAAGGCAGCTGGGCCGTCGGCCGGCCTCCCTTCCCCTCCCTGTGTAGCGGGGACGTCCCGCCCAGCGCTCGGGGCCAGAGCAGGTCCTGGGCCGCGGCTCCTCCGAGGTCCCATCTTGGGGTGCGTTCTGTGGCCTGGCGTTTCCAAGCACCCGGTGCCCAGAGCAGCAGCCTCTGGGGAGCTCTGGGCGCAGGGGGCGTCGGAATCGTGGTCCTTCATCCCTGCCCCCTCCTAGCCTGAGTGCCTTGGGTGAGGGGCGCCCTCCTGTCCCCGCTCGGCCCTGGCCCGCAGCCGGAGACCGTCGGGAAGGACCTGGGTCGCTGCCTGTGTGGCTGTCACTCCGGCTGATGCACAGGGTGGGGGCGATGGCGGGAGCCACCCGCTCGTCCGAGGACGCTGGCCCAGCACGGCACATTGGCAGCATCCTTCCAGTCAAAGCACAAATCCTCCAGAACCACCCACGAAGGCCGTCTGAGCGCGCGTGGCCGGCGTGCTGGGGGGGCCGGGCCACCACCGGCCTCGGGAAGGCCTCTCCCCTGAGGCCACACATCGTCCTGCCCTTCACGGAGGCCGCAGCCACTGAAGGAGCTCCGTCTGGGGCTGGCCCCTGTGTGGGCCTGAGGTCCAGGTGCCCGGAGCCCTGCCCAGCGGAAAGGACTGCGGGGCCCGGGAGGCACCCTGTCCTGTGGGCGACCGTTGAATAAAGCCATCTCGGTGAGTGTGGTTTGAAGCCTTGCTTTAATTCTGAAGACCCAGAGCCTTTGTGTCCAGGGGAGATGGACCCCCGCCCGGGCCTTCGGCGCCTAGTGTCCTGTTTGTCACCTTATCGTGGGCTGGGTGATGGAAGGGGACCCAGGGGACCGACTGGCCTTTCCCAGGGAGGGTGGGGTTCAGCTCCCAGCACCTGTAGTGAAAGAGCCAGTTTGGCCAAGGTTTCCAGAAGATGCAGAGCCCCCAGGGCCCCCTGCTGCCCGGACTGGAGACCCCCACGTGCGCTCCGTCCCAGCTCTGCATTGTGGGGGGCCTGTGCCAGGAGCTCAGGCGGGGAGTCCCCCCTGGGCCAGCACTGGCGAGATGATTGGGAAGGGGGCCCGCATGATAGCGCCCCTACCGTCCCCGGTGCCCGGCCACCACCTGCCCTGCCTGGGCCCCCTCTACTCCACGCCCCTGCCACACGGTCGCTCCACAGGCTTTGGCTCTACCCTGCAGTGAGCACCGCCCTCCTGGAGGGGGCCCAGCTCCCAGAGGGGAAACAGGCTCAGGGTAGCAACTTGCCCGGGGCCGCCAACTGGAGAGGTCCAGCCTGGCTGAGAACTTGGGTCTCCCCGACTCCGGACCCACAGAGGCCCTGCGGGGCCGCGAATCTCGGGACCTCAGAAGCTAGGACAGGGTCCAGCGTCCCAGCCCCACAGTAGGGCCCTCCAACCCCCAGAGCCCGTCCTGACCCTGAGCTGGGGTCCCCCACGAATCCTCTCCTCTCCCTAGAGGGACCCCCGGCGGCAAGGGCCGAGGAAGGGGCTCCCAGGCAGCCAGGTCACCCGGTGCGCCCAGCTCCAACATCTCCCAACGCCACCTGCTGGGTGCCAGGGTTTCAGCACCATCAGCTCCGATGTCCACACCACAGACCAGAACCACCCCCTTGTCTCCACCCGGTGCCCAGCCGCCCCCACTCCAAGGCAGGCACAGAGCTTTCTGAACCATGCTGCACCCCACCCCGCACAACAGTCCTGGGACACCTCCTCATCTGTGCGAGCCTCCCGCGGCCGCTGCGACAGGTCACGGCCAACTTGGCCACTTAAAACCACACGGATTGATTCTCTGACAGTTTGGGTTCAGAAGTCCTAAAACCCCGGCGCAGGCAGGGCTGGTCCCCCCGGGGCCCCCGGGAGACCCAGCTCCGGCCTCTTCCTGGCCTGCGGCCCCCCCTCCATCCTCACCGCCAGCAGCGCGGGGTCTGCCCATCTCCGGGACTCCCACCCTCTGCCTCCCCCTCGTGAGGGCCTCCTGAGGACGCCGGGCCCCCCAGGAACCCAGGGTCACCCCCTCCTTGGGGGCCCTGATAAGGTCCCCTCTGCCACATGAGGGGACATGTCCACAGGTCTTCCCAGGACAGGGGTGTCTTTGGGGGACTTAGTTGTCAGACCGTATTACCCCGAAGATAAGATTCCTTATCTCTTTGGGCAGCCCGCAGCCTTGACCATCTCTTCCTTCCTTCCAAGCTTGCTCCAGCCCCCCGGCCTTCGTCCATGTTGTCCCTCAAGAGGAATGAGCAGTTGCTACAGAAGCCCAGGAACGGGTCGAGCTCAGGATCCACCAAGTTTGAGGAGGAAGGGACCCTAAGGGTGACCTAAGGCAGTGACGCGAACAGAACAAGTTGGGAGATTACTGGTCGAGACCTGGCCGGATGGGCTGGAGCGGAGGGACCAGCTTGCTCAGATTTCTAGAATAGTCCAGTGGGATGGCCACCAGCCACATACGGCGGTATCATTTTCAATAGGTTACAACTAATTAAACATCCCATTCCTCGCACCCAGGCCTGGTGGCTACTAAAGCGGACACAGCACATGGAGAACGTTCCATCATCTGGAAAGTTCTATTGCCCAGTACCGTTCTAGAACAGGGACTCTCAGCCTTTGCTGGGGGGGATGCTCAGACGCTGCTGTAAGATCAGGTAAGGCTTGGTCCAGATTCAGGCACTTAAAACGTGGAAATAACCCCAGGGTCTATCAACAAACAAACGGAAATGGCCGGACAGGAGCGAGGTGCGGACACGCGCTGCCCTGGGGACGGATCCTGAGCCCAGAACGTCCGGGGAGGGAACCGGACACACAAGGCTACTGTGGGTTTTTTGTTCCAATGTGATGTTAATTTTATGCCGAGGGACACCCAGACAGCTGGTAAACGTGAGTTCTGGGGGTGCCCATGGCTGTGTCCGGAAGAGATGAGCATTTCTTCAGCGGACGGAGTGAAGACCTCGTCCCGTCCACACGGGCACCATTCACCAGGGGCCCGAACGCGACACCGGGTGGAGGAAGGGCAAACTGCTCTCCTCTCCCAGAGCTGAGCCGACCATGCTCCTCGACTGAATCATGCCCTGGGCCCTCCTGGGTCTGCGGCTTGGCTCCCTAAGCACGGGAGCCAGTCCCCTTGTCTCCCCTTGGAGATCTCTCCTTAGATCCTACTGGTCCTGTTTCTCTGGGGAGCCCTCACACAGCCAGAGTGCGAACCTATGGACGTGAAAGGTCAGGAGAGGTCAATCCACAGAGACAAAGTGGGTGCGCGGGCACTGGGGGCTCCAGGGCTGGGCGGGGGTTGCTGCCCATGGGATGGGGTTTCTTGTTTGGGTAACGATAATGTTCTAAGACCAACAGTCGTGATGATCGCACAAATTCTCAAATTTACTAAAAACCATTCAACGGTCTACTTTAAAAGACCAAACTTTGATGCACACGAATTATCTCTCAGTTTTAACAATAAGAAAATTTCAGGGTCTTAGGGAACCTGAAGTGTGTGCAGAGATCCCATTCCTCGGACAGTTAGGAAGGAGCCTGAGGGTCCCCCAAATGGCTGTGGGTAGAGCAGGTGGCCCGCAGTGTGGACACGCAGCTGCCTGGCCAGGAATCTTTAAAAAAAAAAAAAGACAAACATTAACTTAGGCTGAGTTCAAGAAACGTGCCACGGGGAGACAGCGCAAAGCAAGTCCGTTAACGTGAAACTGCAGAAGAGGCAAAGATGCTCCCAGGGGCCGGCGGCGTGGGGAGGCCCAACAGCAAGGGGGCGGACACAGCTTTCCGGGGTGTCGACCTGGGCAAGCAGAGCTGATCAGTCAGTCGGACAGTAAAAACAGGTGTGTTTTCTGAAACTAATATAACACTGTCTGTTAGCTAACTGGAATTCAAATAAACACTTGGGGGGGGGGAAGCTGTGTTTCATTGCGTGTAAACTGTCTCAACAGCATCTGATTTGCAAAGTTTAACTTGCATCCACCCCCAAACTGCCCCCAGCACACATTCTGATAAGCGACAAGGCGGAAAATAGAAACTGTCCAGGGAAGACGGTTCTGTGGTTTTATATTCTTTGGCCATTTTTTCCCCTTGACTATTTCTTATTCTTTCAAAATGTGCCCACGGAGGGAGGGCGCCGCTGCCCCCCCAGCTTGGGCAGCACTGAGCACACACCCGGGCTCCCCCCGCGGGCGCCCCGGGAGCCCCACCACGGCGTTTCTGCTCTCTATTACAGCATTTCCCCAACGTTTGAAGAACTGTTCAAAAAAAAAAAAAGTTAAAAACAAAGAGGTGAACTATCACTAAAATCCTCCTGAGGGAAAATAACCATGCCCAGCCTCATGCAACCCAGAGCAGACCCTCTTTTGCTGGTTTTGTTGGTTTCTTTTGGCATTTTCCTTCATGCTGCTTTTTATCCTTCTTGCTCTCCAGCCCCCGGCCCCCACAAGCCCCCTTCCCGTCCGCGGATGAGCCTGTTCTGGACGTGTCACCCACGTGGACTCACACCCCGTGTGGCCGTGTCTGGGTCCCTCCCTGAGCGTCGTGGGCTCGGAGTCTGTCCCCGGGGCCGTGCGTGTGGGTGCCTCGCTCCTGCTCGCGGCCCAGTGATGCTCTGGTGCGTGGGGGACCGTGTATCCGCGGACCCACGGATGGACGCCTGGGTTGTCTACACGTTCAGGCTTCGGTGAACACGGGGGTGTGTCTGCTTCAGTCCATTTTCAGTTCTCTGGGTTCATGGCGGGTGGGGCTGCTGGGGCTGTCCCTGGCACGCCCTGCTCCATTCTTGGCACCCCTGCCTCCCAGGGGTTTGTCACCAGCCCCCCCAGCCCCAGGCAGCTCCAGCAGGGGTCCCGTCACGAATTCCCTCACGTTCCCAAGCACCTGCTGCAGGTCAAAGTAGAGAGAAGGGAAAGCCGACTTCTGGGGCCCACCCCACCTCGTGGGACTTTCATGCTGTTTTCATTTACAGACATCTCCAAATGCATCTCTCAAAGGACAGTTTTTAAAACTTAAAAATACGTTTTTGTTTTTTTTTTTATCATGGAAGGTTCTGAAATGCAGCAAACAGACAAGTGCAGCCCAGGGGCTGCCACCCGGCCTCGGGAAGGCCGCTCAGGGCCCACACCACCTCCCAGCACCGTCCCCTGCCTGCACGTTATCCCAGCCCTCTACCAGAGGGATCTCCGACACAGAGCAGAGTCGGCCGGATCAGACAATGACCATCGTCCGCACACCACGTGCACCAGCCACACGGGTTGGCATGGAAGGGTAAGCGGTTCTCAGCACCCAGGGACTCTGTCTGAGGACGGTTTTGGTCGTCCTGCCTGGGGAGGTATTGTGGGTTGCACTGTATCTCCCCAGAAAAGACTGTCCATGTCCCAACCCTCAACCTGGGAATGGGAGTTTTCTTGGAAATAGGGTCTTGGCAGATGTGATTAGTTAAGATGAGGTCACACTGGAGTAGGGCGGTCCTGAACCCTCATGAGATAGAGATGTGGACGCAGACGCACGGGGAGAAGCTGCGTGATCGCGGACGCACACCAGGGCGATGTGCCCACAGCCAAGGGACGCCGAGGATGGCCAGCCACGCAGCAGCTGGCAGAGGCAGGAAGGACCCTCCCTGGAGTCTTCAGAGAGCCAACGGTCCAGCCATACCTTGACCTGGGACTTTTGGGCCCCAGGACTTGGAGAGAATACATTGGTGTTCAAAGCCACCCAGTTTGTGGTAATTTGCTAAGACCACAGAAAAGTAAGTGCAGGGGTGGGGTGCTGATGGCTCTGGGAATCACACAGTGGGGGCCAGGGATGCGGCCACACACAGTGCCAGCACAGCCCCCACCAGGCTGGCCACCCACCTTTTACCTGCGGCATCGCCCACCTCTGCCCATCCCTCACTCCATCCTGTTTCTGGTGTGCTTCAAACCATGCCACGGACACCACCTTCTGCCTCCTAAATACGTCAGTGTGCAGACTGCTCATCCATCGGTCACTGGTTTACAGATCTTTTTATTTTTTTCAAAAGACTTCATTTATTTGGGGCGCCTGGGTGGCTCAGTCATTAAGCGTCTGCCTTCGGCTCAGGTCATGGTCCCAGGGTCCTGGGATCAAGCCCCACATCGGGCTCCCTGCTCCGCGGGCAGCCTGCTTCTCCCTCTCCCACTCCCCCTGCTTGTGTTCCCTCTCTCGCTGTGTCTCTCTCTGTCAAATAAATAAAATCTTTAAAAAATAAATAAATAAATAAATAAATAAATAAAATCTTAAAAAAAAAAAAAAGATTTTATTTATTTGACAGAGAGAGGGAACACAAGCAGGGGGAGCTGCAGCAGAGGGAAAGGGAGAAGCAGGACCCTGGGATCATGACCTGAGCCGAAGGCAGTCACTTCACCGACTGAGCCACCCAGGCTCCCTCAAGTGCGCCACCACAGGGCCATTCCTGCCCAATCCCTACAGACACCCAACAGGCCAGCATGTGCACATCCTGACTCCGTGGAGCCCCGGTTCCCCTCTCTCTTCTGACTCCTAATCTGCTTGTTGTCAAACAGCCTCCTTTTGGAATTGGCAGTAGTCTTGGCTCCTGATGGCTGGCTGGCCACGGCCAAAGGCTCGCCAGTCCCCCAGCCGCACCCTCCAGAGCCCCCTGCACACAGCTCGGCACCGTCCCAGTCCACTCGCCTCCCCGGGCCAGCACCTGTGTCATCATTCACCTCCTCCCTCGTCTTGCTGGGGAGCATCCTGCAGGATGCTGAGCTGATTGGTGAAGACCTCACTGGCCTGAAACATCTTGATTCTTCCTCCCACTTGACTCAGACCTTGGGGTCAGCCATCCCTTTCCCCTGGAACCCAGGCCTTCTTTTTCCTGATCGTTCGGAATATGGCCTGGAAGCACTCGGGAGTCCCAGCTCCACAAACTCGTCTTCCCAGGACAAGCTGCGGGCTCTTGGCTACCGCCTACTATGATTTCTTGGACAACTTCCCTCCATTTCCCCTCTGCTCTCTCTGGGATTCTTGAACTGTTCCTCTGTTTTTTCTCCCTCCTCTCCCAGTTCTCACTTGTCTTTTTGCCTGACTTTCTAGATTTCTCCAACTTGAGTCTTCCAACTTCCTGCTCCAGTTTTAATGCCGGCTACCGTGCTAACTCCCAAGCCCTGTCTCGTTCTGTCTTCCTCCGTCACCTTCCCGTTGGCTGGATGCCCGCAGTGTGAGCAGAGCCTGCACGCCCCCCAGGAACGCTGGTGTCTCCAGGGGGCGGCCGGCAGCTGGGGGCAGGGTCCCCCAGGCCACTCTGTCCTTGTTTCTCCTCCATCGGCGGATGCTGCCTCCCCTCCCAAGACCTCCAGAGGGAGGGACATGTGTATGGGGCCTGGGAGCAGAAAGGCACCCAGCTCATCTGAAGACTTCTCCACGGCGACTGATGGGGTCAGGGGGTGCTTTGAGGAACACATATATGTGGCTGCATGACCTCCAGAAGCGCATCCCGGAGCACACCATGCTGTGTCACCACCAAATTATTCTCCCGTCGCCCGGCTCGAATGCCCTATCCTCCAGTTTTGACTTCTCCCTACCCCAGCTCCCTCCTGAGCCCCCTTCTCAGCGCTTACCCCCTGCTCCCTTTTGTTTCTCCCTCTCCTTCCTCCAGCTCACCCAAAGGGCAGCCCACCTGCCTCCGCCCTGGCTGGGGCCCCAGGAAGGGGGATCAGCATGCACCAAGGCCTGGCCCTGACAAAAGGCAGTGATGGTGAGTGCTGGGGGTGGCGGGAAAGGGGGACCTGAGGCTGGCCAGCTGGGCCTGGAGCACCAGTGGACATTTCTGTGGGGGAGATGGGGACAAGGCCTGTGGCCGGGTAACAAGGAGGGTGTGCCGGGATGTGTCCAGAAAGCACAGCAGATCTGCAGGTCCCTCCAGGTCCTCTGGGAACTTGGTCCCATGGGGAGGGGACAAGACATAAGTTATTTTGAAGTAATTAAGACTCACGAGTGTTCAAGTGCACAAAAGAGAAGTCTGGGACCCTGAGAGAGGATCTTGGGCTGGATGTGACTTGGGGGGTCAGGAAAAACATTTTAGGCAGCGGCAACAAGGCAGGGAGGCGCGAGGGCCCTAATCAGAGGCACCTGTCAGGGCAGTCTGAGCGGGTGGGGAAAACTCACAGGAGGCTCAGGCGCCACATGGGGCAGGGGATGGGGTTCCCCGGTCAGGGGGAGAGGGGCTGGCAGGCAGAAGGGGCAGGCCGCTCACACTCCCACCTAGGCAGCTGGTGTCCTCCGCCCCAGGTCCCCCAGCCAGTAAGGAACCCGCGCCGGGGTCCGCTGGGAGACTGGGGCAGATGCACCGGCTGAGGTCCAGCCTGCTCCCAGCCCATGGATCGTGTGAGAGCTCCTTCCCCCACCGCGGAGAACAGAAGACCCCGAACGGCAGCTGCAGGGAGGGCCGCTGGGGCAGGGGGGCTCTGGAGGTGGAGACGCAGGCAGGGCGCCCGGCGCCCCGGGACCAGCAGGGTCCTCTGGCCGGCGGAAACCAGCCCAAGCCGGGAAGCTCCGCCGCCCACGTGGCCGAAGCTCGGGCTCGGGCAGCCCCCACCCCGGGGCGCCCACCCGGGGCCGGGTGCGCGCGGGCCCGGGCCGCGGGAGGGACCGCGAGCTGAGGGTTGGGGGGGCGGCGCCGGGGGGCCCCGCGGGCACCTACCTGCGGCCGCGCCCGCGCCCCGCGTCCCGCCACGTGACCGCGCCCCGCCCCGCGCGCGCGTGCGCCCTGCCTGCGCGCCATTGTTGGCCGCGCGCGCGTCACGGGGCGTGGCGGGGCG
>NW_022589784.1:950050-961329 GCF_004348235.1 Phoca vitulina | reverse complement strand
GCGGCGGAGCCCGCGCCCCCCGACGGGCCGGAGGCGGGCGCGCCCGCGGTGGCCGAGGCCGTGGCGCCGGCCTCGCTGGCGCTGCTGGAGCCCGACGTGAGCCCGCCGCCGCCGCCGCCTCCCCGGCAGTCGCCGCCCGACGTGTTCGCCGGCTTCGCGCCCCACCCCGCGGCCCTGGGCCCCCCGACGCTGCTGGCCGAGCAGATGAGCGTGATCGGCAGCCGCAAGAAGAGTGTGAACATGACCGAGTGCGTGCCCGTGCCCAGCTCCGAGCACGTCGCCGAGATCGTGGGTCGCCAGGGTGAGTGGCCGCCGTCTGGGGCGCTACTCCCGGGGTCCCCGCGTCGCGCGCCCTGGGGAGGGGGCCGCCCCAGCCCAGCTCGAGGCCGGACGCCAGATCCTGGCCACGCCCCGCGTGGGCCCCGGCCTCGGTGGCCGCCTGTGCGCCTTTGTCCTGCCGCGGGCCGCGCGAGAAAGTTGGGCGCAGCCCGCGCTCCTCCCCTCCACGCTCAGGCCCGCCGCTGCCTTTGTCTGGGCGCCTCCAGCCGGGTCAAGCCCCTCTGTGCGGCGCCTCTGCCCAGGCCCTGGGCCACCTGCTGTGGCATCCCGAGAACCAGGGGGCAGGGCTGGGCGGTGGGCGATCGACACCCGAAGCAGGCACGGGGCGGGGCTCGCTGGGGCTTGAGGGTGGCTCGGGGGCGGGGCAGGGGGGCTCAGGCAGGGTCAAGAGAGAAGTTTGGCGTACAAAGAGGGTGCATATCTCCACTTGTCAGCCTGGGGGCCCTACTGGGGGTGGGGGGAGCACAGGATGAGAGAGGATCCCCACCCCGCTCTCAGCCCCGAGTCGGGGATTTGGGGACATGCCTAAGGACCAGCTGTAAAAGCCCTCCTGAGGTCCAAGCTCCTAGCCTCCCCCCGGCAGGCCCAGGGCAGCAGGCCCGGGGTGTGGGGGTCCCGGAGCAGCTTTGTCAGAGTCCCTGTGGCCGCCCATTGTTCTCTTTGTTAGAGAGCCAGTCTGAGATTTGCAGGGTGACATCAGGCCGGCCGCAGCTCATTGGCCCTGGAGCTGGAGCTGCAGGGCGGGCAGGCAGGAGGGTGGTGGGCAGTGCTCCTCCGGACACACGCCCACCTACCCTTTTAGCCAGCTGCCCCCAGCCCCAACTTTCCCCTGCCTTCTGCCTGCCCCTCCCTGTTCTCCACTCCCTGCTTGAGGCCAGGTTCTAGAACTTGGGGTGGGGTCTGGGCGGGGCTTGAGGTGGAGCGGCAGGACACTCAGGCTGGCCTTTGGGGACTCAGTAACAGGAGCCAGAGATGGGGGGGGCTTGAACTGCAAGGTGACTTGTCACCTTTGCCACCTTGCGGGGGGTGTGTGCAGAGGACCACAGGGATGCTCAGGACGCTGCCCTCTCAGAGTTCTGGGCAGGAGGGGTGGTTTGGCCAGTGAGTCCTCTGGCTTTGGGTGCAGGTGCAGCCGATCACATGTCCTCCCCCCATCTGGACACCGGGAGGGCCAGGTGTAGTGCTGGGCTGAGGGCCCAGGAGTTAGGACCAGGGGAGGGGGGACAGGTGGTCCTCTGAGCCCCGTCTGCTGCCTCCCACGAGCAGGCACAGCAGGACTCCAGGCCTGACCGGTCTCCTCCACCTGCCACGGCCCCTTACCTGCCCCAGTTGCCCGCACCTGCATTGGGACGTATAACAGGACCGCTGCTGTGTGCGTAGCGTGCAGACGCCGGCCGAGGGCAGGGGGACAGTCATGGAAACGCAGCCTGGGGGCTGTTGTCCAGAGGCACTAGGCTGATCTGCCCGCTGGCGGAGTGCGGAGCAGGAGGGCGTGTTCCCTGTGCGTATTCTGACAGCCGCGGGTCCTTCAGAGAGGCTGAGTCCAGCCCAGTGGTGGCAGGAGCCAAGCAGAGGGCATCTGGTTGTGGAGGAGCAGGCTTGGGGGGTTAGCCCCCACCCCGACCTCCTGGGGGTGCTTTTTTGGCACCCATTTATTGGGTGCCAGCCTGGGGTCTTGCTGGTGGTAGACAGGAAGGCAGGCTGTGGGGGGTGCAGATGGGGCTGGCCCTGTGACCCTGGGCAAATGAGATCTCCTCTCTGTGATGGGGGCACAGCACCTCCCTCGGGCACTTTTGTGAGGATTCTCCAGCAAGAGGGATCTAATCCCAGCCCCGGGCTGGTGCACAGCGGCACCCTGTAAGTGGGTGCGGGGTCCTGGGGAGGGAAGCATGAACGCCAGGACAGCTTGGCCCTTTTGGCAGCCTTTGACTCTCTCAGCTCTAGGACCATCTGTGGCTCCCATCTTCTCCCACCCAGGTGTTAAGCTCAGCCTGGAAAACTCTTTGTGCCCCAATCCTGACCCCTCCCTTCTTCCGGTCACTCGTCCAGTCTCCCACCTTGGGGGTTCCTGGACACGAAGCCTGTCCCTTCTAAGCGTCCTGGCTCTCGCCGGGGCAGAAGGCACAGCTTGTTGTGAACTCCTCTGTCAAACCCTAGGTCCAGGGCCACTCCATCCCCTAGAGGGCAGGCCAGAGTCCCCCAGACCTGGGCTCTACCCTTTCCCTGATGCTCGCTCGCTGTTCTCTGAGCTGGTTTTTCCATCCTCGAATGGGTCCCTACACCGCCTGGGCACAGGATAGGTGATTACAAGCTCTGGGAGTTCTCTCTCCTCCCTGAGGCTGAGTGGCCGGGAAGGTGCCCTGCATGGGAGCCTCAGAAGACCCCTCAGGGAAGGTCGTCTGTAGCTTCTGATCACAGGAGGCAGGGACATGGCCAGAACTGGGTCGGCAGGGCTGGGGTTTGAACCTCAGTCTCTCTGGCTCTGTGTGCGCTGCAGGGAACAGAGGTGGCTCAGGAGAGGACTTCCTACCTTCCAAAGCTCCAGGATTGGGGGAGTCGGCCCCACTTTACAGACAGGAAAAGTGGAGACTCCGAAAAGCGTCCGCCAAGGTCACCTGGGAGGCTGGTGCCCACTTGCCCTGGGTGTGACCTTGGGCCCGGTCCTCCTGAGTCTCCCGTTAGCGTGCACCCTTGCTGGGGGTGTCCGTGTGGGGCTGGGCGGGGTCGTGAGCACCTGCCTGCTGCCTGGAGGTCTGGGTCAGGAGCAAGTGATGAAGGATGGCGGTGGTGGGCCTGTGCCAGCAGGCACCTGGGGTCCCTCTGTCTCTGCTGCTCTCAGGGTGGGCCGGTGTGCTCGGACTGGCCCCCCTCAGCTGGGGGAAGCCTGCTGCGCTCACGGCTCTCCCTCGCTGACCCTGTGCCTGGCCCTCCTCCTGTGGGCCTTGGGTGCTTTTTCTGGCAGCTGGGGAACGCCACAGGGCGCCAGCAGGGTCCAGGCCCTGGTGTTCCTATTTATCCACTGTGAGTCTGGGTTGGGGGGTCCCTTATGTTGGCAAGCGTAGACCTTCCCTGTGTCGGGGGGGGGGTCTCCGTGCCCACAGGCCCGCCCTGCTGTGATGTGGCCCAGCCAGGACTGCAGCCCAGTTTGGCCCCACTTTGGGGACAGCACCCCACTGGGTTTGGGGCAGTGGTCATTGTGAGGATTTGTCCCAGCCCTGTCCTGCTTCCAGACCTCTGTGCCCTCAGCTAGGAGCCCTCTCCTGGCATGCATCCTTCCAAGGGTGAGCCCTTTTGCTCCCCCTCATGGCTTTGAGGTTTTGTTGATAAGTGTAGCCCATGGTTACTGTGTGGGGTTCCTGGGAGCAGTACCTGGAGCTCCCGAGTTCCTGAGTGCCCAGCACACGGGGGTCAGGACCCCAGAATGAAGTCATATGAGTGATGGGACCAGGCTCCACATGGGGACCCAAGGCACCCCCATTTGAGGGGAGGGTCTAGCTGCAGAGAGGAGGGAGTTGACCAAATGGGGGGTGGTCAGCCCCATTCCCAGGCACACCTGCTTGAGTTGGAGTCCTGGTGGCCAGGCCCAGGGGTCTGCCTTTCAGCCTGTCGCCAGCGATAAGTGGTAATCCCAGGGTTCCCCGCGAGCATGGGGCTCGACCCCTGACCTCACCCACTGTTGCGTCTCGGGCTCATCCCCACCAGGGCAGGTGTGTGGCCCGGTTCACTCTCACCACCCCGATTTCCCGGACCTGCAGTCCCACCCCCTCTCAAACTCTGCCACTTCCTAGGGTCGGGGTATGGGTGGGGCTCGGGTCGATGGGCATCACAGCCAAAATGCAGTCAGTGAATTAGTCTCCTCTGGGCCCTGGAAGGCTCCACCCAGGGCCACCCTGCGGGAGGGGCAGGATGGGGGCCAGTTCCGTGTGACTGGGAACAAGGGTGCACCCCTGGGTTTCATCCCCCGCCCTTTCTCCTGGCCTTGCCTCCCTGTCCCCCACATGGACCTGCGGGGAGCGAACACTTCAGGTGAGGTGAGGGTCCTCCGCCAATTGCCTTCGAGGGTCACGACGGCAGCGCACCTGCCTGGGGTGCCGGGTCTGGGCCCTTCTCTTCCTGGGGAGGAAACGGAGGTGCAGGACAGGGCTTCGAGTGGCCAGGTCATCCCAGCACACTGGCCCTTTCTTACAGCCCTCCGGCCTCAGGGAGTTAGGGAAGTCACACAGAGGAACTGAGAAGTGTGTGCTGGGGCCCCGGGCTAGTCCGCATGGGCTTCCTGGAGGAAGGGGCTCTGGGCTGTGACTTGATGCAGAGAAGGGGTGCAGGCACGGTTGCAGATGGGAAAGGTCATGGGGGGGCAGTGAGGGCAGGGCAGGGGAGCTGCAGGAGAGGGAAGGACTGACTTGTGACTTGAAAGCTTTCCCACCAGCTGCCAAGTGGGGAGGGAGCCATCCGGGCAGAAGAGGAGGCAGCTCCAGGTCAGGGTGGGTTTGGGGGGGTCCCCAGTGAGACGACGCTGCCACCCACAGGGAGGACACCGGGCGGGCGGGGGGCGGGGGCAGCGGCTCAGGGCCCAGGAGATGCAATGGAAGCCGCCGTGCCCCACGCTCCACCCTCCCTGGGGCTTTCTGACCCGTTCGCGAGCTCGGCTCTGCTTTTGCTCAAAGCCCTGGATGGGGCTGCTGTCCTTGGGGTCAGGGTGAGGCTGCCCCCCACCCCCAGACGCCCCCTCCTGTCTCCCAGTGCTCCCTCCCGCCTAGCAGCCGAGCTGGTCCCGCTAACTTCGTTATCTTCTGCTCCGGGAGAAGTTAGCAACACTGTTCTCTCTGTGCCGGCCTCTATTCGGAGAAACAATGTCCCTGTGTCGCTCCAGGCGCCCCAGAGTCGGGGGGGGGGGGTGGGTCTTCCAGACTCGTGGGCCAGACTCAAGATGTCTCAGAAGGCCCCGGGGGTGGGGGTGGGGGTATCAGACCCGCGGACCGGCACCCCCATCGAAGCCCCTGCGTCTAACCCCACCCCACACGCGGATCCCCCTGCACCCCCTCCACCAGGTCAGGGCCCCAGCCCAGCCAGTGACAAACCACAGAGCTGTGTCCATGAGTGTCCCCTCAGACGGGGGGAGGGGGACCATCAGGGCCTCTGGAGGTGACCTGAGTTAGGGTGCAGGAGACCTGGGCTCCCCTTGGGCTGGGGAGGGTCAGTTGGTCAGGAGAAAATCCTAGGTCGTTTCCACAGTCTGACCCTGGGCTGTCCTGCCCATTGGCTGGGGAGTTGGTGTGAGGGGCGTGCATTCGTGTCCTAGGAGTGACCTACCACACTGGATGGCTGGAAACCATAGAAACGAACGCTCCCCCAGATCCAAGGGCGGGAGTACAAAGTCAGGGTGTCGGCAGGGCCACGCTCCCTCCAGAGGCTCTGGAGACCACCTGTGCCGTTCTAGTTTTCCCGGCTTCTGGCGGCCGGCAGACCTGGTGTCCCCATCTGTGGCTCCGTTTTCACAGGGTTGTCTTCTCTTAGAAGGACACCTGTCACTGGATTCAGGGCCACTCTACTCCAGTACAACCTCCTGTTAACTAATTACACCTGTAGGACATTTTCAGATATGGTCCTGTTCACAAGTACCAGGTGGCCGTGAATTTCACTCTTCAGTCCACAATGGGTCCTCCTTGCCTTCTTGCCAAACCCACCACCACCTCCAAGTCTGGGACCGGAGAGGAAACGGGAGAGCTGTGTGTTTGATAAAGCCCGGGGTGGGTAGGGCAGAGAAGTGGGGGCCCGCGTCCTCATTGTGTCTCCCCCCCACCACCACCCCAGGGTGCAAGATCAAGGCTCTGCGTGCCAAGACAAATACGTACATCAAGACGCCGGTGCGCGGGGAGGAGCCGGTGTTCATCGTGACCGGCCGCAAGGAGGACGTGGAGATGGCCAAGCGTGAGATCCTGTCCGCCGCCGAGCACTTCTCCGTGATCCGCGCCACGCGCAGCAAGGCCGGCGGGCTGCCCGGCGCCGCGCAGGGTCCGCCCAACCTGCCGGGACAGACCACCATCCAGGTGCGCGTGCCCTACCGCGTGGTGGGGCTGGTGGTGGGGCCCAAGGGCGCCACCATCAAGCGCATCCAGCAGCGGACGCACACGTACATCGTGACGCCCGGGCGCGACAAGGAGCCCGTGTTCGCCGTGACGGGCATGCCCGAGAATGTGGACCGGGCGCGCGAGGAGATCGAGGCGCACATCACGCTGCGCACGGGCGCCTTCACCGACGCGGGCCCCGACAGTGACTTCCATGCCAACGGCACTGACGTCTGTCTGGACCTGCTCGGAACGGCCGCCGGCCTCTGGGCCAAGGCCCCCAACCCTGGGCGGCGGCCCCCCGCGCCCACAGCCGGCCTCCGCGGGGATGGGACCCTGGGGGGCCCCGGGGGGCCCGAGGCCTTCTACGCGGGGGGCCGCGGGGGGCCGCCGGTGCCCGATGCGGGCCCTGCCAGCCCCTACGGAGGCTCGGGCAACGGGGGCTTCACCTTCGGCGGGGATGGCCCGGGGGCCCCGTCGGGGCCGCCCGCCCCCGAGGACTGTGACTTCGGCTTCGACTTCCTGGCGCTGGACCTGACCGTGCCCGCCGCGGCCACCATCTGGGCGCCCTTCGAGCGGGCCGCGCCGCTGCCGGCCTTCAGCAGCTGCTCGGCGGTCAACGGGGCCCCCGCGCCACCCGCCCCGGGCGCCCGGCGCAGCAGCGGGGCCGGCACGCCGCGCCACTCGCCCACGCTGCCCGAGCCCGGGGGCCTGGCCCTGGAGCTCCCGCTGGCCCGCCGCGGTGCCCCGGACCCGGTGGGCGCCCTGGCCTGGCGGCCGGCGCAGAGCGCCCTGTCGTCCTTCTCCGGCGGCGCCGGCTTCTCCGCGGCCACCTCGCTGCCCAGCGGGTCCTCGGCCTCCGCGTGTCCCCCCCTGGACTCCAGTGCCTCCGAGGGCGGCCGCAAGCCCCCAGCGGCCGCGTCGTCGGCCGCCCCGACCCCCGCCGCCCCCGCCCCGGCCTTGGCGCGGGAGTGCGTGGTGTGCGCGGAGGGCGAGGTGATGGCCGCGCTCGTGCCCTGCGGCCACAACCTCTTCTGCATGGACTGCGCCGTCCGCATCTGCGGCAAGAGCGAGCCCGAGTGCCCGGCCTGCCGCACGCCTGCCACGCAGGCCATTCATATCTTTTCCTAGCGGCTCGGCGGCCGCCGCAGGCCCGGGGGGCGGCGCGGAGGGGGCGGCGTGGCGGGGGCGGCGGGGGCGGCGGGGCCAGCCTTCACAGACGAGCTTTAACTTGGTCCCAGGCGTGGAGACGGCTGCCCGACGGCATCTCAGTTCTTAACAAATAAACAGTATTGAGTCGACAGGTTAAAATAAACAGAGAGAAAAGGTCTGCTTGCACTTTTTATTTAAGACTCCCCGCCCCCCAGGGTGATCTTTTTAAGAAAAAAAAAAAAATATATATATATATATATATATATACACACACGCGATTTTTACAACTCCCCGTTGTCCTTTGGGACTTGGATTTCTGACTCGACAGCCCTGGCTTCGGAGGTGGCCGCAGCCTCAGTGAATCCCCTCCAGGAGAATGGCGACATTTTTACTCCCTCTCGGGGGCTAACCTGTTACCCTTTTGTATGTCGGTGGGGGGCGGGACAGGCTGGAGGGGGCGGGGTGGGGGGGCAGGGGAGGACCCAACCAGAAATTTCTAACTTTTTGTTTTTAATTATTAATCCCCTTCTGCTGTGGTTTCTTTTGTCAGTTTTTAAATTTTTTTAAATTGTGTTTTTTTTAAACTTTTACTTTTTACCTCTTGTGTATATGTAGGGAATTTATAGGGAAATATGTACTTTATGGAATAAATTTTAAGAACTAAAATATATTTTATTTTAAATAAAGTAATGGACCTTTAATCTTACACAGCTAAATTACTGATTATATATTTGCTGAGCTGACTTAAGGGTTCAGAAAATTGTATCAAGAGTTTTATTTTTTGACTTCAAAGCCTTCTTAATAAAGTCTTTTTACTACATGTGAGCCCTTGGCGTGGTGTGGGGCGGGTGGGCATGGGAGAGGGAGGACCGGGGGAGGGGTGCTCAGAGCTAGCCCCCTCACCCCCTAATCTTCCAGATAAAGGAATTTGGACTCGGGATACCCCATGCCCAAGCCCAGGCTCTTCTAAAAGCCCGGCACTGTGCCTAGTTCCAGATGAGGCATTGGGTCTGGAGGGGAAGGTGGTGCAGCAAGACCCGCCCTTTTCTTGAGGCTCAGGTCCCCTACATTCCAGGGGCCAGACAACCATGGGGCCTGCTGTGGCCACTGTGGAGGGAGGGGTGCCAGGCTCTGTGGTGTGTTTGGGAGGGGACTCCCAGTCCCGTTGTGCAGAATGGGAAACTGAGGTCTGGAAATCCACTCCCAGATGGGTTCTAACACCTCCCAGTCTCCGAAGGACATGTGAGTGATGACTACACATGCCATCCCTCCCTCACCAGGTCTAGTTGGGAGCAGAGGACCATGCCCATGGGGCCACTGGACAATTCAGGGTGGGGTTGGCCCTGGAGTCAGGTCTGTGGGATTATGGGTTGAACCACCTGCAGTCAGCAGGTGCCACCAAAGTTCCCAAGGAGGGGAAGAAAGCTCTGGAGTGAGTGGAGGCATGGGACTGCTCCAGAGACAAGCTGGGGAGCCAGGGGCCCATAGGCTGCTGGCTTGAGTGGGCACTGAGGAGGGGTCTGCAGAACACAGCCTGCTAGGAAAACTAGGAAGGCATGGTGGAGCGACCGGGAGGGCCTCCAAGAGGAGGCGAGGGGGTCAGGAAGACACGTCAGGTGGGGCAACAGGAGGGGGCAGATGGATGGGGCACCCCATGGGCCTTGTCTCCGGTGAGTGGTGGCCACGTCAGCCTCTCCAGCTGAGTAGCAGCCCCTGGAGGCTGCAGGACCTGGGGTGAGTCTCAAGGAGCCACACATACCTGGGGTTCCAGCCCACTCTGGCTGGAGTTTCCCCATCTGTGAAATGGGGATACTCCACACTTCCAGCTCTGGTGAAGATCGTGGGTGGAGCAGTTGAATCATGGCCCCGGAACCTGTGAATGGACCTTATTCGGAAAAAGGGTCTTTGCAGATATAATTAAGGATCTTGAGGTGAGCTCCTCCTAAATGAGGGTGGGCCCTAAGTCTAATGACAAGTGTCCTTATAAAAGACCTGCAGAGGGGGATTCAAGACTCAGACACAGAGAGAAAATGGAGGCAAGCCCAGCGGCGCCTGGAGCCCCCAGAAGCTGGAAGAGGCAGGGAGGACCTTCTCCTGGAGCCTCCAGAGGAAGCCAACAGTGGGGGAACAGATGCCTGTTGTTTTAAGCCACCGGCTTTGTGGCAATTTGTTACAGCAGGCCACGGGAACCAGTGCGGGTCTGTGGGCAACATGGAACCTGGGGTCTGGCCCACAGTTCAGTGGGGGGTGGGGGTGGACACGGCTGCCGTGGCACCTGGTGAGCTGGGGTGAAGTTAGACCATAGCCCTCACCCTGCAGGAGGTTATGGAGGCAGTGGAGGTGAGTGTGGAGACCACCCCCCTGACATTTTGGACACAAAGAGAAAGAGAAAGCAGTCCCTTGAGGGGCTGAGGGGTCGAGGGAAAGACAGGACATCAAGGGGGTTGAAAGTCCTTGGGAAGGAGGTGGGGGCTGGAGCCCAAGCAAGGGGTTTCTGTAAGATGCAATGGGGGAGGGCCTGATCTGAGGACATTCTGTCTTAGAACTGTCCAGAAATGTCTGAGGGATGTGCTCGCTCCCTACTGAGGGGTTGTGAAGCCGATCATCAGGAGGCCAGAGTTGCTGGTGCCCTTGGGGAAAGCTGAGAGATGGCCAGAGGTGGACTCTCAAGCTGGCCATTTGAGGCCCTGGATCCAGCTGTGCCTGAAGGCAGAGCATCCCAACCTCTCAGCTATGAGTGCCAGTAAACTCTCCTGTTTTGCTTAAGCCAGTGTAAGCTGGAGTAACTCAAATTCATAACCACCTACAGAGACCATATTCCTGGCCAGAGAGCTGGGGAGCATTTCCTGGGGCGAGAGGTGCTCAGCAAAAGCAAAGCAAATACCCTGTGCATTTAGCTTCTTCACAACTAGACACACTCAGGGAAGCCAAAGTCTGAGGCAAGCTTCCATTGCCCTTGTTACTCGTCTCTCTTGGTTCATGGGCTCAGCACATCGAGGTGACCCTTGTCCAGTGTCTTCTGAGAAGGCCTTTATTCTGGGTCTCATCAGATTTCAGAGAGATGATGAAGGATAAGCCCGTAGTTCTCCCATCTGTGAGATTGAGCCACCCACAAAGTGAGCTCAGTGTGGGAATGCTATGTCACCTGCATGACCATGTGTATCCCTGGCAAGTCCCTGGGACAGGAATGATATGTCACCTCATGCCCACCATGTGTAGGGAAAACCAGGAGCTCTAGAGATAGACATCGGAGTCGCATCCTGGCCAACCACTTTCCTGCTTCATGCCCCTGGGCATGTTATCTCCCTGGCCTCAGTTTTCTTATCTTAATCATCTGCAGCTGAGTACAAAGCCTGGCAGATGTTCAATGCTGGTCTGTAGGAGTCCCCACCCTCCATCTCTGCCCTCAGCTGAATACACTCTGGAGGGGATCATTCAGATATAACCCTTTGAGGCCAGGAAAATCCCAACAAACCGAACAGGAGAAGGACAAACAGTGCCTGGAAACTGGAAGATGCTCAGTATTTGTTGGGTGGATGGATGAATAGGTAGATGGTGAGTGAATGTATGAATGGATGATGGATAGTGAGTGGATGGATAGATGATGGGTGAATGGATGATGGATGGATGGATGGATGGATGGATGGATGATAGATGGATAATGGGTGGATGATGGATGGATGGATGGGTAATGGATGGATGGATGATGGATGGATGATGGAC
>NW_022589784.1:925168-949950 GCF_004348235.1 Phoca vitulina | reverse complement strand
GATGGATGCTGGATGGATGGATGGATGGGTAATGGATAGATGGATGCTGGATGGATGGATGGATGGATGCTGGATGGATGGATGGATGGATGGATGGATGGATGAATGAATGATGGATGGGTGGATGATGGATGGATGGTAATGGATGATGGTTGGATAGATGGATGGAAGGATGATGGGTTGATGATGGATGGATGATGGATGAATGATGCGTGGATAAGTCAGAACTTCAGAGGAGGAGAGATGAATTCTGCTTGGAAATTGAGGGGAAGGTTAGATAGAGGGGTTGATTGGTCGGGGGGGGACAGTGTGGCAAAGACTTGGAAGTGATATGGGATCACTGGTCACATTCAGGGAACAAAGAGTAGTCAGAGGGACAGGTTAAACTAATGGGAGACAAGGTTGAAATGCTTAATTGGAACATGCCCTTGGGACTCCTTCCATCTCATCCACCCCAGTCAGGTCTTTCAGGGCAGCCCCCATTTTTGCTACAGCCTGCCTCGTCCCTGGAGCCTCCCCTATACAAGGGGAAAGCCACACCAGCCCCTGCTGGCCTTCAGTGGATGGCTGATGGCTCCTACATTGGCTGACGGCTCCTACATTGAACAGCATCACTCTAGAATGTTCCGGTCCAGCATCGTCTAATAATGGGACCATGATGGGAATGTTCTAGATCTGCACTCTCCATTACAAGAGCTGCCAGCCTCACCAAGTGATTGGACATCTGAAATGTGGCTTGTGCAATTCAGAAACTGAACTTTTAATTTTGTTTTAATTAAATTTAAATAGCCACAGACAAAAAAGGGAAAGCATCTAGGGAAAGTACTTGGCTATGCAAACTTTGAAATACTTTTAATCCAGGGAAGCAGGAAGGCCAGAGTGCCTAGAAATTGTGGTAAGTGTGTGTGTGCAGAGGTCCTGATCAGAGTGTCCCTAAAACAACAAAGGCCACGGAGGAGGGGGTGACCCTGGGTTCCCAGGGGGCCCGGCATCCTCACGAGGTCCTCACGAGGGGGAGGCAGAGGGTGGGAGTCCCAGAGATGGGCAGACCCCGCACTGCTGGGGGTGAGGATGGAGGGGGTGCTGCGGGCCAGGAAAAGGCAGGAGCTGGGTCTCCCTGGGGCCCTGGGAGGGAACAAGCCCTGCCCACGCCCGGGTTTTAGGACTTCTGAACCCAGATTGTCAGAGAGTCAGTGTGAGTGGTTTAAGCGGCCAAGTTTATGGTGAGTTGTGCAGTACTCCCAGGAGACTCGCATGGCTGGGGTAGAGTTACCCCAAACCCTTGCAGACACGGCTGACCCTATGGCCTGCCTGCACAGGGGAAAAAAAAAAAAAAATGAGCCAAGACATCTAGTGGTGTCAGGAAGTAAGTACATGCTCAAGAAGCCCACAGGGATAGGGCGAGTCCAAGGGACCCAGGAGCTGCCATCTGAAAGAGCTCCCAGTGGCCGGAGCTGAAGCATGTCACCCCTGAAAATACAGGACACCCAGTGAATTTGAGCCTCAGGTAAACAACGAATCTTGTTTAATATCTCACAGATTTTGCATGGGACCTCCTTCTTCCTAACAATGATTGGTTACTTACCCGAAATTCAGATTTAACCGGACGTATTTTTATTTGCTGAATTTGGTAAGAAGTGGAGCTGGAAGAGAGAGCAATCCATTGATTCACAGGGAGACGCGTGTACCGGAGAGCTCCATCCCCTGGCTCTGAAATTCTGCCTGGCAGGTAAAGGTGAGGCCAAGCTAACGGGACATGGGTTGGGAACATGAACCAGAATTAAGTGCACAATTTATTGATACTGAGGCCTGTTTCTTGCCATAACCAGGAGTGGGTGGGCACGAAGCTGAAAGCCCCCCAGCGCACTTGCCCCAGGGGACCCCCTGCACCAGCCCCAGTGCAGGCCCCGCCCACGACCAGGTGGGAGCGGAGCAGCCGGTCCTCTGTCGCCACCGCGCGGCCGAGACTGCACATGACGCCCTGCCCTCCGCGGCGTGGGGCCCGGCGCTCCGCGCGGTCTGTGTTGAGCGGACACCATCGTCCTTCAGCCCCGGGCTGTGGGCCCCCGCAGGGCACAAGCAGGCCTCCCTTTCTCACCTCTCTCCGCCGACCGGCCCCGGCCCAGCGGCTCAGCGCCCGCACACAGGAGGCGCTCCCAACATATTTGTTGATTGAGTAAATGACAGGGCGCCGCAAAGCACTGATTCTCCTTTTACTCACACCAGATCTGGCCTAGTCCGGTGTTGGAGGGGACACAGGGCAACCTGAACACCCCCGTCCGGGAGAGTTTTGCCACCGTCCCCAGCAGCAGAAAGCACTCCAGTTCACTGGCTTGTTGTTGTTGTTTTCAATTAAACAGCGTTTTTCTCCTCGGTGGTGGTGGGCGTCCTTATCCTCCAGGAGCTTGGAGGGTGGATTGAGGGAGGCAGGCGATCAGGTGGGGAGGCAGAACGAGGTCCCATGGTGAAGGACACAGGCGGCCAGGCAGCAGACGTCTGACTGTCAAAGCACATCTCGCTGGGGGCCTGGGTGGCTCAGTGGGTGGAGCGTCTGCCTGCGGCTCAGGTCGTGATCGCGGGGTCCTGGGATCGTCCCGCATCGGATCGGGCTCCCTGCTCAGTGGGGACCCTGCTTCTCCCTCTCCCTCTGCCGCTCCCCCTGCTTGTGCGTGCGCTCTCTCACTCTCTCAAATACATAAATAAAATCTTTTAAAAAAATACATCTCATTATTCTCCCGTCTGCAAAGAGAAGTTGAGATTTGTCAGCGGAGAAAACCTCACCTATTTCCGTGGATTGAGAGCTCGAAACCGTTTTCAACTACCTCAGGCAGGTGATGAAGGTCAACATCAGTCCTAACCATCCTACTGAGAGCACAGACCTTCGGTGTGATTGGGTAAGAAAGGCTCTTTACTTCTGTGACTTTCCTCCCCAAAACTCGTAACCCATAACCATGAGAAAGACAGCAAATCTCAATTGAGGGGTGTCCTACAAAATACCCAACCAGTGCTCCCCACAACTACCCAGGAGTTCCCAAACAAGGCAAGTCTGAGCAAATGTCTCAGCCCAGAAGGGCGTAAGGAGACGTGACAACTGAATGTCATGTGGGGCCTTGTGGGGTCCTGCACGATCTCTAAGCGCACAGCTCAGTGGCGTGAAGCACACTCACCCTGTCCTGCGACCACCCCCACCCTTTGTCTCCAGAACGTTCCATCTCCCCACAAGGAGACTCTGTCCCCATGAAGCGTGGACTCCCCACCCCCACCCCAGCCCCGGCTCCCACCCTCTCCTCTCTGTCTCTGTGGATGGGACTCCTCTGGGGACCTCCTGGGAGTGGGGTCCTGCAGAATGTGTCCTTCTGTGTCTGGCTCCTCTCACTGAGCCTGGAGTCCTCGGGGTCCCTGCACGTCGTGGCAGGTGGCAGGATGTCCTTGGTGTACTCACCATCCATCACCATACGGCATGATTATGATGCTATTGATGATATTCCCTATACTGTACTTTTGATCTTCATGAATTATTTTATTCAGAATGTCTTTTTTTTTTAAGATTTTATTTATTTATTTGACAGAGAAGGAGACAGAGAGCACACAAGCAGAGGCAGAGGGAGAGGGAGAAGCAGACTCCCTACCGAGCAGGGAGCCTGATGTGGGACTCGATCCCAGGACCCCGGGATCATGACCTGAGCCGAAGGCAGACGCTTAACGACTGAGCCACCCAGGCGCCCCCTTCATGAATTATTTTATAACTACAAGTTTGTAGCTCTCAACCCGCCTCGTGGGCTTCGCCCATCACCCATCTGCCCTCTGGCAGCCACCATTCTGTTCTCTGTGGTTGAGAATCTGTTTGTTGATGGTGTTTTTTAGACACCACATATGAGTGGGCTCGTGTGGTATTTGTCTCTCTCTGACTTATTTCACTTAGCATAATGCCCTCTAGGTTCATCCACGTTGTTGCAAATGGCAAGATTTCATCCTTTTTGATGGCTGAGTAATATTCCATTGTGTATATATAACATCACCGTTACCCGTTCATCAGTTGATGGACATTAGGACTCTTTCCACAGTGTGGCTATAGTACATAATGCTGCTGTAAACATTGGGGTGCATGTGCCCCTTTGAATTGGTGTTTTTGTATTTTGGGGATAAATACCCAGTAGTGCAATTGCTGGATCATAGGGTAGCACTATCTTCAACTTTTTGGGGAACTTCCATACTGTTTTCCAGAGTGGCTGCACCAGCTTGCATTCCCACCAACAGTGTAGGAGGGTTCCCCTTTCTCCGCATCCTCGCCAACAGTTGTTGTTCCCTGACTTGTTAATTTTAGCCGTTCTGACTGGTGTGAGGTGGTATCTCGTTGTGGTTTTGGATTTGTATTTCCCTGATGTCAAGTGATGTGGAGCATCTTTTCATGTGTCTGTTGGCCCTCTGTATGCCTTCTTTGGAGAAGTGTCTGTTCGTGTCTTCTGCCCATTTTTAATTGGATTATTTGGTTTGGGGCATTGAGTTGAGTCAGTCCTTAAGAATTTCCTTCGTTTTGAGACTGAATAACACTCCAGTGTATGGATGGACACATTTTGCTTAGCCATTCATCTGTCGATGGACACCAGGGACATACCAGTCTTGGAAAGCAGGTGGAGCGTGGAGCTCACCACGTCACGAGATTCAGTGTACCTGGGAGAGGTTCTTCTTCTTGCTGAGCACGGTCTCCTGTGACTCGCTGCAGCCTGGAGCGGTGGGGTCTGCATTCACCCGGGGTCCAGATGCGCTTACTGCAAGTGCTGGTGGCTGCCAAGGGGCCGAGGCTGCAGAGAAGACAGTGTGTGTGGGGGGGACTCATGGCTGAGACTCCCACTGTGCCCCACACCTGGTGTCCCTCCGGCCGGGCGATTTCTGTCCTGGGGGGGGGGTCCGGGGTCACTGCAGCCTGACACGACCACAGAACGCAATGTCCTGCTCTATGGGTTTGTCTCTTTTTCCCTAAGCTGTTAGACCAGAGTCTCTCCCCGCTACACCAAGGTCATTTGGGGCCAGTTACTGCCTGGGGGGGTCCCAGGCACTGGGGATGCTGAGCAGCATCCCAGCCCCACCCCTCGATGCCAGGACACTCCCTTTCCCCTCCTGACAGTGTCTCTAAGGTCTCCCTGGGGTGCAGACCCACCCCACCATCAGAACACTCTGTCCCCCCTTCACCCCCATTTCTGTTCCCGGCTCTGGGTTCCCCCTCAAAAGACACAGCAGTGAAGATTCGCCTGCGGGACCAGTGTGCTCACGGAAGACCAGTCCTCCACGGGGTCGGCTCGGTAAACTCCCATCTGGCCACAATGGCTCTGAAGTCCGAACCTGTCCCACGAGCCCACCCGAGGGGAGGCCTCCGCTCACAGTGTCCCGACACTCAATTCCGGCTTATTCCAAGCAGCCCTTCAGAGGGACTACGTCCCACCTAACACAGCTCATACTTGATTCGTGAAACTCTTTAGTGTGGGAAATGTCAAGGGTAAATCCTAGCAGGGAGGAGAGGAGAGGCGACACACAGGACCTGCATGGACGACCAGCGGCTCCGGATCTCGGGCACCTGCACCTGCCAGAGGCCCACCCGCACCTGCCCACCGCCGGGGGCTCCACATTCTGACAGGATAAGGATGCTCAGCAGAACACATTAGAAACCTCAAATTGTGAACACGAATTTCTTTTTTTTTAAGATTTTATTTATTTGACAGAGAGAGCAAGAGAGCACAAGCAGGGGGAGGGGCAGAAGGAGAGGGAGAAGCAGACAGCCCGCTGAGCAGGAAGCCCGATGCGGGGTCCCAGGACCCCGGGATCATGACCTGAGCCGAAGGCAGAGGCTTCACCGACTGAGCCACCCAGGCGTTCCTGAACACGAATTTCTCAATAGTAACTATCTGGTCCGCATTGAAACTTCTCAGTGGGGTTATTGTGATTATTTAGCATTGGTTTGTTTCCATCTCCACACACACACTCCTCCTTGCTCACCGCTCCTTGTCACCCCCCAGTTCTGCTATAATGAGCCCTGGGTGTCACGTGGGCAGTGAGGATTTTTTAAATTGTGGTAAAATACATATAAGATATAATTTACCATTTTAAGGGGCGCCCGGCTGGCTCAGTTGTTGGAGCCTGTGACTCTTGATCTCGGGGTCGTGAGTTTGAGCCCCACGTTGGGTGTAGAGATTACTTAAATAAAAACATAAAATTCACCACCTGAATCATTTTAGAGTGTACGACTCAGTGGTATTAAGTGTATTGACAAAGTTGTGCAACCATCACAGCAGAGCATTCCGTCGCCCCAAAAGCAACCACATCCCCATCAGCAGTCAATCCCCCCTCCCCCGGCCCCCACGAGCCCCCTTCCCGTCTGCGGATGAGCCTGTTCTGGACGTGTCACCCACGTGGACTCACATGCCGTGTGGCCTTCCGTGTCTGGTTCCCTCCCTGAGCGTCGTGGGCTCGGGGTCCGTCCCCGGGGCCACGCCTGTGGACGCCTCGCTCCTTCACAGCCCAGTGATGCTCCCATGTGTGGTGGACACACTGTGTGTATCTGCCCATCTGTCAATGGACATTTGGGATGTTTCCATTTTTGGCTATTTGAACAGAGCTACTATGAATGTTGGTGCACACATTTTTAAAAATTGTTAATCCGGTGATTTTTTAAAAATTTTTAACTGAAGTATAGTCGACATATAATATTAGTTTCAGGTGTACAACAATTGTATACATTATGAAATGCTCCCCACGGTAAGTGCATTCACCATACAACATTACAATATTATTGAATATTCCCTAGGCTGTACTTCTCACCCCTGTGACTTACTTTATAACCGGAAGTTTGTACCTCTTAATCCCCTTCCCCTGTTTTGCCATTCCCTGCACACAATTTTGGTTTGGAACACCTATTTTAATTTTTTAAAAGTAATCTCTACACCCAACCTGGGGCTCAAACTCACAACCCCAAGATCGAGAGTCGCACACTCCTCCTTCCTTACTCCAATTTCACATTTTTCTTTTTACTCGAACCCACGCATGTGTGTTGAATTGTCCACAATGTTACCAGCTGGGGAAATTCGGGATCCCTCCCTCCCACCCACCCCCATCATAACCCTTGGCAACCATGAGTCTATCCTGCATTTCTAAAAAGCTGTCATTTCAAAAATGTATCACGGGGTGCCTGGGTGGCTCAGTCGTTGGGCGTCTGCCTTCGGCTCAGGTCGTGATCCCGGGGTCCTGGGATCGAGCCCCGCATCAGGCTTCCTGCTCAGCGGGAGGCCTGCTTCTCCCTCTCCCGCTCCCCCTGCTTGTGTTCCCTCTCTTGCTGTGTCTCTCTCTGTCAAATAAATAAATAAAATAAAATCTTTAAAAAAATTTTTAAAATGTTGTATCAGGAGAATCTTGCAGTACGTGTGATCTGTTGGCACGGGCCTGTTTTCACTCAGCATCCTCATCGGGATTTTAGAACTTCCTCGTTTGGGAAGGGGGCAGGGTGGACCGGCCTACAGCCACCCTCTCCTCCCCGCAGTTCCGTATCGAGGTGACCCATGTGCCTCAGTGTCCTCATCTGTTAAGTGGGGAGAGGAGAGCCCCCGACCCCAAGGCGAGTTGCACGAATTGCAGCAGATGGGGAACCAGATGCCCGCATCTAGGACCTGGACCCGGCAACGCTTCACGACGTCACACACGGTTGCCACGGCAGCAGCCAACCACGTCTTGCGCGGCCGTGCCGCCTGGCCCCTCCCCGCTTGCTGGTGATTGGAGGAGGCGTTGCATCACGCGCCCCCACAGGCCAATGGGGACGTGGTCCAGACAGGCCGGGCGCGGAGGATGCCAAGTTCCCCGCATCCTCCCGTTAACCGTGCTCTCCCTGACTTTCTCTAAAAAAGAAAAAAAGCTCCGGCCCGGCATGCACTGGCTGCCATTTCCTGAAGCTCCACCCTTTGCAAACACCCACAAAGGGGAGGCTAATGACTTTATTTCTTGAGGTGCACAGTTACCCTGTTTGAAGAAGATTCCAGAAACTCGCAGCGTGGGGGCAGCGTGGGCACCTCGCCCCCTCCTGAAGTTCTCACCCACAGAATAAGAGCTGGCCCAGGAGGTCACGCAATTACTACGTTGTGTGGGCGGGTTATTTGCTGCGCCGGCGCGGCTGGCGGCACACAGGTGGGGGCGGGCGCTCTAGGTGGGCACTGCGCAAGCGGGCAGGTACACACGCTGAGGGCGCTCAGTCGTTTTTCCCCAGAAACAGCCGTCTGGGCAGAAATGGGGCGGGTCCTCTGCATGTTTGGCAAGTGTACCAGTTAGCTGTTGCTGGGTGGTAACAAATCAGCCCCAAAGCAAGTGACTCGATGCAGCAATACACACTTGTCTTTTTCCTTCATCGTTTCTGCAGGTTAGGAACTCAGAAGCGGTTTGGCTGCCTGGTTCCGGCTCGGGGGTCTCATGAGGTTCCGGTCAACACATGGGCCAGCTGGGGCTGCCAGGTCTGAAGGCTCGGCTGGGGCTGGAGGACCCACTGGCAGGCTGTCCACAGGGGCTATTGGCAGAAGGCTCGCCCCGTGGGCCCCTGCCCAGCACTGCTTGGGCATCCGCAGGGCACAGCAGTACAACCCACCCCCCAGCCTGCGGCCCCAGAGACCGCCAAGCAGAAACCTACAGCTTTTATGATAGAGCCTCTGAAGCCACAGACTGTCACTGTTGACATCCTATTGGTTACCCGGGCCAGCACTAGTCCCTGTAGACGGTCTACACAAGGGTGTGACTACCAGGACACTGGGACTGTGGGGGCCATCTCGGAGGCTGCCCACAAAAGACCATCTGTTGGGAGGAAATGCACCAGGGCAAAGCAATATGACCACGGGATGTCATCATCCCTTTCCCCCTCTCCTGGACTCCCCTCTCTCCTTCGAGGTGACTCGGCTGGCAGGAAGAGGTCATGTAGCTCAGGCCTGGCCAACAGGCCTCAACCTGGGACTTTTGCCAGCACTAACCAGAGAGTTTGGCTGCCCCTTTTCCCCCAGTTTGCTGAGCTGGTAGCTCCAGCCCGTGCCAGGACCACCTTGTCACCATGCCGCAAGAGCCTGCTAATGAGTGAAGTCCAAACCACAGATGGTAGCACAAGAGATGGAGAAAGAGAAAAAGAGAGGGACAGACAGAGACCCTACCTTCGTCTGAGCCCCACATCCAGCCTTGCCTGCAACCGTCTCTTCTGACCATTTCAGCATTAGAAGCCCATCCTTCGTGTTGCTCCTAACAGTTAGGAGGGGTTTCTGTCCTTTGTAACACGATGCTATCAACAGATGAAGGGCACATTCACAACGCGTCCACCATGCATGGACACGTCCCTCTGCCACGAGCAGGAGCGAGGCGCCCACACCCATGGCCCCCAGGGACGGACCCCGAGCCCACGACGCTCAGGGAGGGAACCAGACACAGAAGGCCACGTGGGGTGTGAGTCCACGTGGGTGACACGTCCAGAACAGGCTCATCCGTGGACGGGAAGGGGGCTCGTGGGGGCCGGGGGCTGGGGGAGAGTTGGGGTGATGGCTGATGGGGGTGGAGTTTCCTTTGGGCTGAGGGAATGTTCTGGAACTCGATAGAGGTGATGGTTGCACAACATTGTGAATACACTCAATGTCACTGAGTTGTGCACTTTAAAATGGCTAATTGCATGATATGTGAATTTCCATCAATAACAATAATGATAACAATAAAAGGACAAAAAGACCAGGATGTATGTGCCCATTGTTTGCTCTCTCCCTCTGCCGGCTCCTCTCTCACCCACACTCCCTTCCTCCCAGATTCTCCAAGGGCTCTCCTAGTTCCTGCCCCTCTTTTACACAAAACAATTTCTCTTCCCACGTCAGGCCACACCAAGGCATGTGACCTCCCTGACCCATCCACCAGCTCCCTCTGTCTCCTCCCCAGGCCCTGACCGGCAGCTCCCCTTCACCCCGTCCTTGCACCAGACCTTTATACCCGGGTGCAGAAATGCATCCAGGCCCGTGGTTGCAGGGGGGAAAAGCAAGGTCACACTGGTGGCTGCCTCCCTTTCTAGGGGGACATAAGTGTGCGTAAACAGAAAGAACCAGGTGAGTGGCTCTGTCCATGTGCAGTTTGTCACAAATAGGTGGCATCCACGCTTCACTTTTGGAACTGATAGTCGGTGAAAAGGAAAAGCCCTGTTTGGAGGGCGTCCAAGGCCTGGGTTCTGGTTCCGGCCCCAGGCAGTTACATCCTACTGGGAGCTCCCCCCACCCCCGCCCTGCAGGCAGGTGCACCCACAGGACGTGGGGTCCTCAGCAGGGCTGTGAAGGATCCCGCGTGGTGCTGCTGCTCTGTCTGAGAGGCACCCCCACCCCCCCGTGGCCTCTCTCCCGATGGACACGGTGTGGGCCCCAGCCAAGGGACAATGACAGGGACAATTATGGGCTCACGCTCTGTGTGAGGTGCTGTGTGGGCACCGGACTCTCCGCTTCTCCCAAAACTGTCACTTTGCATCTTTATTGCTTTTTTGCCTGATTACAAAGGAAACGTGCTTTTAGAAATGCAGCGTTAGGCCTGTAAATACTTCAGTTTCTCTCTCTGAAGCAGGGTCTCTCCCCAGCCCTGCGGACATCGGGGTGTCCCGGGTGCTGGGGGGCACTGAGCAGCCTCCCTGGCCCCCACCCACTCAGTGCAAGCAGTGCCCCCAGTGTGACAATCACAGTCGCCCCGAGTCATCGCCGGGGGTCCCTGGGGGGCAGCACCGCCCCCCGCTGGGAAGGACTGTCTAAGGATGAGTGCCTTCTAAAAACAAAAGTATAACAATGTTACACGTTAAAAAATTCTCAACATCCATAAATGTCCATTGTGCATGTTTCTCTGAGTACCTCTCATACACATTCAGACCTCTGTTTGGGGGGCAGGTGGAGAAGTCTGTAACTTGCCGAGTCAACTCCTCCCCCAGGAACCTGACCTGGAGGATTCAGAACCCCGTTTCCTGGCTTCCCCAACCCCACAGGTCTCGAATCTCTGCTGTCCCTGCGCTCTGTTTGCTAGCTGGCCAGTTCCTTCCTGGCCTCGGGTCTTTCTGAGAATACCTTGCACAGAAGCCCCAGTTCTTGATCAGCCCGGGGCTGCCAGAGCAGGGTCGCCCTGTGGACCACGGTCACCAACTTCCCAGCCCAGACACCCACTTTCTTGCTGCTCGGCCATCGAGCAAACGTCACATGCTTCAGCGCTCTGGTCGCGGCACGACCCCACGCTGGTATGAATTCTTGTGTTGGCGGAGATCTGGCCCATCTGTGTCTGCCACAAAGGGCAGTGGGCTCAGAGCCTGCCGGTCTAAGTGTCCCCTCACCAATGCATCTCAGACTCCACCAGAGAGGCAGACAGCCGGCTAGATAGTCAACTTCTCTTTAATGAAAAAAAGAACAAAGCCAAACAAAAGTCTGTGTTGCACAGTCATGACCTGAGGGAAGGACCACCACCTCCCATGCTCCCCTGAGCCGTCCCCAGGGACACCCCTCTGGGGAGACAAGAGACCCGGAACTGGAGCCGGGGGCCTGGTCCCCTTGCAGGGGACACTAGATGCTCTGCAGCATGTGGAGAGCGTGGACAAGGTGCAGCCGGGCAGCTGGGGAGCAGCCGGGACTCTGCAGGGCGCCCGGGGGGTAGGAGGTGCTGGGCTGGCCGCGTTCCCAGACCGTGAGCCGCAACTCCTCACCCTGGCCACTCAGCACCAGGTGAGTCTGGTCGTCACTGCAGCTGATCTGCCGGGGGGTGAGGAGCCGGGGTCACGGAGAGGGGGCCCCCCCATGCCCACCCCCACTGCAGCGCTCCAGGGAGTAGGACAAGTGGACCGAGGCTGACAGCCCCCTGACCTGGGTCTCAGTGCTGCCGCACCCCCAGGAGCTCAGGGAGCAGGGGCCGAGGGCTCTACTATACCGACAGGGAAACAGGGCTCAGATGGGGACTCCCCTTCCCAGGGCCACCCCGTGAGACCCCCACCCCGAATCCTGTGACCTGGGTAAACCAGCTTCCCCAGCGGATGTCCTCTCTAGCTGAGACCCAGCTCGGGGCAAGCGTGCTAGCCACGTTCTAGTCTGAACAGAGAGGGAGGTTTTACTGTAACACAAAATAGTAATTTTTTGAACTAACAACGGAAGCATTGTACAGGACTGCTTCTGAAGTCTTTCAGGACTGGCTGCGATTTGTCAGCAATCGCCAGGACTGCTCAGGGAAGCCTCAATCTAGAAATGATTTTCCACTGAAATGACATTTGGGCGGCTACGAGGTGCCACCCCATGAGGACGGCCCGAAATTACATTTTGCCAGTGCAGTTTGGTACTTAGGAGTCGACATCCCACCCCCACCGAAGCCAGCTGTTCCTGGCCCCCCCACAGCGGGTGCTCCCAGCGTGCCCCCCGAGGACGAGGGCGCCCCGAGCGCTCACCTGCACCGTCCCGTCACTGAAGAGCAGGAGCGAAGCCCGCGCGGACGCCAGGACACGCAGCAGGCAGAGGCTGGGGGCCGCCGGCGGGGTGGGCGTGGGCCGGACCCCCTCCTGTACACAGACCCAGCCCCGCGGGTCTCAGGGCTGGGGGCGTCCGCACCTGCCCAGCCCGGCCCGGCCCCACCTGGCCCTTACCTCTCGCAGCCGCTGCTGAATACGGCGGGCGAAGAGCCGGAGGACGGCCAGCTTGGCGCCCAGTGCGCTGGGCACGTCCCTTGGGGTGAAGGTTTCCAGCTTCCCCCGGGCAGGCATGTAGGACACTTGGCTGGGGTGCGGTACAGGGTGGTGCCCGCTGTCACAGCCTCTATCCTGGGCACTCGATGCCCGAGGACACCGTCCCGCCGGCCACGCCCCCTCGGATGGGAGTTTGGAGACCAGCTCCGCACTGACCCACCTCTCTCCATACCGCCAGCCCCCTGGAGCTGTGTCCATACTGAGATCCCGGCCAGCCCCCAAACCGCTCCCTCTGCCACCTTCCCATCTGGCCTAGCGGCTACTCCGACCTTCCTGCCGGCAGCAGGAGTCCAGATGCCAGCGTCCTGGCGTCCCTCCGAGACCACCACCCCAGGCCACGGCCACTCCCTGCCCAACTAGTCCAACCACCTCCCTGCTGGCTCCCTGGGCCTCTCCTGCCAGCCAGGTCACGTTGAACGTGTGACTCGGACCCACCCTTCCCGTCCCGACCACCACAGTGGCCGTCAAGGCCCGTGACTTCACGTCCTCCCCGTGTCCTCATGCCACTCCGTTCCTCACACCCACCGGGCTCGTCCCACGTCAGGAGGCTTTGCACATGCTGTTGCCTGTGCCTCAGACGCTGTTCCTGCTGGGCTCCTTCTCATCCTTTGTGTCTTGCCTGAATGTCACTTCTTCAGAAGCCCCTCCACAACCCTAACCCTCCACCCCCCGAGTCGGTCACCTCACCCACTTCATTTCTTCAGAAAATTGCCTCCTGGAATCACCTTGGTTACTTGTGTAGCATTGTCCCCCCTCCAGCAGGCAGGGAGTCCCCCTGGGCGCGCACAGTACGCGCTATTTTAATAAACACTTGAGGAATGATTGAAGAAAGATGGGGGTGGACAGGAGCCCCACGACTTACTCCCCGGGGGGGTGGAGGGCCATGTGCATGCCATCCCGAAGCAGGACACCGCTGCCCCCATCTGACAGCTGATAGCCGAAGCCATACTTGCTGGAGTAATCCACCCACTTGGGGGCCCAGAGGATGGGCCGCTGCTCTCCCGGGGGGTCCTGTGTGGCTGGGCACAAAAATGAAGTGAATTGAGCAAGGCGGGGGTGGGGGCTGGGGGAGGAACGGTGGAGACACAGAAGATGCAGAGCAAAGTCCAGGGGGGCAGAAAACCAAGTCTTGCCTTGCGGGCGGGGGGACGACAAGGGGCTGGGGGGCACCTGCCACCTCTTGAGAGGAGCCCTTCCGAACCGTGTGTAACGCCCAAACTCTATAGGCTTTGCTGGATTGCATTAAGAAAAAGTGTGTGTTAAAAACAAATCTATCAATGGCCTCTGGAATCCTGGATCGGACTCTGGCAGAGATAAAAGGGCATTAGTGAGGAAACGGGCTCTCCAGTGGCCGGGGGAAGCTGGGGGAGCGGCAGGCAGAACTCTCCGGGCTGCCTCCCCTGTAAATCTCTAAGTATCTTTTACTGTTTCTTTAGGACATCTGAGTAAGTAAGAGCTGGCTCCAGCTGACGGAAGAGTCTTAACGTCAGGGTCCTTCTGTGCTGCAGAAGCAGAAGAATAAGAAGAACCCCACTGGGTCCTCTGAGAAAGAAAAGGCTCCCAGGACAGTGACCCAGGAGGGGCAGGACATGGGGGGCTGGGGGTTCCAGGACCCTGGGGTGCAGGATGGGCGTCCCTGTGCCCTGAAGCCTCCCTCAGCTCTGCCCCCCCGGGGGAGCCCCAGAAATACCCGGGCGGCCCTGGGCAGAGCAGGGCATTTTTCCTGGGATGTTAAGGGACAGGTGGCCCCTGTGGGCCTGGCTGGGTTCCTACCTGGGAGGCCGGCGTCCAGGCAGAGCTGCAGGTTTCTGATGGCCACCTCGACCTCCTGCCTCTGGCCCCCCGGGGGCCCTGGGGAGACAGATCTATGTAGGGGCAGGCCTGTCTGTCCCCCCACCACGAGGGGCCCCTCCCACCAGCCCTGGACCAAACGACCGAGTCTGGAAACATCTTATTTTAAACCCAGGATTCCGGCCATCTTTCCCATTTCACAGGTGGGAAAGTTGAAGCCAGGAGAGGGGCCACGACCCTGGCAAGGCCCACTCATTGCCCCCACCTCCATACCCTCACTCCCCACCAGCAGCCGGGGCCAAGGATGGAGTGTCCACTCACCCGCCGGGTCACTCCTGAGGGCCCCTTGGGTGAGCAGGTGGATGGGGACCTCGGGGTGGGGAGCCCCTCTGTCCAATAGGGAGGCCTGGGGAAGAAGCAGCAGGGGTGAGGGGAGGGAGGCCCTGGCCCCCAGGAGAGGCCTGAGGTGGGTGAGGGGCTCCATCCTCTTCCCTCTGAAGACCACGCCCCCCGACTTCTCCCTCTGCCGGGTCTTGCTGTGAGGACGCATTCCGCGTGCCTCCGCGAGTCCCTGCCCGGAGCCCTCACCTCACGGCCGCGCCCCATGGAGTCAGGATCTGAAGCCTCTTCTCCTGGACCCGACGCCTCGCTGGGAGTGAAGGGGCCTGAGGGAAGCACAAGGAGTTTCGGGGGGCAGAGCCTGGCCCCATGCAGCGGGAAGGCATCTGCCCCCCAGGCCCACCCCTGCCACAGGTGGGAAGCAGGACAGGTGTGTGAGATGCGAGCCGGCCAGGCAGGTGGGGGCAGGGGAGGGGTGCGCAGGTGCGCTACTCACATGGCGGCCGGCACTGGGTCAGCAGCAGCCGGCCCACCTTCCGGAAGAGGCTGCCCAGAGGCTGGGGCATGGTGAAGACGGGCGCGCTGTAGCAAGAGCGGGCCGGCAGCCGGTCTGGGGTGAAACCCTTCGGAGCGGGGCACCGGGGGTCAGCACGCGGCGCGGGCCGCCCGGCTCCTGGGCCTCGGCCCCCCAGGGCGGGCCCCACCCGCGGAACAGCACACACCTGTGTGAAGAAGTCATCCTGCAGCAGGAGGTCCAGGCTGGGCCGCTCCGCCGGGTTGGGCGCCAGCAGGCGGGCGATGAGGCGGCGCGCGTTGGGTGACAGGTGGGCAGGCTCGGGGTAGCGGCCGTCTCGGATGTTCTGGTACATCTCCGACAGGGGAGCCACCGTGAAGGGAGGGGTACCGGTCAGCACTGTGTACCTGACCCAGGGGGTGGGGGCGGCAGGAACCTGAGTGTCTGCTTGCACCTGTCCTGCATGGGCCTCGTGACTATCTATGCCCAGGTCTGCCTGTGTATCTACCACCTGCTCATACCTGTCCACACCTCTGTGAGTGCTCACACCTGTCTTCCCTCGCACATACATCCCCCATGTGCCCTATTCATACCTGCACACTCGCAGGATGGCAGGCGGGTGCTCCCCACCTCCCACACCTGCCTGTCCCCCATTCAGCCTCCCCCTGTAGGCTTCCACCTGTCCTTACCTGTCTGTGCATGCTTCCACCTGCATACCTGGCCCCACCCGGGCCCTCCTGCCCCTCTTCCCCAGGCCCGGGGCTCCCCACGACCCACTCACATGATGCAGCCAAGAGCCCAGATGTCTGACTGGCAGGAGTGCCCATTCCTGGAGATGACCTCTGGGGCCAGGAAGTTTGGGGTCCCACAGAGCACTCTGGGAGGGGATAATGGTGGGCTCAGGAAGCCCGGGGCCCACATGCCAAACTGGTCCCACTTGTGCCTCCCCAGGGGCACTGTTCAGAGCCCCTCACTTACCTGTGGCAGTGGCCCCCTGGCCCCACCCTGGCAGCCAGCCCCAGGTCTCCAATCTTTACCACCATGTTCTTGTTCAGGAAGAAGTTACCTGCCAGAGGGGGCGGGCTGCAGGCCATGAGGGCAGAAGCCACACACCTGCCCCCCCACCCCCCGGACCGCCCTTCTCCACGCTCACTGGGTTTCAGGTCGCGGTGCACGATCCGCCGCTGGTGCAAGTAGCGCAGGCCGCTGACCAGGCCCCGCAGGTAATAGCGCACCTCAGGCTCCGTCAGGGTCTGTCGTGCCTCCAGGACGTGGGCCAGTGACTGCAGGGGCGCGCAGGTGGCCGCGGCAGCACCGAACACAGACGCACACAGGTAAGCTCGGATGAACCCAAAGAGGAATACAGGAGTGCAGATGGGCCCAGGTGGCCCCAGGGAAGTTTGAAAAGGGCCAGGGGATCAGAGATGAACCCAACGCGGGTACATGCCGGGCGCAGGTGAGCCCAGGTGTGCTCGATGGGGTTAAGGTGGTCCCACATGGCCACAGATGGAGATGAGATGGGCCGGATGAATAAACTGGGCACAAGTAGACACAAGTGAGTCAAGAGAGCCAAGGCGGGCACAGGTGCGGAAGGATGAGCACAGATGGGCCTGGTGCGGACACAGGCGGAGACAGAGAGGTGGACACGGATGAGCACAGCAGACGGACGGGGGGGGGGTGTCCCTCTCCTCCCAGCCCCCGGGGCACCTGGCGGCTGCAGTACTCCAGCACCATGTACACGTGCTCCCGGTCAGCAAAGTGTCCGTGCAGCGCGACGATGTTGCGGTGTTCCAGGCGGCTGTGCAGCGCGATCTCGCGTTCCACCTGCAGGCGTGGGCCCACATGTCCACGCCCCGTGGTGCTCAGGCCCAGGGGCATAACCCCACCCCCCAGGGTAGGGCTCTCTCTGGGGACCCCCTGCGAAGTGTGGGGCCCCCGGGGCACGGAAGGTCTGGACCTACCTTACCGCCGGAGCGCAGTCGCGCGGCCCCGCCCCCGGCACGAGGCACCACCTTGAGGGCGAACACGGCGCTGGTGGACATGTCCACCAGCTTGTAGCAGCGGCTGAAGGCACCCTGCGTGGAGGGGGACGCACCGCTCAGCGGGTACGTGGGCGCAGGTGTGCAGACGGGAACCCAGGCCTCTTCACATCACATACACACACAGGCGCAGGACATGCATGGACACGCAGCTCACACCCTCACACCCGCAGACGCAAGCACAGGAACACGGAGGAAAACGCAGGGACGCGTACCCAGACGTATCCATCCCTGGATACATCCAGCCACCGGACCACAGTACAGTAAGTACGGGAACACACGACACAATTCCGCACCCAGACACGGAAAGCGCACACAGAGATGGAGAGCACGTTCAGATACGGACCTGGAGACAGCACGACGGAGTTTCTACAAAGACCCGATACCTGTAACACGTCCACACCCCTGGACGCACAACCCGTGGGCACAGCACAAGGCGCCAAGACCGGCTCCCGGCGCACAAAGCACACCGCGACGGGTACAGCACAGACCCGGGCGCCCAGCCCAGCCAGCCGACACCAGACCCCAAACTCGCGCCGACACACGGCGCACGCCGAAGTCAAGCCTGGGGGCGCCCACCTGCTCGCCGGGGCTCGAGATCGCGCGCGCACACCCCGCCCCGCCCCGCCCGGACCCCGGCGCGGCCCGAGACCCTCCCGCGGACTCGCGGAGCCGGGGTCCGCACCTTGCCGATCAGCTTCCCGCGCCTGTAGACGCGCCCGGAGCTCGGATCGCGCAGGAAGGCGGAGACCGGCGGGCACCAAGTGCGCCGCCGCCGCGGCCCGGGTTCCATCCCGCCGGGGGCCTGGCGGGCGCTCTGCGCGGTCACCGGCGCAGCCTCCGCGGGACCACCTCTGGGGGCTGCGCGGCGCTGGGGCGCCTCTTATAGGCCGAGGGGGAGGGGCGGGGAAGGGAGGGGCGGAGCCCGACGCTGGGGGCGTGGCCAGGCGCCCGAGGGGGCAGGTGTGCGCCGAGGGAGGGCGGCGGGCGTGGGCGTGCGGGGACACCCGACTGGCAGGAGTTCCAGTGACAGCCGAGCCCGCGCCCCGCGCGCCAGCCCTGCACCAAGCCGGCGCTTCCAATCCCGCTCCTCCCGCCCAGCCGTGAAGTGTCAACGTGCCCATTTCCCCGAGCGGGAAACAGAGGTCAGAAAGATTGTCTCATTCTCTCAGAGGCCTCCGAGGGAGAGGCGAGTGGCAGTGGGGGCCTGACAGGGTTCTCGTGGCACTGGGGAGCCGTGGCCGGATGCAGAGGGCAGTGAAAGAAGCCCGGTATCCCTCGGGCTGGGGCTGCTTGGGAAGGGAGTGAGTCCTGGCGCCGGGACCCAGGAGGGGCAGAGCTGGGGGTTGGGGGTATCATATATGCAGGTCACTAGGCAGCGAGAAGGAGCAGAATCTGGGGACCGAAGGGCAAAGGCGGGTGTGTGACTCCTGGCCCCGGGCAGCCAAGGAGAGGTGGTGGATGAAAGGACTGGTGGGCAGTCTTGGACCCTCCTGGGAGCCATAGCTCAGACTCAGTTCCAGGCTCCTTCCTTGTGTTCTCTCATGTCACCCTGACATCAGTCCTGGGACACAGGAACTGGCCTCGTCCCCATTGTACAGATGAGCACACTGAGGCCCGGGGAAGCTGTGGCTTCCGAAGCCAGGAAGGTCAGTGCTGGATTTGAATGCAGGCAGCTTTCTCTGGCTGCCACAGTATTAATCCCCAAATGTTACATAACACGAGGAATGGGGAGGGATTAGCAGGGCTCCCTGTGGCTGGAATCAGGCCTTGGAATTTTCCAGAGACCAGATTTCGGAATCTGGCCCTGTCATGCTGCCAGGGACGGGAAACACCTTCTGAATGGTCACATGTCCAGCTGGTGTGTCAAGCAGGGGCACGCAGGGCATGGGGGCCTCTCAGCGTGCCCCAGGGCAGGGCCCAGAGCAAGACTCCGGGACCTTTGTGGGGGACTGGCCTCAGCACCAGGGCCAAGGATTGCAGGCCACTGTTGGGGGCCAGCTGGCTGCAGCTGGGGAGCCCAAGTTCCCGCTAATGGGAACCAGGAGCAGCGTGACAGAAGGTGGGTGGCTGGGGGGCCATGGGTCTGGGCCATCATGTCACTGTCACCCTGGGCTCTGCTGGCTGTCAGTCACACCCCTCCTCTGCGTGTTAACTCAGGCATCCGTTTAGCTCCTACATATCAGCATGTGGAACCTGCACGGGGCCCTGCACGCCCAGGACAGATACACTTGGCCCTCATGGAATGACTGCTAGGAGATCACCCAACTGAACCACGGCCGTGGGTCAGGACGGCCTCCAGAGGCGAACGTGTATAAGCCAGGCCCCTGGCGGGCAGCTGCTTATCCTTGGGTGCTGTTCTCAGCCCCATTTTACAGATGAGAAAACCAAGACTCAGGAAGGCAAATGCAAGCCCAAGATCGCTGGACTGCAAGTGGCCGAGTCCCACCTGGAGTCTAGAGCCGCTGTCCGCACCCCCATACCATCCCCCTGGGCTTCTGCCCCAGGGGCCCTGGGAGCTCTGGCAGGGGCAGGTGGCCAAGCTCACTGAACCCCTATAAGATCCTGGCCGGGAGCCTCACAGCCCACCTGTCACCTGCACAGACACCTGCTCTGCCCCTCTCCCAGCTGCCCATTGTGTTTTCCCGGCTGAGCCTCTACCACAGGGCCGGGGACACCTCCCGTTCTCTGCCTGCCCCCTCAGCAAGGACCCTCTCCCCAACCACTCTAGAATGAAAAAAAAAATTACAATGAAACAAAAAACACAGATGTCTGTAGCAGCATGATTCACAGCAGCCAAAAAGCCGATGGACACACACCAAGTGTCCGCTGACATATAATGGGTATGTCACACGATGCGGTCCGTCCCCACGCTGCAATATGATCCAGCCTTAGACAGGAAGGGACCCTGACACCTGCCACGATGTGGAGGGACCCCGAGGACACTGGGCTCAGTGAGAGGAGCCAGACCCAGAAGGACACATCCCGCAGGACCCCACTCCCAGGAGGTCCCCGGAGGAGTCCCGTCCACAGAGACAGAGAGGAGAGGGTGGGAGCCGGGGCTGGGGTGCGGGGTGGGGAGTCCGTGCTTCACGGGGACAGTCTCCGTGTGGGGAGATGGAACGTTCTGGAGACGGAGGGTGGGGGTGGTCGCAGGACGGTGTGAGTGTGCTTCATGCCGCTGAGCTGTGCACTTAGAGACGGTTACAACGGTGAGTTTCTGTTATGTTTGCCACAACAACAAGGAATGAAGACCGTGTTAGATGCCCCACCCTCCGCAAAAGAAATCACAGCGTTAGGAGTGCACTAATACCCACAAATCTACAGATGGGTAAACTGAGGCAGCATGCCTGGCAAGCAAAGGACTGCAGCATTACAAAGGGGCTCAGCGGGCTGCCTGACCCTCCCATGCCGACCCCTGCCCAGGTTCCAGAGGCGGGGCTGGTCCCTCGGGCCGGCACCTGGCCTGGCCACCCACCGCTCCCGCCCGGAGCCCCGTGCTCCAGGCTATAGTCTGTTCCTTCACTGACCTAACTCCCCGGACTCAGCACATTTCCTGGGAGAAATGCCAGGAAGCTTCGCTCCAAATACCTGCTGCAGGCAGAGGGGGCGGCTGCCGAGACAGCCCCCCGCGGTGAGACTCCTGGAGGCCTCCCTGGGGAGGTGTTAGCCCATGGGCATGTGGGTGGCACAGTCTGCCCCTTCCGGAAGGTGCCGGAGCTGGAGCATGAGGCTCTGGGTCCCTTTCCGGCCTCCTGGCCTTTGAAACGCCATAGACTCCCTCGTGCCTGTACTTGTGAGCAGTCACCCCACCTGGCAGCTCCCTGGGGACGGCTGGGAGCGGAGCAGCCACCACACTCTGGAAACCCCATGACTGCGGCCACGCGCTATCTCCAGACTGGCCCAGCAGTGTGGGGGAGGCTAGACCCGGCTCCCCCCCCACCCCAGGACCAAACTCTGTCCTTGCCTCTCCCAGCCTCATGCGCCTCGCTGGCTCCTTCTAGAAGCCCTGTCCTCTCCTGTCCTCCCAGAACCTGCTCTGCAGGCTTTTTTCCCACCCTTCTTCCAAATCTTTTCAGTTATCCTTTGCGGCTCCTCTTCCTTCTCCCAGTGCCTGCAGCTTGGGTCTGAGGCCCCTGTCCCCATCTTCACTCTCTCTTGATGACATGGGGCAGGCCAGCAGGACGCCAAAGTGGGAGGCTTGTCTCTCCTCCCATATCTCCATCTGGGCTCTGCCAAACACAGAGCCTGAAGCAAGGGTTTGGTGCAGAGCAGGTGTGAGTGCCTGGGGAGGATGGGGCATAGGGCAGGGTGGGCCCTGGTGACCCCTGTGGTTCCCCAAGGAACTGGGTACAACATTCCTCAGGACTGTCTACCCAAGAGGAAGATGAGGGAAGCATCAACCGCCTGGCTAGATCAGGGGACACAGAGTATTTAGGCCCTTGAAGGCTCACAGAACCAGGGGGGTGGCCGGGAGCTGGTTTCAGGGCCTGCTCTGGGACCCAGGGGCAGGAGGCTCAATCTCTTCCTATGAGCAAGAAGCCCTCCAGAACCAAATCATATTCAAACTAAGGCCTGCTGATTCGCCCCCCGTGGCCCTCCCACCCACCCACTCACTCACCCCACTCCAGCCGCCCTGGCCTCTCTGCTGGTCCAAGATCCCATACCAAGCTCATCCCAACCTCAGGGCCTTTGCATATGTCCTTCTCTCTGCTCATGATGCTCCCCATCCCTGAGTCGCCTCCCAACGGCCCCTTCTCATCTTCGAGGCCTAGGCAAGGGCCACCCTTGTCCAGGAGGCCACCTCCACCCCTCGATTCCCTTTGTGGTCCCTCACAACCTGAAATTATGTCATTTCCTTGCAGGTCTGCTGGTTTTCATCCCACCAGACTGGGCACGCCACATGCGGACATGGGCCTGTGTTTGTCCCTGCTGTCTACTCCATAGGTGCTGACCTGTTGGGTGGCCTCATGCAAGTTCAGACCCTCCCCGGGCTCCCCACAGCCTGCCCACAGAGGGGGCATCCTCAGGGTCCAGAGTGGGTGCTTCTCCTCTGGGGGGAGGAGGACACCTATCCTGGCATCCTCTCTCCAGCTACATGCTGCTTCGACTCCTCTCCAGGGACATCGATTGACTCCGGCTGTGTGCACTGTGCTGCGTGAGCATCAGACCCGGCCAGATTTCCACACGAATAATCTCTATTTCATCTGCTTGGGTCTTTTTACCAATTATGAGAAAAGTAGCTCAATGTCACGGGAGATCGTGGATGAGATCCTGGAACAGAAAAGGGAAATTAGCTAAAAACACACACATGGTGAAATCCATATACAGTTTGGAGTTCGGTTAATAGTAATAGTAATTGTTAATATTATTAATTAGTAATAACAATATGCCAGTATCAGTTCCCGAGTGGTGACAAAATTATTTGTTTCCTGGGGCTATTGTAACAAATCACCACAAATTTGGTAGCTTAAAAAAAAATCACCATTTATCAACCTCACGTGGTGAAGTCTGAAGTCCTAAAACAAAGGTGTGGACAGGGCTGGTCCCCCCAGGGCCCCCGGGAGACCCAGCTCCGGCCTCTTCCTGGCCCACGGCCCCCCCCATCCTCACCGCCAGCAGCGCGGGGTCTGCCCATCTCTGGGACCCCACCCTCTGCCTCCCCTTCGTGAGGGCCTCGTGAGGACACTGGGCCCCCTGGAAACCCAGGGTCACCCCCTCCTCGGGGGCCCTGACAAGGTCCCCTCTGCCGCGTGAGGGGACACGTCCCAGGTCCCGGGACGAGGATCTGGACGTCTTGGGGGGGAGCGGATTATACCACTGATGACAGAGGGTAGACGGAAACTCTCTAACATCTTTGCAACTTTCTGTAAATCTAAAATTATTCCAAAATAAAATTTTTCTTTAAAAAATCTGAATTAGAAGGTCATTACAGAAATTCACAGAGAACCTACAAGGCAGTAACTCGGTGACCCATAGCCCTGCCCCAGGACCATCGTGGGCAACACGAGGGGTGTCCCTTTCCCCTTCCCGTGTGAATGTATGTAACATACATCTTTTCCTCTCTATAAATGTCACCATGTCGTGCATAACTTTCTTGATGTTTCCACCTAACCGTGTACCTGAGATGACCTGCCATGTTCACTGAGCCTCCCGAGCTCCCGCCCCTCTCTGCCTCCAAGCCGACCCCCTTGCTCCCTCCGCCCCCCACCAGCCGCACAGGCCCCCTGCCACGCCCGGTCCTCACCTGGGCCTCCAGCCACCTGGGCTTTGCCCGTGCTGTCCCTCTGTCCCCCTGCTGAGAACGCCCTCTCCCTCACACCCTCTCCTGCCCCGCTCCCCTCCTCCTCCAGGTCCTGCCCCCAGGGTCCCCAACCCAAGCAGTTCCCCCCACACACTCCCTCCAAGAAGGAACTCAGGACAGCCATTCAGATGTGGGGGAGAAGCCGTCCCAGGCCCTCCGGGTCCCGCTGCCCCTCAGTATCCCTATCAAGGGGAGTGAGGATTCATCTCTGGGCAGCTGCGGAAACCCAGGGTTCTGGGGCAGGGGTGGCAGGAGCCCTCCCCCCTCCCCCCCGGTCCAGGCTCCTCTGGGGCTGAAACATCCCGGACACCATGTGGCCAGGCCTGAGGCATCACAGGAGGCCACAGGGAGTTGGGGTTTGGGGGGGCAGGCAGAGGCCACGGGATCTGCTCATGGGCATTTCCTGAGCCCCAAGGCTGCAAGACCACAGAGGTGGCAGGAGCTCAGCTGACCCGCATCCACGGGGACTTGTAGTCCGCTTGGCCTCATCCCCCCTGGCCCTGCCTTAGGGACGGTCCAGGCTAGAGCTCAGGGTAGGGGACCGCACTGCCCCCATGTCGGGGGTCTAAGCCAGGGCACAGGAGGGGTGTGGGGGCTGAGATGCCGCACACCTGCAGTCTAAACCTCAGAAGCACCCCTCCACCCGCACAAGGTATTTCGAGCTGAGCGCTCGGCCTCCTTCTCAGGAATCTGCTGAGTCCCGCTGAGCTGCGGCCGGAGGAGGCCGGAGGCAGGAGGCCGGAGGCTGGAGGCTGGGACCCGGAGGCTGGGGCCCGGGGGCGCAAGGGTGGGGGCGCGGGGCCCGGACACCCTATCTTCCCGCATCCCCACCGGCCGCCATGCTCCATCACCGAGCGCTAGGCGCCCACGCAGCCCCCAGCACCTGCTGTGTCCCTCCCTGCAGGACACAGCGCCTACTGGATACCTCCTGGCCGCCTGAGTGACTCCTGTATGCACGCAGGACACAGCGCCTACTGGATACCTCCTGGCCGCCTGAGTGACTGCTGTATACACACAGGACACAGCGCCTGCTGAATACCTCCTGGCCGCCTGAGTGACTCC
>NW_022589784.1:850638-910168 GCF_004348235.1 Phoca vitulina | reverse complement strand
CACGCAGGACACAGCGCCTGCTGCATGCACTCCTGGCCGCCTGAGTGACTGCTGTATGCACGTAGGACACAGCGCCTGCCGTACGCACTCCCTGCATAGCTCTTTTGCCTGGGACTCAGGGAATGAGGCCCGTCTGAGGGAAGGAGACTGTCCACTTGGGGAGCCCCTGAGCCAAGCCTGACTTACTCCTGACACCCCTCAGGCCCCAGGCTACAGCTACCACACAGTAGGTGCTCAGCAGAGGGTGCCTGCCCTTGCTGTCCCCACCGCCTCTCCTGCGACCCTTTCTCAGGCCCCGTCCAACCAGGATTAACCTCATCAAGGTCACTGACTGCCTCTGGCAATGCTGATCCCCCCCGCTCTCCTTCCTCCCTGAAGCCCAACATCCCTAGGCCTCTAGGACCCCACGCCCCCCTTCGCCTCCCCCATCCCAGGCCCCTGGTACGCAGGCCCTCATCTAACTCCATCCATACTCATGCCCCGTGATCTCACCCACGCCTGTAAACACCCCCATGTGTCAAGGACACCCACCTCTCTCCAGCCAGACAAAGCCCCTGCTCTCCCAGCCTCTTCTTGCTGGCCCACAGACATCTCACCCCAGACCCGTCCAGGAGCGACCTGTGGACGTGTTCTCCCATGCCTGCCCCCCCCCCCAGCCAGTGGGCACCTCCCTTCCCTGCAGCTCAGGCCAAGCTCCCGCCTCACCTCTTCCCACCGCCGCCCCCCATGGAACTCCTACATGCTCTGCTCCCGATCAGCTGAGAGCCCCCCGAGGCTCCTCACCTCCACCCGAAATGCCAGCACGGGGGCTCTCCCCCCAGGACGCCGCTGCCTCCTTGCTGCCTTCTTGGCCCCCACGGCAGCCAGGTGTGGCTTTTCCAAGACTAGAACACCCTCCCCCACCTCCAGGGCTCCCATCCCACGACCCCCCTCTGACCTCATCTCCGCCCCCCACCCTGACCTCCCGACTGTCCCTTGTTCTCTTATTCTCACCTCAGGGGCTGTGCACAGGCTGTCTCCTCCGCCCGCGCCACCCTCCTCCTTGTGGCAATCGCCTCTTCAGTGAGGGCCTTGCTGACCCCCAACCCCCTCTGCAGTGGGCCTGGGCTATTGCCTCTGGGTGTCCCGATCGAAACGCAGGATTCTGCACTCCCAGGGGGCCGCCTCCCTCAGCCTAGTTAGCTGGGTCGTTCACAGCCGTACCTGCACGTAGTAGGTGCTCAGTGAAGATTGCCTGCATAGATGGCATCGAGTCGACCTGCTCTGAGCTGCTCGGGCTGGCAGGCAGACAGAGCTGGACTGCTAAACCCCCCCCCCCGTGGTCAGGGCTGGACACCCCACAGTGGGCTTCCAGGAGGAGGGGGCAATCAAGCTGAGCCTGGGCTTGCCTATGACCAGAGGGGCAGTCCACTCATCGTCCCCTTGGTGTCCCCATCTCCTCAACCCACCCATCAGGGAACATCATGGGCAAGAGCAAGGAGCCAGGGGAGGGGGTGAGCAGAGGGCACCTACTGCTTGCTGCATGAGCAGGGGGAGGGGGCCGGCGCAGAAGCTAAGCTGGGAAAGGGTGGGGTGGCGGGGAGCCTTGGGGTAACTCGGCCCTTGCCAGCCCTCAAAAAGAGCTGAGGTCCCCTTGGAAGTGTCTTGCATACCCTCCTGGCCGCCTGAGTGACTCCCGTATACACAGCAGGACACAGTGCCTGTGTGGAGTGAAGTGAAGAACCCCACCGACCCCATTGCCTGGATGGGAAAACTAAAATCCTAGGGAGGGGGCCGCTGCCGCGCGGGAAACGGATCTTCTGGACCCGGGTCCGGCTCCAAAGCCGCAGCTCACAGCCCGCGGCCAGGCAGGGAGAGCGGAAGGCAGGGTGGGGCACGTCCTTTGGTGACAGCCGTGCCTGGGAATGCTCCTGGCAGGGCTGGAAGGGGGCTCTCCGCCCCCTACGCCTGGCCTCTGGAGCCGAGCTTCTCCCAGTGCGTTGGGGCCCTGCCCTGGGGGTGGCCGGGACCTGGAGTGGGAACCCCAGGATTGCAACCCAGGCGAGCGGGGTTCCTCAGTAGGATGACCTTGAGGGAGGGTTAGGAGGGAGGAGCAGGGGAGAGGGGTACTGACCGGGAAAGGGGACCCTCGCGGGGACGCGATCTGGGCGTCGGTGGAAAGGAGGCAGCGTCCAGGACTCCCGAAACCATGGCAGGGCCACCTCGGTTCTCGCACATTCCCTGGCCCTGAGCGCGACGCCCGGAATAGCAGCCCCGGGGTGGGGGGTAGAGGCGGTCAGTTCCCGCACGGCTCCCCCGCCCTGGGCTTTCCAAGGTCACCGGGATGTGTGCGCCGGAACACCAGGCCGCGGCTCCGGGGGACCGGGGCCCGCGCGGGGCAGTCCCCTGCCGTAGATACGCGCCGAGGCGCGCAACCGCCGCGCGAGGGCGCACGGGGCTGCCGCCCCTGCGGACCCCGGCCTGGGCGCGCCCTGGGAGGCCGGGTGGGAGGGGCTGCCCCTGGCTCCCCCCTCGCCCCTCCCCGCGGGCCCCGCCGCTTCCGCTCGTCCTGGGGCCGCCCGGGGAGCCAGGACGTGCCGCCTGGGCTCTACGTAGCCGGTAAGTCCCTCTTCCTATCCTCCCACTATCCCGGCTGGCTTCTCCTCCCTGTCCCAGGGCCCGGTCCGGCTAGGGGCTGGCCAGGCAGCAGTCCCCAGGGTGGGAGAAAGCTCATCCCCACTTCCTCCTGGGGAAACTGAGGCCTAAGAGGCGTGGCTTGCCCTGGGATCACACCTGCAGTCAGGAGTGCAGCCAGAACGAGGTGTGTCTTGCTCCTCCGGGACGGGTCTCTGGGGAGTAGAAAGATGGTGCTTCTAGCCCCTCAGTTCCCACCACTTAGACTCCCTCCCCTCAAGCTGGTGCTGAGTGTGTGTGGTGGGAGAGGGGGGGTCCGAAGGCCAAGCCCTCTGCCCCTATCTCAGCTCTCCAACCAACTTCTTCCCAGGCTGGCCAGGGTTCTGGGTTCAGAGAGGGGCAGAGACAGCTGCTACAGAGCTCTGGGCAGAGAAGGGGACCTGCCCAGGGGTCCCCAAGGTTCTCAGCACCTGGAGCCACCGGGGCCCCCAGCCCCTGATGCCCCAGGTGGGAATGTCAGAGCCAGGGCCTGAGAACCAGGGAAACTGGGGCTCAAGAGGGCCCAGAGGGTCCACTGGTACAGGACCAGTGCCCAGGACCTCGGGGCTGGACACCTCCAGCTTGTCCTTCGCATCCTTTGGGCTCTGCTGACCACCAGGCAGCCTGGCCGTGGCCTGAGAAAGGACTCACCAGGTGGCCACTTCCCTCCCCCTTTCTCCAGCAATGCCATGGTGATGAGGAGGGTGTGGATGGCGAGTGACTTCATCCTTCCCCTGACAGATGGGGAAACTGAGGCCTGGGGAGGGAAAGTCTGCCCCACCCCAATCCACTCACCTGAGGATGCCTCCCTCTTTCCTGCATCATTCTCATCAGTGGCCCCTTTACCTCTGCAGGCCGCCCTCAGTGGGGCCCACACCCTCTGCACATGAGGTCAGGAGTCGGCGACTGGACTGGGGCCAGGTCACCCCCCCCCCCCTTGTTATCCCTCAATCCAGGGGCTCCCTGCTGCCTCGGGTCTGGAAGCCGAGGTGGTCCTGGAGGCCCAGGGGCAGGCAGGGGGCTTCTGCCAGGGACTCGGGCCCTGACTCAGCCCCCAGCAGCAGCACCTCTGCAAAGTCCCTCCTAGAGCCCTGGTCCCCATGGCACAGATGGGGAAACTGAGGCCCGGGAAAGTGGAGTGGCTGGCCCTCGGTCACACAGGAAGGTAGAAACAATGGTGGGGTGAGTGGTTATGGGGCCCCAACCCTGGAGACAGCCATGCACTCTCCTGGAATGTTTCCTTCCTTAATCAGACACAGTTTTAGCACCTACTGTGTACATTCTAAGACAACACACAGTCAATAATAATACAAGCAGATAATTCTTTGAGCTCTCCCTCTCCACTGCCAGGCTCTGTGCCACCTGTCTTTCTTCCCTGATCCGATGGGCCCCTGAAATTTTCCTGTAACGGGGGCTCTGTTATTACCCCACTTTTCAGAGACAAGAACAGAGGCCCAGAGAGGTTAAATTACTGCCCCAAATCACACAGCCAATTGGGACAGAGCTGGGGTTCAGACCCTGGCCTGCTGGCACCCCCACTGCAGCGCCCTCCCTGCTCCCCCACACTCCGCCCCCTCCAGAACCTCCTTCTGCTGTGGACCCTCCTGAACTGTGGTTTAGGGGGCAGTGCTCAGGTAAGGGGGGACATGAGTCCAGGGAGCCAGCGGACTTAGGGAGCTGGCCAGTGGTCTGGGGGCCAGCGGGCTCCTCTCCATGCTGATGGTGCCTTTCTCTCCCCAAGTAGGGTCCAGGTGATTGGACCCCGTGGGGTTCCTGGAGCCGCTGTTCCAGCTCTTGTGGGCGGGGTCTCTCGGTGCGCAGCAGGCGCTGCTTCTGGTGAGGAGAAAGCTGGGGTTTGGCTGGGTGGGGTGGGGTAAGAGGGGGGTGTCTGCCCCCCCTCCCTGCCAGCCCGCCCCACTCCTGGCCGCACCCTCAGCCTGCCCACACATGCTGTGCCTTTTAATCCCACTGATCCAACTGGAATGTGGGTGGGGCTGACCAGGCCAAAGGTGGGGGGGGGGGCAGGCCAGCTCCAGAAAGAAGGTTACTGGGGGTCCTAACCACGCTCTGGCCATCTTGCTCCTTGTAGGTTTCCTGGGGGAGAGCCGTGCTGGGGAGACTCCCACGAGTACCGCCTCTGCCATTTGCCGGTAAGTTCTGTCTACCTCCAGACCCTTGGCTGGGCCTTGAAGACCTTCTGTTTCCCGGCTCACACCCCCAGATACCGTTGCCACCCTCCCAGGTTCTCTGGGCTCCCCTGGGGCTCTCCCAGCCTCGGACCTATCTTTGTCCTCAGGACTGTCCCCTAGGGGCCATTCCCTTCCGAGATCTCCAGTGTGCCCTCTACAATGGCCACCCTGTCCTGGGCACCCAGAAGACTTACCAGTGGGTGCCTTTCTATGGTGGTGAGTAGCCTTCCCTGCTGTTGGTCCAGAAGAGGCAGGGAGAAGGGGTTGCTAAGAAAGCAAGAAGACTGGAGGACTGCAAGGAGAAGAGAACATTAGCACTGGGGCTTTGAAGGATATATAGGAGTTGAAGTGACGGTGTGGGGGAGGGAGAGCAATGTGACCTGTGAAACAGGAGCAGAGGGAGGGGCAGGGTCTGTCCCGCTCAGGGTTGAACACCAGGCTGAGGATTTACTTGGAGCTGTATCCAGAGGCCAAGAGTTCTCAAACTTATCCCGGTAGCAGGAAATGTTGCCGCATTTAGCTGAAGGCAGCAAGTTACATAACTGTGTGCCCAGGGCAGCGCGCCTCCAGATTTAAAGGAAACAGGCAGCTTTAGACCCTAGAGTGGAAGCAGATACAGATAGGGAGAACATTCCATCTGTCGACCTCATTGGGTTTTTTTGAGGGGGAGGTTGAGGTTTTTTCCCCTAAGAATTAGAGGAAATTTGCCGTGATCCCACCCCCGCAGAGGCCCACCAAGGCCAGTGTGCCAGGCTCAGGGGGGTGGGAGCCAGGAGGAGCAGGGATCAGGGCTATGTGGGCTTGTGCCTGCGATCGGACTTCCCATTCTGCCCCACTGCCAGGCAGAGGGGGAAACTGAGTCCTGGGGAGGGCCAGTGACACACCCAGGCTGTGCAGAATTCCGTCAGCACTGAACGCTTTTTATTGGGCACATGCTGGGTGCAGGGCCCAAGTGCTGTGTGACCTCTGCCACGGCTGTACCCCAGAGCCTGGAACAGTGTTGGGAAAGTAGTGGGTGCTCTGTCAGTGTTTGCGGAACTAAAGAATGAATGAAGAATGGGTAAGGATGTTAGCAATGGATAACGTGTAGGGACTCCCTAATGTGAGAGCTTAACCTGAATGAATGAAAGCATGCGCGCACGCGTGTACGCAGGCCCAGGATACTTGCCTGGACAGTCCCCGGGAGCGGGGGGCAGAATGCTTAGGTTCCAGCCCTGGCTCTGCCTCAACCTCCATGTGTGGCTTTGGCCGAGTCTCCGGGCCTCATCTGCCTGAGGGGGAGGAGGCTGGAACTCCGACAGAGGTACCCCACTGGCCCCACAATTCCTCCCGCCCCCAGCGCCCAACCAGTGCGATCTCAACTGTCTGGCCGAGGGCCACGCCTTCTACCACAGCTTCGGCCGCGTCCTGGATGGCACCCCCTGCAGCCCGGGGACCCAGGGGCTCTGCGTGGCTGGCCGCTGCCTCGTAAGGCCTCGCGGGACCCCGCAAAGCCCCGTCCGTCTCACACCCGGGGCCGGGACCTCAGACCCCAACCCTTTCCGTCCTCGGTCCCACCCTCTCCCCTAAGCCCCGCCCCCACATGTACCATCCCCTCCCCACGTCCCGCCCACCACTAGGTTCCACCGCAGCCTCTTCCCTCCAGAGCCCGCCCCTTTACTCGTGGGTCCCGCCCCCCAGGACGGTCCCGCCCCCCAGGACGGTCCGGGGCAGGGGGCTGTCGGTGAAGCCGCGCCGGTCCTCCCCGCCCCTGTAGAGCGCCGGCTGTGACGGTTTGCTGGGCTCGGACGCCCGCGAAGACCACTGCGGCCGCTGCGGCGGCACCAACGAGTCGTGCCTTTTGGTGCAGCGCGTGTTCCGAGACTCCGGTGACTGCCCTCTCCGTCCTCCCTGCTAACCCAGAGCGGGCCCTTTAACGAGCCTCGGGCCCGGAAGCGAAGTCGCGAGCTGATTGGGCAGTCTGTGGCCCAGCCCCCCTCTCGCTCTTCATTCTGATTGGTTATCGCCAGGTGGCCCAGCCCTCCTAGGAACAGATGGGTTTCTAACTCTTTCCCTGCTGCACTTAATCGAGAATAATCCTCCTAACTCCAAAGTTAACCGATCGTTTGGGGGTTACCAGGACCCCTGGTATCTCTTACCGCAGTATCTCATTTAATCCTCAAATCGTCCCTCAAATACCCTCCCACCTGCGCCCCAACACCCTCCTTTCCTCCCGTCCAGGTGCCTTCGCTGGGTACTGGAACGTGACCCTGATCCCCGAGGGCGCCAGACACATCCGTGTAGCCCACCGGAGCCGCAACCACCTGGGTATCGCGGGGTCCGAGGGGGGAGGCACCCTGCTGGCCGCCTGGGAGCAGCCGGGGAGCCTGAGGCCGGGGGAGGAGGACGCCGGGGTCGGGAGGCTGGACGGGCCGGTCCCGGAGCCCGGGCTCACCTTTCCCTTGCAGCGCTGATAGGGGGCGACGGGCGCTACGTGCTCAACGGGAACTGGGCGGTCAGCCCACCCGGGACCTACGAGGCGGCGGGAACCCGTGTGGTCTACACCCGCGCTGCAGGGCCAGAGGAGACGCTGAGCGCGGCTGGGCCCACGTCCCAAGACCTGCTCCTGCAGGTGCGGGCCAACCTCTGCAGGGGGCAGCTGGGCGGTGAGGCGGGGGGGCAGACGTCGGGATGGTTGGGTTACAGGAGGGGGCGGGAGGCAGGGGTCGGAGAGGGGAAGCTGGGCCATCAGGTCCGAGCGGCTCCCGAGGTGTGACACCCCTCCAGGTCCTCCTGCAGGAGCCCAACCCCGGCATCGCGTTCGAGTTCTGGCTCCCGCGGGAGCGCTACGGGCCCTTCCAGGCACAGGCGCAGGCCCTGGGCTGGTCCCTGCGGCAGCAGCAGCCTCGGGAGGTGGAACCGCAGGCCCCCGAGCTCCCTGCAGCCCCGGCTCCCAGTGCCCCGCGCACCCCGAGCCCGGCCCCAGGTGAGGCGGGCATGGCCAGGGTGGAGCAAGCAGGGAGGGGAGGCCTGTGCCCCTTACTGTGTCACCCCCACAGACCCCTGCGGACGCTGCCCTGACACCCGAGGTCGCGCCCACCGGGTGCTGTACTATTGTCGAGGCGACTTCGGTGAGAGACTCCGAACCCCAGCCCTTACCTGGCTCCTAACTGACCCGAGCCTGACCCCTGACCTGCTGACCCTCCCCTGCGGTCCGACTTTACCTCTGACTCTTTGACCTGACGCCCACTGGACTCCTTCTGACCCTTTGCCCTAATCGGACCTTTGACCTCTTATTGATCCCTGACCTCACCTGACCCCCGCCCCTCCCCCATCCCCAGTCCCCAGGGACCTCCAGTGGCCCCCATCTGACCCCAGTTCCTTTTTCTGGCAATGGGGTGCGTGTGGATGGGTCCCAGGGTAGAGCATCCAGCCAGCCTCCACGCGGTCCTGCTTGCAGTGTTCAGGGCCCGAGTGCTGAGCCGCCTGCACCAGGCCCAGGAGACGCGCTATGAGGTTCAAGTGCAGCTCATCTACAAGAACCGCTCGCCACTGCGGGCCCTCGAGTACGTGTGGGCACTGGGTCGCTGCCCCTGCCCCCGGCTGGACCTCCACCGTGAGTATCTGCTGGCCGTCCAGCGCCTTATCAGCCCGGACGGCACTCAAGACCGACTACTGCTGCCCCACACGGGCTATGCCCGGGCCTGGAGCCCCGCTGAGGACAGCCGTGTGCGCCTGGCCGCCCGCCACTGCCCCGTCTGAGCCCTTCGACGAGGCCCTTGCCACGTGCAGCAAGAAAGACATGCCGGACCAGGCTCAAACTCAGCATATTTCCCCTCTTGCCCTGGCTTCCAGTGAGCTTAGAAATATCTCCCATCCACAGCTATGTGACTTCCCATCACACGTGCTTAGACGGCCCTGCACACGGTCAGATCCACTGCCATGAGCAGGAGCCAGTGGTGAGGATGCACTGAATAGACCCGAACTCATTTCCTCTCTCACTCTGGCTGCCAGGAAACTTGTAGATATTTTACACTTTGAAACTTTGTGTCTGCTTTTATCCCCTTTGCCTCACACTCACTTTCTTAGAGACGCTGTCACGAACAAGCAAGGCCCAAAGGAAGACATTGTAATGTATCCGTTTCCCCTCTTGCCCTTGCTACCAGGAAGCTCATTGCTGTTTAACGACCTGACACCATGTGCTCTCTCTTCTCACGGACACACATAGGCTGCATGTATTCAAAGACGCTCTAACAAACAGGCACGCTCCCCAGAAGATACACCTAACCAGATACTGTAATGTACCCACTTCTCCTCTTGCCTGGCTACCATAAGTCCAGAGATAATCTGGAGAGCCTCAGCAATTCTGGCTGGTTTCTTTCTTTTGTTCCTTCCTTCTTTCTCTCTTTCTTAATTTCTTTCTTAAAGTTTTTATTTTTTAAAGTAGCCTCTACACCCATCGTGGGGTCTGAACCCACAACCTGGAGATCAAGAGTCGCACACTCCACGGACTGAGCCAGCCGGGCACCCCTGGCTGGGTTTCTTTCAGGCAACTCTGCTATCCATCCCTTGTTTATTCCTATGTAACTTTTACAAGCACTTTTTAAAAACAAGGGCCCCCAAGTTAAGGATACTTGGCCGCAGGGATCCCAGGATGTGCTGGTAGTTGGACTCGCATTCATGCTGTCACAGTGTGTGCACCCCAGCCCTCAACCTTCTCCTGGTCCAGTGCCCCCTCCCATGCCCCCTTGGGGGCCACACTTTCCTGGCATGCCATCCAGGGCCGCTCCCCAGCAGAGGAGGCTGGTCGCAGCTCTCAGCCTGTCCCCTACGCTCTGGAGATCTGCTACTCATATATTCTGGAGCCTCGGTCATGTGTGATTTGGGGGTACCTGGTGGGTGTCATTCAGCAAACCTTCTCCTTGGGGATCCCTGGAAGAGCCACCCTTTTACCTTCCCTCCCTGATGGGATGGCTCATGCTGTCATTTGGTACCATCCGTGGTTGTGCTTTTCTCTAGGACAAGGGACGCTCAACTGGGGGGTCTCAGGTTCAGCCCCCTGACCTCCTTGCAGGTGACCCACGGGCAGACCCTGCCCCTCCCTGGCCTCAGTTTCCCCATCTGCGGGTCCCCTTTCAGCCCCTCGCAGCTCTGAGCATGGGAACCACGCTCCTTGGACTGCGCCCCCAGTCCCTCCGCCCCCAGCCTCTGCGTCCAGGCCTAGCCCTGTCCTCCAGCACGAGTGCTGAAGGTGGGGCATCCCTCCAGTCCCTCCGCGGAAAATGGGGCACAGTTCTGGAGGAGGTGTGGGGCCTGGGCGCCCCCTGGTGGCAGGATGGGAAAGGAAGGGATTCAAGGCCCCTGGAGTTGCCTGCAGCCCCCAGGGGCCCCATGCCGGTGCCCCTCACTGGCGCCCACTTCTCTCCTGGATGCTTGCCACCTCCTTCCGCACTCCAGCCTCCGTACACGGCACCCACGCCCAGGGCCCCTCCATGCCTGTCAGTCCTGCCAGCACCTCTTAGCCCACGGGTGCCCCCTCTGCCTCCCTGCTGTCGTGGGGTATGTCGGGGAGTGGGGGATCCATGGGGCGGCCCTGTCCCGGGCTCCCAAACCAGCTGGCCCAGCCGGCGAGGAGAGGCCAGCGTGGGGCGCACTCTGGCGGACGGGATGGCAGTGGCCCCACGAGCGGGGACCCCATGTCTTCACTGCCCCCTCCTCTGCACGGCAACATTGTTTCCAGGGACCATCGTGTAACAACCACAGCGGACATGCTCTTGATTTCGGATTTGCTCTTTAGCTTTAAAACGAACACTTGAACAATTAAAAGAGAGAGGAAGATGTTGCAATTCTAAAGACGTTCAAGTCCGGCCCAGGGATGAAAACTACAGGTGGTCACGTAGAGTGACAGGAGCGGGCTGCCGGAGCTGTCTCCCTCTCTACCGTCACTGGCTCTCAGTTCTTACTGGTTACCGTGTCCCCTCGGGAATGGGCAATGCCCGTTTGGGTTAGAGGCTGAAATGTCGCCCGAAGGGGCACGGGGCGGGGGGGGGTGGTGGTGGCAGTAAGGACCGTCCACCTGCGGCCAGCTCCCTTGGCCGAGGCCTGGGGAGGTCACAGCTGCGAATTCTCTGGACCCACTTCCCTCAGGAGGAGGTGTTTAGTCAAGGAGAAAGGACAAAAGCAGGCAAGTTTGAAACGCGTCCTGTTAGTAAGAGGATGATAACCGCGACTATTTCATTGGTTCCCCCGAAAGGTTTTCCCCACAACATTGCAGGAGGCTGGCTCTGGGCTTCCCATGCTTTTCTTACTATTTTTAATTCTCTGCAGCCAGCAGCCCCCTACTGCCTGCCCGGGGCCCGCTCTCCCTTCCTTCTGACCCTGAGCTAGGACGCGGTCCCGACAGCTGCGGAGAGCCTCCGGGCTGTCCCACAGCCCCCCGGGGTTACGTGCGGGCCATGCGGGGTAGCCACCGCGGAGTACAGCTGGGCCGCGCTGCTCCAGGTGAAGCGGGCCTCATTGTGGCAGGCTGAACACATAGCCAGGTCCTAACCTCCAGAACCTGTGAATGGGACCTTATTTGGAAAAAAGGTCTTTGCAGATGCAATTAAGAGTCTCAAGATGAGATCATCCTGGATTATCCAGGTGGGACCTAAACCCAGTGACAGGTGTCCTCATAAGACAGACAGAGGAGACAGCCGCGTGGCTACGGAGGCGACTCTGGAGGGACACGGCTACAAGCCCGAGGAGGCCTGGAGCTGCCAGGAGCTGGAACAGGTGAAGGACCTTCCCCCTGGAGGCTGCGGAGGGAGCTTGGTCCCGCCAGGCCCTGACCTCCGGCTTCTGGCCTCCAGAATGTGGGAGAATAAATCTCTAGTTTTAAGCCTCCCATGTGTGGTCATTTGCATCAGCCTCCCCAGGATACTCGAATGCTCACCCTGCAATCTCTGACAGGTGTGTGCCCAAGGAAACAAGAGCTCTGCTCACCAAAGGCCAGTTCTAGAATGTTCCTAGCAGCTTTCGTCACAATAACCACAAACTGGAAACCACTCCAACCAACAGTGGAATGGTGTACATAAACTGAGTGAAATACTGTCCATCACCACCCAAAACCAGTCTGGATCACTCCTGCAGCAGGGTGGTGAATCTGACCGCCACGGCTCTGAGTCACACAGGCAAGGGCAGGACACAGCGGAGTCGAGACGTAAGTGATGCGCACGGACAGCGTAAATGGAGTCAGGACGGGGGCCACCGTTGGGCGTGGCAAGTGACTGGGAGGGGCTGGCCGTGTTGCGTCACCAGCTCTGAGTTGCTGGTTACACTTTTCTGTATGTTTAAATTAAAAACAAAATAGGGGCGCCTGGGTGGCTCAGTCAGTTGAGCGTCTGCCTTCAGTTCAGGTCATGATCTCAGGGTCCTGGGATCGAGCCCCACATCCCCCACACTCGTGCGCTCACTCACACTCTCTCTCTCTCTGCTCTTTCTCTCAAATAAATAAATAAAATCTTAAAACAACAACAACAAACAAGTCTGAGGGGCTAAAGGTCCTGTTTCCACCTGGTAAGACAGGTGTGTCCTCCCACCTGTGCTCCCTGGTGGGCTGACCCCTGGTGGTCTGGGGAAAATCTTTGAAGGGACACAGCTAGAGCCCATTTTCCTGCCCCCTTGGATGGCAGGGGTCAATGCCAGGTGCAGAGCAAGCCTGGTACCTCCTTGTCCATCCCTGGACTATGGCCACACCACATTCTTCAAACAGCTGGGCCAGCAATAAGCAGATTCCCAGATCCCTGTCCCCCACACCCATTTGGACTTCTCAGCAGGGCGGTGGGGGGGGAGGGAGGCTCAGTAATGATTACGCTCGGTCCCTCCCTTGCTCCCTGCAAAGACTGCATCCCCAAGCAAAGGCAAAGTCCTCACCACGCCTTCCAGGTATCTGCGAGGTCAGCCTCACCCCATTCACCTCCTCTCTCCCCTTCACTCATTCAGCTCCAGCCACACTGGCCACTGCACTCTTCCTCTAACCTGCCAGGCACAGTCCTGCCCCAGGGCCTTTGCATGTGCTTTTCTCTCTGCCCGGACCATGTTTGCCCTGGCTTTCACAAGACCCATGCCCTCTGACCTGACTTTCCTATCTCCTTCAGGCCTCTCCTCAAATGTCACTTTCATAGACAGGTCTTTCTCCGACTGTTCCTGAAATTGCCACCCCACCCAACTCCCCGCTGCATCCCCGCCCCCAACAACATTCACCTCCCTCTGACATATATATTTATCATGCTGTTGTCACCTCCCCAAGTCCTTAGGAGCAGAGATTTTTCTCTCTCTGGGCCATTATGTACCCTTGACTGTTGCAACAGGGCCTGGCATACAGTAGGTGCTCAATATTTGTTGAATGAGCAAATAAACGAATTGGACCAGTTGCTCACCAGCAACTCTCAGTGCTCCCTCCTCCTTCGCTGGCATTCTCAAGGATGAGGACACAGGCTGCGGGCAGGTGGCTGCACTGGGCTGCCTCCTTTGGGGGAACCTTGTCTTGGATGAATGGGGCCACCACCAGTGGCAGACAGTGACGTGTCAATGGACTGTGGGACGCGGCACAGACACCTACAGTGTCTCCAAACATCGTCCAATGTCCCCGGGGCACGATTACCCGGGGGCGCCTGGGGGCTCAGTTGGTTAAGTGTCCCGCTCTTGACTTTGGCTCAGGTGGTGATCTCGGAGTCGTGCTCAGGGGGGAGTCTGCTTGAGATTCTCTCCCTCTCCCTCTGCCCCTCCCCCTGCTCATGCGCGATCTCCCTCTCTCTCTCAAACAAATCAATCTTAAAAAAAAAAAAAAAAGAAGTCATGATCACCCAGAATCTTGGAGAAGCAGCCCTTGGGTGGGAGGGGCAGACCGAGGCGTACACTGCGGGTCCCCAGGTCCTTCCTCACTGTGGCTGCAGATGCCCGGCTAGGGACTTGTCTTGGGGTGATGGGAGGTGCCTCAGGGTTAGAGCCCCTCTTGGGGGTGGGCTGAGACTCAGGACTGACAGACACAGTGACAACCCACAGGCCTTAAGGCAGAACTCCAGGGTGTGGGTCCTGCGCTCCAGGTCCTGCCCCACCCCCAGCTGAGACCACCTTCTTGCTCAGCTCCCCCCACACTCCCCTGCCAGCTTCCAATGCAGACTCTGCTTCCAGGAACCTGACCTCCAATGGGGGGGGGGGGGGGTGTTCTATTTTGTCAACATACTGCTGGATTGAGTTTGCTCTTTTTACATCTGTCTCCGTGCAACAGGCTTGGGTCTCTGCCTGGTTTTATGATCGGGGCCATGCTGGTGTCTAAAGAGAGACCAACTGCGGGCTGCTAGTGGCACTCTTCCCCCTCCTCCCCACTTCCACGAACCCACTCCGATGGCAACCGCCAGGCCCCCCACCTTTGCTGAAGGCTTCCTCGGCCCCCGTGCTGCTTGCAGGGGACACAGGCTGGAACGAATGGCCACTGCCCACCCCCCCCAGGGACCAGCCGGATGGCGGGCAGGAGAGGTCTCCGGTGTGAAGGCGACACTGGTTCCCAGAGCCTCCATGGGATGGGGCTCCAGGTGCCCACAGCAGCTAGGGGTTTGGCAACACCCAAGCTTAGCTTCCTTCCTCCCCCCATCTCACAGCCCCCCACCGACCGGAGCTGCCCGGGATGCCCTCCCAAGAAAGGACTTGTACTCCGATTCTCTCTCCCGGTCTGCTTTGGGAGCCTTCTCGGCCACAAGGCAAGACCTCAGGCGAGTGGGGTGGCTCTCTGGCCTCAGCTTCCTCGAGTGTAGAGTGGGGCCACACCGCATCCGCTCCTGATCAGAGGAGACAGCCCACAAAGGCCTGGCCCGGGGCTCCCCCGGGGACACGCGGCCAGACAAAGCTCGTTCAGGTGAGCTTTATTGAGTGCTCACTAGCAGGCCAGGTGTTTCAGCCTCCAGCCGTGCTGCGGGCACCGGAGCCCGTGCCTGGGGTGGGCCCAGCTGCAGGTGACCTCCGTGGTCGACTCGGAGCTGTACTCCAGAGAGGACTCGGACTGGCAGGGGACAGGCAGCCCAGCACCCGAGCTGCCACCGTTGGGCTGCGCCGGGGACCCCCTCTCCTGCTGTCCCCTGGACTCGGAGGCCTTGGGGGCCGGGTCCTCGGGCCCATCCGAGGTTTTGCTAGGGGGCTGCGTGGGGATGGTGGCACCGCTGGGGGACTGCACGATGTGGGGGGCCTGGCCGGAGGAGGCGCTGGGGCGCAGCATGGCGGAGCCTGAGGACTCACGGGCTGGCTGGGGTCGGCCCGAGGAGGTGACGGACGACCGGGCTTGCTGCTGGCCGGCAGCCGGGAGGGGCTGGTTGGAGGAGCTGTCTTGGGGCCGAGGTGGGCCCCGGGACTTGCCAGGCAGCTGGGAGGCGCTGGTCGGGGAGCGCAGCGGGGACTGGCCCAAGGTGGTGCGTGAGGAGCTCCCAGGGGCTGGCTTGCTGGGCGACGAGGGACTGGTGGAGGGCTCCACCCGGGAGTAAGCCGAGGAATCCGTGGAGGACTTGGGCTGTGATGTGCCCCCCACCTCGCCAGCCGACGGCTGTTTGTGGAGGTGGGGCGTGGCTTTCACTTGTCCTTCTGGAGCTCGGTCATGCTTGCTTTGTCTGCAAAGAGACAGCCGTGGGGGTGAGGCGGGCCTGCATGCACCTGCGGGCCCCGGCGGGGAGCAGGGCGGCGGGGACCGAGGCCGTCCTCCCCTCCTCCACGGGGACAGCTAGCTACACTATAGGCCATCTGGCACACGCACAGGCCCTACCTCCCAGGGGTGGGGGCTACGTACGGTCAGCTCCAAGGGCCGCTGTGGGGGTGACGAGAGCCCGGCCGCGGGCCAGGGTCTGCAGGACTGGTTCCCCGAAAGCAAATGTAGGAGAGAGAGGCTGACAGTGAGGGGGTGGAGACCAGACAGAGGCCAGGCAGGGTGAGGAGGGAGGGGGGCAGCAGTGAAAGCGAGCAGGGGCTGGTGGGCTGGGACACAGGCAGACCGAGGCTGGGACAGACGGACAGCCCCGCGCCCAGTGAGCACACACCGTCCCGGGTTATTCCGGCTGCCACGTCCAGAGCTCGCCCGCTGAAGTCCCTCACGACGCTGTCCACGGCCTCGTGATGCTTTAGAAACAGTGGCCGAATGGCGCGATGATACAGCATGTGAGCCCCGTTCCAAGGCCCGGGAATCATGCAGAACAACAGGAAGGCGCACTGTGGGCACGGGGCAGGAGTTACACTCTGTCCCTCGGGGACGAGCCTGGGCCACCCCATCAGACACCCCTTGGGACGGGCCTACGTCCTCAGAGAAGGTGAGTCTCCCCTTTGCACCCCGGGGGGCAGGACAGTCCCATGCGTGTCCCGAGGGGCACCCACCTTGCCCGCGTAGTAGAAAGGGAACCAGGATAGGAGTAGATCGCTGAAGAACTCGGCCAGCCCGAACAGGCCGTACACCACCCAGTACGTGAGCCACACAGTGTCGTCTTCTTTGCTTGGGCTCTCGATTGCTTTGATTCTGGGGGGAGGCGGGCAGAGTCATGGGCTGCCCAGAGCGCCCAGACGCCCCCCACCCGGACAGCCGGCAGGCACTCACGAAGCATACGCTGGGTACACAAAGCCGATCACATTGCACAGTAGAGACGCCCCGAAGCCGAAGAGAAGATACAGGCTTAGTAGAGTGGCGGCTCCTGCGGAAGAGAGCGTGTGGGCAGGACGGCACCCTCCGAGCCAGACCGTGGCGCCCCAGGCCGCCTCCTGGCCTGCCAGACACAGTCTGCAACAACCACTGCCCCAGAAGCCTCGGGGACCCCTCCAGCACCTGGACGACCCCCGCCGCGGCCCTCAGCCCCATGTTTTGTGTCTGTAACCAGTTAACCGGTCGGTCTCCCCCCAACCTCTGGACTGTGAGCTCCTCAAGGGCAGGCAGGGACCTTGGCCCTCATAGGTAGAGTAGCTGCCCAGTAAACGTTTGTTGAATGAATACGTGACCATCTGCAATTGTAACTGCTTACTCCAGGTCCTATGGGAGAGGGAGGGCACAAGGGACCAGCGTTTAAATGTAAGTGATGGGAGAAAAACCTAAAAGAAAGGCCATTCTGACATTAAGGCTTGACTCCCAGTGAGCAGAGAAAGGCAACATTTGTAACTTTGATCTCAATGGAGTTTTTCATCCTCACCCCTGCAGACAAGCCATGCGGGATCATCTTCTGTGGGGGTGTCCTGGGCGCTGGGGGGGGGGAGCTGAGCAGCATCCTCGGCCCCACCCTGTCGATGCCAGGAGCACCCCCAGTCGTGACAACCACCCATGTCATGTCCCCAGACACTGCCCAGGGTCCTGAGGGGGACTGCATGGCCCCGTGTGAGGACCCTTGTCAGTGCGAGACAGCTAAGAGCAGTAGAGTCCCCCAGACCCAGGAGAGCCCTCTGCTGTTCCATCTACCACGTGACACCAAGCAAGTCTCTCTCTGCTTGGAGCCTCAGTTTCCCCATCTGTCAGTGGGATGGTAATGGCCCTGCCTCCTAAGGTTGCTGTGGGGATGGCTAAATACCACTCCACAGAGGGGCTCCTCCTGTCTACACGTTTACTGAGCACCTTCTAGGCATGCAAACACATTCCCAGGGATGAGGGCTCCAAGAAAACATTGTTGGGGGAGGCGGGGAGTCAGGAGCGCGAGCCACTCTGAAAGCATTAATGGTAAATACTGCATTTATTAAGTGCTTCTTGTGTGCAGGTCCCTTCACTTCCCCACTGTAGCTCATTCAATGGCCAGAACAACATGGGAACCCGGGGAGTGAGGCCCAAGGTCACTCACAGAGCATTTTACAGCCTCCAGCCTCCTCCCCCAGCCTGTTATCTGCAGAGATAGAGGTCACTTGTGTACCCAAGGGCACAGTCACCCCCACCCTTCCCTCCACCTGCATTAGTCTTTGTGCCTAGGGCCTGGGGTCAGGAGAGGGAGGGGAGCCTCCCCAGTTGGCCCTAGGAGGTCACTGCCTCCTCTGGGTTTCCTCCTTTGTTATCTGGGCTGGGGATTTGGTCGTTTGGAGCAGCTGGGGCCCAAGAGTTCCCACATCTGGGCAAGGGGGAAATTGCTAGTTGGGGAGGAGTGGCTTTCCTAGGGCACCTCCCCCCTCAATCCCTATTCCTGCAGCCTCAGCAATGGGCGGATGACCTTGGACATGGGGGGAGGGCACAGCCCCAGAGATCAACAACAGATGGGGCTTGGGGGGGGAGGTGGGTAGGGAGGGGTGGATGCTCCAGACAGGGCAGGTGGTGGAGGCAGCCTCCCTCAAAGCCTCTGACTCTCTAGGCCTCAGTTTCCTCCCTGTGACTCCCAGCCTCCCCACAGGCCCCTCCCCAGTGCTCTATGACCTAAATTTCCTGCCCACGGGTACCAGGGCTGTGGAAAATCAGCAGAGAAGTCAGGACCTGCTCCCAGGGGGCAGGTTCCTGGCTGAGCTGACATGGTTGGGCACAGGAGGACTGGGGGAATAAATGTGGGCCTTCCTCGGGCTGCCAGCCATGGGAGTACCCCCACTGGGGGGGAAAGGGAGGAAAGAGGACTCCCAGGATCTGCACACAGAAGGTGCTCCAAATACATGCCCCTGTCCTTGCCCAAAGCCCCCTGCCAGGTCTGGACAAAGTGTCCCTGAGATCCCTTCCAGGGGGCTTCCTGGGAGAGGTGGCAGCCCTGATGGGCCTGGAACACAGAAAAAGAGGGGAGGAAGGTATTTAAGGAGTGCTTACTAGACAGTTTGGGAGGGTGGTGGGGGCCAGCCAAGGTCATTGAGGAAGAAAGAGGAGGCACTACTGGGATGGAGTAGCGGGACGATCGATCAGGCTCCATCCCAGGATGATCCCTCACAGTCAGGAGTAGCTGGACCGCCTCTCTGTGGTCCCCCACCCAATATTTCTCCAACTTCACCGCAGCAGTCAAACAACCCAATTCAACTACTCACGAAGTGGGCCAAAGCCATGGGGGAGTAGAGGGAGAGGGCAGGCTAAGGGGAGGGTACTCGCAGGAAAACAGAGGGAAGAGGGATGGGAGTGACCCTTCCCCTCCTGGCCTGGAGCATCTCCCTCGACAAAATGGTAAGATCTCTACGCTTGCTTCCAGGCTGGGCTCCATGTGGGACGGGGATGTGGCAAGACTCCCAGGGCACTGGCTGCCTACCCGCGGCCCTCTCCTCCCGCAGAGCGACCAGAACAACTGGAAGAACCCAACTTCGGCCTGGCGGTCACCCAGGGCCACCAGGGAAGGGGCAGCGACGGCCTCCAGACCCGAGGACGGGAATGGAGGTAATGCAGGGGCCGAGAGAGGGGGTGGCACTCGCCCTAGATCGCACGGCGGGGGCAGGCGAGAGCCTGCAGGCAGACGCGAAGTCCTGGTCCACGACCCTTCCCCAGAATCTCCGTCTCCCTGCTGGACAGTGGGGTGCACCCCGCCGTCCGAGCCCGGACCCCGCAGAAGGCGCCGGCCGGAAAGGGTCAGGTCCGGGACCCGGGTGCCCCAGAGCCTCAATATGCCCGTCGGCGAAATGGGGCAGCAGTCCCGAGCGCCCCGGACGGCTCACCCGCGGCCAAGTACCGCTTGTCGACACCTGTCTTGGCTTCGAGAGCCCCTAGCGCTTCGGTGGCCAAGTTCCTCTGTTCCAGAAAGCGCTCGAAGCGCTGGCGCAGGCCGTCCATGGCACCGGCGGGCCCGGGGCTGGCAGCCCGAGCTCGACCGCTGCCCTGCGCACCTGCCCCGCAGCGCGCGTGCCGCCTTCCCCAGGCGCGAGCAGCTCGGCTCCGCCCCCGGGCTGGTCTCCGCCCCCAGGCTGGTCTCCGCCCCCGAGCTGGTCTCCGCCCCCTGCCCCCCGCTCCGGCCAATGGGAGGGCAGGGCGGACAAAGGAGGTGGGGCCTGCCCCGTCTCCCCCGCCGCATTGCCCTCTGGCGGGCCGCGGCCGCCTCAGCCGCGACTCCGGGCGAAGGGGGCGGGGCGCGGAGGACAAGGGTGCGGATTGGTGGAGCGGGGGCGGGACGTAGCGGATTGGAGGGGCGGGGTCATGGCCGGGGATTATTGACTGAGCTGTTGTGGGGGCGGAGCTGGTGGGAGGACCCGAAGAAAAACCAGAGATGATTGGCGAGAACAGGGGAGGGGCGGGGCTGATCATAAAGGAGGAGGGACAGAATCTCAGGGCAGGGGGATGGGATGGAGCTAAATCCAGGAGGCGGGACTTACTCGGAAGAACAAGTCCGGTTGGACCGGGCAGGAGGCAGGGCTGATTCAAGAGGGAGGGGTGTGCAGGAAAGTGGGCGGGCCCAAATAAAGGGGCGGGGCCAGGGCTAGCAGCCGAGAATCCGCTCCTTTTGGTCGGAAGATTTGGTCACTGTACAAATAGGGGAGACTGAGGCTCCAGAGGGTTTGGATCTGCGGAAGACCGGGGCGGGCCTTTGTCCCCCACCGACCTCGGCCGGATCTTCGCGCTCCTCAAGGGGGAGCCGCAAGGCCCTCTGGGAGTTGAGGCCTTCCAGAGGTTGCTATGGCCTCGGGGGCGGGGCGGGCGCCTGGGACTCGGCGGTTTGGCCAGGGGGAGGGGCTTTCGGAGGCCCCGGCCCGGCCCCGCCCCCGCCGCCATGCGGCCCGCCCAGACTGAGCTCTGGCTGCGCCTAGTAGTAGCCCTGGGCCTGGCCCTCGTTGGCCCCTTGCCTGTGGGGTGGTCCTCGGCCCGGGCCCCCATCTATGTCAGCAGCTGGGCCGTGCGGGTGTCCCAGGGTTACCGGGAGGCCGAGCGCCTGGCGCGCAAATTCGGCTTCGTCAACCTGGGGCAGGTGGGTAGGACCCAAATGGACAGGAGGGGGGGGCTGGACGACCCCAGACCCCGGAGACGGGAGGGGTACCCAAGATATCAAGAACCCCCAGCCCACCCTTGCCTCGGCCAACTTCAGATTCTGGGACCTCTAGAGGGCACCTGGTTGGGGGGAGGATGCAAGCAAGAGGTGTGGGCCACTGTCCTGGGGGATTCCATCTCGGAGCCAGGTGCCACGGCTGCTGATGCTCCCCACGTCCCCAGATCTTTCCTGACGGGCAGTACTACCACCTGCGGCACCGGGGCGTGGTCCAGCAGTCCCTGACCCCACACTGGGGCCATCGCCTGCGCCTAAAGAAAGACCCCAAGGTGAGCCTGGCCTAGGGGTCTTGGCCACCTCCTGCTATTCAAGGCACCTGCTCTCTCTTAGTCTGGGTTTCCACTTGGTACCCCCCCGCCCCTCTTCGTACAGTGGGGACCATCTGTGGAGAGCAACAGGTCACAAATGGGTGCCGCGCTCACCTCGGGGCCTGGCCCACTGTCAGCATTTTTTGTCTCCCCGCCCCCCCCACTCCCCTCCTCTAGCTCACCCTGAAAGATCAAGGTTCCTCTGTACTCCATAAAGACGGCAGGTACCGTTCTAGTTCCTGGAATGGAGGGAAGGGAATTGGCCCTTTTTAGGACAGAAGCAACGGCTCCAGAGTAGGAACCTTGCCTAAAGTCACCCAGCGAGACTGTGAGATGCTCGGAGAGGTGCCAGACTAGGGGAAAAGGCTTTAGATGCCAAGCTGGGGAGTTGAGGCTGAATCTGCAAGCCCTCAAGAGTCATGATGGGGTATGGGCTGGGCCCCGGGGCTGATTGGCATGGAGGTAAGAGGCTTGGTAACCTGAAACCCACTGGGAGCACTGGGTGCAGGAGTTGCTGGTTCCAGATGGGGTCTACAGGAGACAGGCCACGGTTTGCCAATGGATTGGATTTGTGGGACAGAGAGAAATCAGGGCCAGCTCCCAAGTCTGAAGCTGTGCAAATGGGGAGACAATTACCCCATCACAGATAGAGGTGAGGGCACATGAACTGATTTGGGGGGTGGGAGATCAACAAGGAAAAAGGAAGGGCAGAGGTCTGAGGAAGAACAGCCTGGGGCAGGCAGAACAGCATGTGCAAAGGCCCTGGGGTGAGGGAGCCACTGTGGCTGTTGTAGCAGAGGGAAGCTGGTGAGGGCCAGATTAAGCAAAGCTTTGTGGGCCCTGGAGAGGGGGGCAGCATGGGAGGGTCTCAGCAGGGAGTGAGGCTGCAGTGTTGTCTAGAGGCACGGGGGCTGAGGGGGAACCCGGGAGGAGGCAGGTATGGCCATCCAGGGATGCCTTTTGAGGGGTGGGGAGGAGTGGTAGAGAGAAATGGCCACTACAGGGGGGAGATGGGCAGGTCTCGGGCAGAAGGATCTAGAACAGGGACTAGGGAAGGGGCAGGGTTGGACTTCAAGAGTAGTTGCCACATGTCAGTGGGCCCAGGGGACTGGTGATCTGAGGGCTTTGGTCCCCTCTGAAGGCAGAGCCTCAGGCACACAGGGACCCCAAAGAGCAGCCTCAGCAAACACAAGGTCCCGGGCCCTGTTCCACACCATGAGGAACCCCGGACAGGCAGTGGACAACCCAGACACATCCCACCCAGCCATAGCCCCACAGACAATCTCCCCTTGGTGGACCTGGGGAAGAGGCCTGTCGACCATGGAAGCAGCCCCGGGACCCTTTGACCGGGAATTGGTGGGAAAGACTGGGAGGGGCAGGACCCTCTAAGGTGCATGGGTGTGGGGGCAGGATCGTTGGGTGGAGGGTGGGCTGGCTCTTGGGGTCCAGCCCCCTCCTGCAGTGTGCATCCGCCTCTAGGTGCAGTGGTTTGAGCAGCAGACGCTCCAGCGGCGGGTGAAGCGCTCGTTGGTGGTACCCACAGACCCCTGGTTCTCCAAGCAGTGGTACATGGTGAGCAGGCCGGGCTGGGTGGTGGGGGTGGGTGGGGCCAGAGCCCCACTGACCCCAGCGCCCGCCTTGCACAGAACAACAAGGTGCAGCCGGACCTGAACATCCTGCAGGTCTGGAGCCAGGGGCTGTCGGGCCAGGGCATTGTGGTCTCTGTCCTGGATGATGGCATCGAGAAGGACCACCCGGACCTCTGGGCCAACTACGTGAGACCACGGGGACCGGAGTGCTGGGTGGGGGCTGCCCCAGGTCCCACAGCCGGCCCCCCAGCCCTCATGTCCCCGCTCCGCCCCCAGGACCCCCTGGCCAGCTACGACTTCAATGACTATGACCCAGACCCCCAGCCGCGATACACGCCCAGTGATGAGAACCGGTGAGCCTGGTGTCCTCCAGGGTGTGAGGCCCACCCCCACCCCGTGCCTTGCGGGGAGCCGGTGGGTGGGGGGCTGTAACGGGCTCCCCTCGCCCCCTTGGCACCAGGCACGGGACCCGCTGTGCTGGGGAAGTGGCAGCAATAGCAAACAATGGGTTCTGCGGCACAGGCGTGGCCTATAACGCGCGCATTGGAGGTACGCGGGCTCCGGCTCCTTGGGCCCCGGGACGCTGGGCGGCCGGGGGTGCCAGATCGAGGGCAGCCCCAGGACGGCACCTTGGGGGGGGTACGGGGCCCTGCACGGATGCCCTCCCTCCCGGGGGCTGGACAGACCCGCAGGGGTGGGGTGTGGCGGGGCCACGCACAGAGGCCCGACGCCCCCTCCCGCCCCTCCTGCCCCTCCCGCCGCGGCCCGTGCAGGCGTGCGCATGCTGGACGGCACCATCACGGACGTCATCGAGGCCCAGTCGCTGAGCCTGCAGCCGCAGCACATCCACATCTACAGCGCCAGCTGGGGCCCCGAGGACGACGGCCGCACGGTGGACGGCCCCGGAGTCCTCACCCGGGAGGCCTTCAGGCGCGGCGTGACCAAGGTGAGCGCACCCCGGGGCCTCGGCGGGCCTGGGCCTGCTCCCAAGGCCGACGCCCCCATCCCGGTCCCCCGTCCCTGTGTGCAGGGCCGCGGTGGGCTGGGCACGCTCTTCGTCTGGGCGTCGGGCAACGGCGGCCTGCACTATGACAACTGCAACTGTGACGGCTACACCAACAGCATCCACACGCTCTCGGTGGGCAGCACCACCCGGCAGGGCCGCGTGCCCTGGTACAGCGAGGCCTGTGCCTCCACGCTCACCACCACCTACAGCAGCGGTGTGGCCGCAGACCCGCAGATCGTGAGTGCCCGCGCACCCCGAGTCCGCCAGACAGGCTCCTCCCCCCCCCCCGGCCCCCGCCCCCCCCCTACCGGTCCCCTGCCCCCTCCTGCCGGTCCCCTGCCCCCTCCTGACGGTCCCCTGCCCCCTCCTGACTGTCCCCTGTCCCCTCCTGACGGTCCCCTGCCCCTTCCTGACTGTCCCCTGCCCCCTCCTGACTTTCCCCTGCCCCTTCCTGACTGCCCTCTGCCCCCTCCCCGACTCTCCCCTTCCCCTTCCCTGACTGTCCCCTGCTCCTTCCCTCCTGTCCTCTGCCCCTCCCTGACTGTCCCCTGCCTCCTCCCCTCCTGTTCCCTGCCTCTCTCACTTGTCCCCTCCCTGACTGTACTCTGTTCCTTCCCGCCTGTTTATCCCTCACTTTCCCTTCTGCCCCCTTCTCTCCCATCCCCTCGTCCTAATTCACTCCCTCCTCCTCCCCTTCTACCTGTCCCCTCCCCCCACCTTCCCTCCTGCTCCCCACGTCCCCTCCTCCCAGGGCTGCCCCGTGACACCCCTTCACACACCCTGTCTTCCAGGCAGGGCCAGTTCCCCAGGGCCCTGTTCCTGGTGGGATCTCTGCGGTACCTTCTTGAACCAAGTCTGGGTTTTCGTGTGTACAGGCCCCCCAAGTGCCCCTGTCTGCCCCTAGGTCACCACAGACCTGCACCACCAGTGCACGGACAAACACACGGGCACCTCGGCCTCGGCCCCGCTGGCTGCGGGCATGATCGCCCTGGCTCTGGAGGCCAAGTAGGTGACGGAGGGGAGCCCGCTCACCGCGCTCACCCCCAGCGTGGCCCCAGCTCACCCGCCCTCGCCTGCCCCCAGCCCGTTCTTGACATGGAGGGACATGCAGCACCTGGTGGTCCGGGCGTCCAGGCCGGCACAGCTCCAGGCTGAGGACTGGAGGACCAACGGCGTGGGGCGCCAAGGTGAGGCAGGGCCAGCTGGAGGTGGGGCTGCCACGCCGCGGGGCGAGTGACGACCGCCCTTCCGCGCAGTGAGTCACCATTACGGCTATGGGCTGCTGGACGCCAGGCTGCTGGTGGACACGGCTAGGACCTGGCTGCCCACGCGGCCCCAGCAGAAATGCGCCATCCGGATCGTGCACACCGCCACGTGAGCGCCCTCCTCCACTGCCCTCCACCCGCTGTGCTTGCCTGTTCTCTCATTACCCTGGGGGGGGGGGGCTGGCAAACACGCGGGAGGCTGGTCCCGAGGCCTCTGCTTACTCATCTATCAAAGAAGAGGGTGCGCCCCCGATCTGAGCCCAGACCCCACCTGCTGGCCGCCCATCCCCCAGCAGGCCCGCAGGAGGGGCCCTCACCCCCCACGCCACCCCTAGCCCCATCCTGCCGCTGATGCAAGTGAGGAAGAACGTGTCGGCCTGCGCTGGCCGTGCCAACTACATCCGCTCGCTGGAGCACGTGCAGGTGCGGCTCTCGCTGTCCTACAGCCGCCGGGGGGACCTGGAGATCTCGCTCACCAGCCCCATGGGCACCCGCTCCACGCTCGTGGCCATCAGGTACCAGGGCGGAGGGCCGGGCCTGGGGCAAATGCTCAGGGCGGGTCTGGGTGGGGGGGTCTGCTCCGGCCAGACACCTGCCCCCCGCGCCCTCCCCCCCACCCCGTGGGAGCCCTCCCGGCAGCCAACACGGGGCCCGCTCCACCCCCCGCCCCCGCCTTCTGTCCCAGACCCTTGGATGTCAGTGGCCAAGGCTACAACAACTGGATCTTCATGTCCACCCACTTCTGGGACGAGGACCCGCAGGGCTTGTGGACTCTGGGCCTGGAAAATAAGGGCTACTATTTCAACACGGGTGAGAGCTGCACGCAGGCTGGGGCCTCGGGCTCTGGAGCCGCCCGGGTACCCCACTGCCAAGGGGCTCCCAGCGGTCTCCCCGAGAGGCCGAGCTGGTGTGTCTGGCGCATCGTACGTTCCCATCGGCGTTCGGTGCCCGGTGCACAGCGGGTGCTCAGCCTGGGCGCCGTCCGGGTCTGGGACTGCAGCTCGGGGTCGGGTGGCTGGGGAGAGGGGCCCGGAAGGGCAGGACCAGGCTGCCAACAGCCTCTCCCCCTCCTCCCCATGCCCACCACAACCCATGCCCAGGGACGCTGTACCGCTACACGCTGCTGCTGTATGGGACGGCCGAGGACATGTCGGCGCGGCCCCCGGGCCCCCAGGTGACCAGCAGCGCGTGTGTGCAGCGGGACACAGAGGGGCTGTGCCAGGGTGAGTGCCTGGCGTGGCCCGGCCCGCCTGCTGGGAGGCGGCAGCCGCGGGCAGTGTGCGTGTGCAGCCCGGGGCGGGAGGGCCGGCAGGGCGACGGGCCTTGGCCTCACCCCCCGTGTGTGTGTCCCCAGCGCAGAATGCCACGGCCCCGCCTACATCCTGGGCCACCTCTGCCTTTCCTACTGCCCCCCGCGGTACTTCAGCCACACCCGGCAGGCAGTGACCGCGGGGCCCGGGCGCTCGGCCACACCCGCCCTGCGCGTCTGCTCCAGCTGCCACCCCTCCTGCCACACGTGCCGCGGCGGTTCCCCACTCAACTGCACCACCTGCCCCCCCGCCTACACGCTGGACGAGCATCGGGGCTCCTGCTCTGGACCTGCCCCTCCCAACAGCACCCCCCGGCCCACCGCAGTGGCCCGCCCCAGCTGCCACCATGGCCAAGCCCAGGCCGTGGTCCTGGCCTTGCTGGCCATGGCCTTTGGGAGCCCCTTCCTCTGCAGCGTCCTCTCCGTGGGCTGCCTGCCGCCGTGCGGGGGCCTCCCCCATCACCACCCCAGGTCTGGCTGCTGGCGGGAACCTAGAGACATCTGACGAGGGGCCAGGCACCGCTGTCCTGCTCCTTTGCTTCAGACTGGAACCCGGGCTGGGGCTGCAAGAACCTGCCCTGAGAAGGCCCTGGCTGATCACTGAGGCCCTCAGGCCAGGGGCGGCCTACCTGGAACCCTGGACCGGAAATTGGCAGGTCCAGGGGAAAGAGAGAGAGAGAAAAGTCTAGTTACACAGTTTGGGGTGGGGGTGGGGTGGGGTGGGGCAGAGGTCAGGCTGTGACGACCATCCCTTCCCAGCCCCAGAAGTGGGGGGGAGGGGCGAGGGGAGCAAAGGACACCATCCAGAGTCTCAGGCACCACATCCGGCCTCAGAGTTTGCAAATAAAGGTTGAATAGGAGGTGCCAAGTCTGCGGTCTCCTTTGGGGAAGGGGCAGGCCCCCCATCCCCATGGCATGGTTGGGGGTTCCCTTGTGCCCGCGTGGAAACTGTCTTCTCCTGGACATCAGGCCCTGCAGGACCCAGCGGCCCACAGAGGAAAGGGGGTCAGCCCAGGTTCCAGAGACCCCAGTTGTGGTGGGGGCCCGAGCCAGGTGGAGGGTTGCATTCCTAACTCCCTAAGTTCCCCTCCATCCTGCTCGGCGAGCTTCTCTTTAACACTGAGAACTCACAGAAGCGTGATTCTCAAATGCTCTTCCACCCACACGTGCGGCCCTGGGGACGGACCCTGAGCCCACGACGCTCAGGGAGGGAACCAGACACGGAAGGCCACACGGGGTGTGAGTCCACGTGGGTGACACGTCCAGAGCAGGCTCATCCACAGACGGGAAGGGGGCTCGTGGGGGCCGGGCGCTGGGGGGGGGGGGACAGAGAGTGACGGCAGATGGAGACATGGCTTCCTTTTGGGGAGATGGAATGTTCTGGAACTACACTACGGTGATGGTTGTACCTACCTCTCAAAACCACCGAATTGCATACTTTACACAGGTGGACTGTACAGTGTGTAGCTTACATGCAATAAAGCTGTTAAAAGGCACAGTGGGGCGCCTGGGGGGCTCAGTCGTTAAGGGTCTCCCTTCGGCTCAGGTCATGATCCCAGGGTCCTGGGATCGAGTCCCGCATCGGGCTCCCTGCTCAGTGGGAAGCCTGCTTCTCCCTCTGCCTCTCTCTCTCTCTCTCTCTCTCTCTCTCTCTCTGACTCTCATGAATAAATAAATAAAACATTAAAGTAAATAAATAAAAAAAGACACAGACCCGCCCTCTGCTCAGCCTGTCTTCCCACCCTAGACGTCAGGGGAGGAGCCCAGGCAGGAGGTGTTAGGGACGGGAGGGGCGACGCCGACCTGCGTCCGGCGTCCCTGGCCAGCTCCCCGGTGACTGGCACAGCCACCCCCCCCTTGCACGGGTAGTAACGTAGTAACTGTGTTCCCACGACAGCCACGTGGGTTCTGCGCCCTGTCCCCTTTTGGCAGAAAACCAGTACTCTGTGTTTTGTGACGCAGCGAGGGGAGCCGGGACAGGACCCCACGCCCACCGCATGCTCTTCCAGGACCCGCGAGCCGGGGAGGCTGAGGTCGCGTACTTCTCGGTCCGGTCTGACGGGACTGGGACCCTCGCGGGCGCGGCCCCTTTAATAGGGGGCGTGGCCTCGCGACGAGGGGCGGACAGAAGCCAGAGGAGGCAGGAAGTGTGCGCCGCGTGCCTGGGGGCGGGGCCGCGCTGCGACCGGAAGCGGAAGTGGGTTTTCAGCGGCGCTGGCGGCTCTGTACGCGCGCCAGGGTGAGGCGGTAGGTGCGCTCGAGGCTTTCACGGGGAAACTGAGGCAGAGATGGAGCCGGGCGCTGAAACCCCTGGCCCCATGTTGTCGGTCGTTGGGAGGGCCAGAGGCGAAGCGAGCCCGAAGGGGTGGGACAGAGCGGGGCGGGCTTCCCCGGGAACGGGGCTCCGGCGGGTGTGTAGGAGTTTGCTGGGCGGGAGGAAGGGCCCAGGAAAAGGCCGAGAGGTGGACGCCCCGGTCAACGTCCTTTTCTCTCGCCACCAGGGATGGGTTCCAAGGCCAAGAAGCGAGTGGTGCTGCCCACGCGCCCGGCGCCCCCCACGGTGGAGCAGATCCTGGAGGACGTGCGGGGTGCGCCCTCCGACGACCCCGTTTTCGCCGCGCTGGCCCTGGAAGGTACGAGCAGGGGAGGGACGACCCTGAGACCCCAGCAGCAAGGGGCGGGGGGAGCACACCCCAGCCCCAGCCCGGGCAGCAGGTGCCTTGAAGCCGGGGGATTACGAGCGCCATCCGTACCGCTCTGAGCTCGCTCTGCACGCCTGTGAGGGGGGCGCACGGATCGGCCCCGCACCGCGGCCGAATCCCGCTCGCCGCCTCCTCTCGTTCAGCCTGGCAGCTGAGAAAGTTTTCTGGCGCGGCCGGCTCAACTGGGGGAGCCTGCGACTCGGTCTGGGGTCGAGCCCCGCGCTGGGTGTGGAGATTAAAGAAAAAGGAATGGATTTTTCATTTTCAGCTGCGGGGGTGAGAATGCGTGGTGACAAGGGAAATGCAGGAAGTGGGGATCTCAGGGCCCCGAGGTCGAGTGGGCACAGAGCCATGCCCATGGCGTGCATGCCCGGCGGCCGCCCTGGAGGCGTGTGGCAGAGGGCGCATTGGGACGGCCAGCCGCGCAAGGCCGAAATATGTATGCCCGGCCTTTTGTGGGAAACCTTCGTCCACTCCTGGTTCTGAAGACAGAAGCATTGGGCGTACAGCGGTCGGGGGAATTTTGTGTTCTGCTTGGTGGGGTTCGTGTATTCGTTCATCGGACAGTCACAGAGACCGTGTTCTGTTGGCCAGGGCTGCTGTTCTGAGCACTGGGGCCACCGGATGGCCGAAAGTGCACGCCCTCGGGTTACGCTGGTGGAAGACACGTTCACCATTAGTCTGGGAAACCGGAGAGGCTAAGAAATGCTCTGGGAATTTTAAAAAAAACTACGTAATAGGAAAAATTTGGTGCTTTGCTCCATGTGGCTGTATTTCATGTGCTCAAGAGCCACTCGTGGCCGGTGGCTGGCTCTGTATCGGACCGGAATGTTCTGTTGCACGGGGCAGCCCCACAGAGCGTGTGCACCAGCGTTCCCAGGGAGGGGACACTGAGGCCCGGGCTGTGCGAGGGCCCACAGAGGGGGGCTTGCCTGTGACCGTGTGTGTTGTGTGGCCTGTGTCCCGCCTTAGTACCGACGCAGGTGATAAAGTGACTTGAAATCAAAGACTGGGGAACCAGGCAGGGTGGAGAGCATCTCGCCATGCCTTTGGGCGGCCTGCAACCCTTGCTGTCCTGCGCTGCCCTCCCCGGGCCTGTGCTGTTTTAGGAAGCAGGGGCACGGGGACCTGGGCCACCTCCCTGACTGTTGGATTTCACAAGGTTGCACGGCCAGGGAGGAGGTTTGGGGAGGCGCGACGCAGCGTCTGGCTCTGAGAGCGGCGTGGGAGCCAGCCTGCTCTGTGATTCCATCATGGGGTCGCCGCCCTTCGCAGGAGTGGAGGCCGATACCCAGGCAGGGCCTCAGGACGCAGGTGCCAGGCTTTTTCAGTGATCCATCCCCTCCAGTGGCGTGCTTTGCTGAGGGGATAAGCTGTGTCCTCTCCCTGCCCCTCCCTGACCCGTGTGCCATGTCCCGTCCCCAGACTCCCTAGGCCTCTCCGGGAGGGCGGAGGACACGGAGGCCCAGCAGGAACAGCTCTACCAGCAGAGCCGAGCCTACGTCACCATGAATCAGCGGCTGCAGCAGGCGGGCGCTGGGCTGAAGCAGAAGTGTGAGGAGCTGTGGCGAGCTGGCGAGGAGCTGGAACGCAACGTCGGCCAGGTGAAGCAAGTGGCGCTGCCGGGAGCCATGGCTGCCTCCTCGGGCTGAGCGGTCCGCCTGCTTGCCTGCCCTGGGCAGGGCGCCCCCTGGCTCCCCGTGACACCTGACCTGGCACAGCTTAGGCCCCCAGGTCCCATGGTCCAGGTGTGCCCGGTACCCAGAGAGCCCCCGGGACACAGCCGGGCACGGGCGCCTCTCTGGGGGTCAGGCCTGGGACCTGGTGTGGATGCTGCTCACCCCGGGGCCATGAATCCCAGACTGGACTTCACGTGGGGTCCCCAGCACCCGAGGGCCAGGCCGTCCACCCTCCTCTCCTTCCCTCTGGGGAGGACCCTGCTTGCCCGCATCGTCCCCAATAGACTGAGCTGGTGCGACCCACTCTGCTGCCTCTGTCCATCTCTGCCTGAACTGCAGGGCCCCCGAGATTCCCGAGGAGGCCGGGGGTTCTGTTCCCTCCACCACAGTGGCTGTGGCTATGAGAGGAGCTTTGCCCGGCAGGGCCCAGATGTGAGATGGGGCCTCTGGCGGGTGCCCCGCTGAGAACCCCGAGCACCCTGACCTAAGGTGTGGGCGCTCCCGCAGGGCAGGTTCAGGGTCGGGGTGCGGGGCCGGCCTGGGAGCTGTGGGACTGCATCACACGGGGCTCCTGGCCGGGCTCCGTGAGGACAAGCTGGCCCGTCTCCCGCGCGAGCCCTTGTTGGCTGCCTCCATCCTGGCAAGCTTCGCCTGTGGGTGGGTGTGGGGGCCGTGGAACAGAAGCAGATCTTGAAAAGGGCTTTTCACCCTAAAAGACAGACTTTCGGAAGACCAGGGCAACGGTGGCTGCGAGAGGCATCACAGAAGCCAGGCTGCTTGGGGGTACCCCCACTGAGCCCCTCAGGTGCGATCTGCTCTGTACCTGGCCCCCACAGTGCCTCTGTGAGCTGCCCCTCTCCTGGGGTCCCTGGAAGCTCCGGGGCGGCGTGGTGGGGCATCCGGAGGTGTTTCTCTTTCCCTGAAGAAGGGGAGTGTGCTTAAGCCTGAGAGACCCCTAAAACTGGGAACCAGAAAGGAGGCCTGGGGGCACAGGTGTACAGGAAGCCCAGGCTTGGCTCCCGTGATGGCAGTGGACGCCAAGACCGCCCTGTCCCGGCTGGGCGCCCTCGCGCATCAGCACCCTTCCACAGCTGCTAACAGCCCGCCCGGTGCGAGGCGCCTCATCCCTCCCTGCTGGTCTCCAGGCGCCGCCCGACTCTGGGGTGCTGTCTGCTCTCCGGAGCCCCCCCAGGGGTCAGGCGGGGGCGCGCGCGCTGACCTCCCTGTGCTGCCGTCCTGGGGCCAGGCCGCACTCCAGCTCTGCCTCCAGGGACCTGGCCGAGGAGGATTTCTGAAAGGTGTCCTAGTGTGTCGGCTCCTGGCGGAGGCCAGGCCCCTCCCGGCCCCACCCCACCCGCACCCGCTTGGAAAGAGCCACCGGCGGCCGGGCGCGGTTCGACAGCTGGGTTTATTAAAGGTGCGCGTAAGACGCCTGGCTCCGCGGGTTCCTTCGGCCAGACGACGGCTGTGTGGTTAGTGGGGGCAGCTGGGGCTGTATTTACACAGGTCCTGTAGTGCTGCGGAGATGAGCAGAGACGCAGGGGACAGACCCAGACGGCCAGGCTCGGGCTGGGGGGCGTGTGGCCGCCAGCCGGGTGACAGGGGTGGGGGGCAGCAGGGGTGAGGTAATGCCACGCCAGCGGGTAGCCCCAAATTCACACCCAGCTAGTGGTGGTGTCCATCCGGCCCGGGGTCCAAAGTCCCAGGCCTGGGCTCCCAGGCGTCCCCGTCGGGCTTGCCCCAGGAGGGCTCCAGAGGCGGATGGGCCCTTCACGGTTCCCTTGGCAGGTGGCTCGGTTGGTCCTTCAGGTCCTGAGACCTCAGGCGTCCAGCTCCCGACTCGGGTTGATTGTCGGTGGCCGCCACCTGCCACCGCCTGCGCAGGCTGGATGATGAGGTGTGGCTATGCCCCCACGCGGGGGGCTGGGAAAGGCAAAAGTGGCTGCCGGGCGTGGACGGGACATGAGCCCCCGGGGTGCCGCCGAGGTGGAGCTGCCCTCCCGCCCTGCCTGTGGAGAGGATATGCCCGCGGCCAGATGGGCGGAGGCAGCAGCGAGGGAGGGTCCCGAAGCACAGGTCTCTCCCCCGGGCGTGGTGGTCTCTCCACTCACCCAAGAGGTAGCTCTGGGAGTTCTCCCCACGGCCCACGTGGGGGAAACTGAGGCACAGAGCGGCGGAAGCACTGCCCAGGGTCTCACAGTGCACGAAGCCGTGGGCCCCCATGGCCGGACGCGCTGGTGGTGGGTCCGCTGCTGCTTCCCCCGCCCCAGGCCGTCGCGGGAGCACCTGCCCTGTGGACATGCAAGCACGATGTCTGGCAGTCCCCAAACCCAGAAAGGAGCTTGGAGGAGCCCCAGTCCCAGCCCTCCAGGCTACAGTGGGGACCGGGACTGGCGATTTCTGAGAAGAGTCTGAGACACTCTGGTGTGTCCCCAGGGGCGGGCTGTGGCCGTTCGCAGCTGGCTCAGCCACCGTCACCACCTCCGCTGCTGGCCCCCCTGCCTCCTGCCCGCGGGCCCTCTCCGGCCGGGCCCCGGCTCCCGTCGCACGGGACGGGGCGTTGGTGATGCAACATGACGGCAGCAGGGTGTCCGTGGGGTCTGGGATCAGCACGGCTCACGAGGGTTTCCCGTGAGGACGGTCAGCCACAGGAAACACTTCGGGTAATGGGGCGGGACAGTGGTGTCTGCGGGTGGGCCTCGCCACGGCGCGCCTCCTCCAGAGAAGGGACTTAGGTGGCCGCGTCCTGTCTGCTCTAACAGCATCGGCTCGGGGCGGGCAGTGGTGCTCGGGCGCGGCGGCTGTCCTAGCAGACCCGCTTGCCGAGAGCAGCTGCTCCCCAGAGCCTCCGTGTGCAGGAAAGAGGTCGTTGGCTCTTTCTGCAAGGAGGTGCCCTTGGAACTGACCCCGAACACGTGCGCGCACGGCCCCTGAGCAGCCTGGCGGGGGGAGGGGAAGAAGTGAGGCCTCGGGGTTCACCGACCCTCCGTCTGTCCGAGTCTAGCACCCGGTGGTCAGCATCCCCCGCGCCCGCCGCTACGGTGCTGTCCTGAGGCGGAGATGGTGCACCTGGCGCGGAGCCCGGGGAGCCCAGCGCTGTGTGTGTGGGGAAGGAGAAGGGAATCGAAAAGCCGGGCGGCCGCCTTTGGGGACATCCCTCCACACACTTCCTCCCACAGGTGCGCTCGCAGACCCTGGCGTCGTCCCAGCACCCGCACACCCCCCCGGAGGGTCGCCTTGTGACGTGCATGGACCTCCGTCCCACGGCACCGTGCCCAGCTCCGGGGCCTCCCTTCCCCCAGCCAGGGCTCCGTCTGCGCCTCCCGCTGGCGCACCGGCCCATCCCTGTTCGTCCAGGCCGCTTCGACTCCCTAGGCGGCACTGTCGGGGGCGGGGGCTTTGAGTCGGGCTCAGCCGCTCCCTGCCCCCACACTCCCCAGCTGGGGCTGAGAAGGCAAACAAACCCACAAAGCCATCATTAACCAATTACCGGGCCTCCAAAATTACAGGCTTTGTCCCCGTGTAGGCTGGCCCCCAGCTGGCAGGCGCTTGCTTAATGGGGCCACCCTCCCCAGCCCCGTCCCCCACCTTGGGCGGGCTCTGTCACCTCCCTGCGGCTCCTGACGTGGGAGGGGCTCGCTGAGGCTTGGGCCCAGCGGAGCTCGGGGCCCTGGAGCGTGCTGCAGAGGGTGGCCCAGGCTGGGAGGGTGGTCTCTGCGTGGGGGCCAGGCTGGGGCCACTCCAGGCTGGGACTGGAGGTCCAGCCGGCAGCCCCGTTCCCTCCAGAGCCCCCACAGCACGGAAGCAAGCGTCTATGCGTGAGATGTGAGGCCAGTTCAGGCTGCAGTGGGGCTCCAAGGGCGCGGGCTCTGGTGGGTAGATGGACCGTGGGACCACCCTCCAGGCAGCCAGACCAGCCCTTGGCCAGGAAAGGATGTTCTAGAAGGCGGGCCCTGGCCACTATTCCAGGAGGCTGGCGGGGGCAGCGGTGGGGGCTTTCTCTGCAGCCAAGTCAGTGGTGGCTGCCACCATGGGGCTGGGCACATAGTTGAAGGGGGAGACACGGGCTGAGCGGCTGGGGGAGCCATGCCGGCTGGCAGGAAAGCCCCCTGCAGCCACCCCCAGGCCCTCATGGACAAAGGGAGCAGAGGTGGGTGCCTTGGTGGGACCGGGCCCGTCCACATCGCTGCCAAGGAGGGCAGTGGGGCCGCTGACCGGGGCCTGGGGGGGGGCCCCTGCTTTCCAGGCTCGGAGACGTGCTGGAGTTGGTCTTAGCGGCAGCAAAGTCCTCCGTCTGGACCACGGCATCGCTGGTCTTGCGCTGTGGGGGGCCGCTGGGGCCCTCCTCGGACGGGGCGCCCATCAGTGGCAGGGCAGTGGCGGGCAGCGTGCTCCGCAGGATGTGTGGAACGTCCTCGTCCCGGATGCGACGCCACGTGGTGCCCGGCGCCGCCACCCTTGGCAGCGGCCGGGCCTCCCCAGCGCTGCTGCGTCGGGCAGCGTCGGTGGTGGGCCCGGGGGCGGCCGCGTCGGGCCTGCGGGCCACGCTGATGTGCGGCAGGGAGGCGTAGCGCTTGACCGTCTCGGGCCGTGGGGCCGGGGTGCGGACAGGCAGGCGGGACGGACTCTCGGAGCTGGGGCGCCGGGCCGGCCGCTCGCTGGGACTGGGCCTGGCCATGGGGGCTCGCTGGGGGACCAGAACCTGCCGGGGGGTTGCCCGCAGCTCGTCGCAGCGTGAGGAGCACAGGAAGACGGCAGGCAGCGCAGGTCGACTGCGGCGGGGTGAGCCGCCCTGGGAGGCGGGGGGCGCAGCCTCGGGGGCGGACAGTTCCGATCGGTGGCGGCGCAGCAGGCCCGGGGACTCCTTGATAAAGGTCAGCTGCCGCCGGAAACCCGAGTGGTCGGAGGACTCGCTGCCGCTGGAGCGGGCAGAGGCCACGCGCACCAGGCCCAGGCGGCCTCCTCGGGCGCCAGGGCTTCCTTCAGCTGCTGCCCGACCCCGGGGGCCTGGCTCTGGGGCTGCCCTGGCCAGGGGTGGCGGCCCCCGCCTGGCTGGCCTCTGCATGAAGGGGATCCGCACAGGTGACTTCTGTGTCTTGTGCTGCTTGGACAGCAGGGCCCGTGTGGGTGTTTGGGGCACCAGAGATGCCCCGGGGCCGGGGAGGGGCCCTGCGGCCTGGGCGCCTGGGGGCGGCCTCCTCGTAGGGGGCTGGGAGGCCGGAGAGGCCGGGGAGGAGCCGGATGAGGGGGCCTTGGCCAGGCGGGCGGGCGGTGTGGCGCTCCTCTGGGGAGGGCTCCGCGCTGCCAGCTCCGAGATCTTGCCTGGCCGGTGCAGGCTTCGAGACCGCTGCTGCCCAGGGCTGGGGGTTTTGGCGGGGGCTGCTGGCTGCGCAGGACTCGGGGGTCCCATCTTCCTTGGTGCCATGCGGGGGCCAGCGTTGCCTCTGGGCTGGGCCCGGGGGGCCGGGCTGGGCACATAGATCACGGTCCGTCCCCGGAGCACGGCCGGCGCCCTGCACGCGGCCTTCTGAGCACCGCGCAGCTTCTCGGGGCCACCGGTGCTGTGCTGCGCCAGGGCCGGGTCCCGTTTCTCCGGCCTCGCGGTGCTGCCCGCCTGGCCCCCCGGCTGCAGCCGCCGTCCCTTCCTGTGCAGGGGGGGCTGCAGGGTGGAGCTCCCGGACAGCCCAGACCCGGACAGGATCGAGTCAGACCCAGACGAGGCCTCGTGGGTGGCCGCCGCCGCTGCCTGGTGCAGCCACGTGACAATGGAGTTGGCGCCCTCCTGGATGGCACGCCACTCGACGCTGTCAAGGTCTGAGGCATGGTCTGAGCTCGCCGCCTCGTCCCCGCGCTCCCGGGGCGCCTCTGCTGGCCGCTTGTCTGGCTGGGCAGCCTGGGGCTTGCGGCGCCGTGGGCCTGATGCCTGCAGCCGGCGCCTGGGCACCGCGGAGCCAACGCAGCGCCGGAGCAGGCCCGTCTCCGCCCGCGGGCTCGGGGGGCCGTTACGCGCACCCCCAGTGCCTGGCACCTTGTTGGCCGCTGGCTGGGGAGCATGGGGCCGGCTGGCGGGGGGCGCCGGGGGCTCAGGGGGCTCAGGCTCGCTGAGGGAGCTGGCGGAGGAGCTCAGGGAGTAGCATGGTGGCGTCTCGTCGGCGATGAGGCTGGGCTGGGCGCGGGCGGCTGGCGTGGCCTTGGGCGTGACCTTGGGCAAGGCCTGCACCTCCTTCCTGCCAGCCTGGTGCTCTCTCCTTACTGCACGGGGGATGGCTGACGCCCGCCGCGGGGGCACCAGCGCCTCGGAGGGCTCCTCATCGGAGTCGTTGTCGTAGAAGCAGTACACGGCCTCCTCGGTGGGCGTCGTGAGGCACAGTGACTGCGGCGCCCCGTCCCTGCGCGCAGGGACGGGGCGGGGGCTGGCCCGGTCCGTGCAGGCGCTCGAGGGCCCGCGGAGGGGCAGCTCCAGCCCCACCCGGCTCCCGCCTGCCCCCCGGGCCTGCTCTGTGCTCCGGCCCGCGCCCCGGGCCCTGTGCCTATGGCCCGTGGCCTGCCCGGCCGGGGCCTCACGACCTGCGGGCTTCTGCCTGTCCGAATGCCCGCCAGGCGGGTCCCTGGTGGGTCCCTGCAGTGTCTCGTCACTGAGTGAGGTGGCACTGGAGAAGGTGACAGGTGTGCCCTCGGCGGAGTCGGTGCAGGAGTCTTCCACCCGGGCGGGGGCAGGCACCAGCATGTAGACGGGCACGGGCAGCGCGCGGCGGCCGGGCACCAGGGCCGAGGCCACCTTGCGGAGCCGGGCGGGCACCGCTGCCCCCAGGCACTCACGCAGCAGCTCCAGCTCCTGGTCGGCGGTGGCCGGCCCCTCAAGGCAGCCCCCAGCCTCGTCCCGCCGGCGGTGCCCAGCAAAGTGCAGGCCAGGTCCACCGCCGCCGCCGCCACCGCCACCACGCTCGGGGCAGGCCGGGGGCAGCAGCCGCAGCTCCACGTCCTTCTGCACGTAGTGCTCGTGCAGGGCCAGCGCGCTGAGGCTGGACGCACACGAGAAGTTCTCGTCGGGCTTCTCCACGGTGAAGCGCACGCTGCCCGCGTCCAGCTCGGACGGAAGCCGGCAGCGCTCGCGGCGGTCCGCGATGTCCAGGAAGCGCTTCACGTAGCTCTCCCACTGCAAGCTGAACTGGGTGCTCTCGCGCTCGCCGGGGGGCACGGGCACCAGCGGGGGCGTCTTGCTGCGGCTGGGTGGCATGGTCTGCCCGGGGCTGTCGGGCAGCTCGCTGGGGCTGACCGTGCCGCTGCCCAGCCCACTGCACGGGTCACTGGGGACAGAGCTGGCGATGGACGGGCTCTCGAAACTGCTCAAGGAGCTCACCGAGCTGCAGCGGCTCAGCACCAACGGTGTCTCCTGCACGCAGTTCTCCGAGGAGCTGGACGGCGTGGTGTCCTCGACCCCCAGGCCCCGGCCCCTCTGGGGTGCCGGGATGGCCACGGGCAGGGAGGCGGCCCCGGGCCCGAGCCAGGCCCCGTCCAGGTCTGCCTTGCCAGGTCCTGCCTCCTCCAGCCCCTCCAGGGACGAGTCACTGTCCAGGTCCCCGGCCTCACTGGGGCCTGGGCGGCCAGCCGAGGACAGCGAGGACAGGGAGCTGCAGCGGGACAGGCAGAGCGGCCCTGTGTCTGCGACCAGCTTCTCTGGCACCTTGCTCAGGCCGTCCGTGGGCGGCCAGGCCTGCTTCCGGGCTCCGGGGGCCAGGGGCCCCATGCCCGCCCTGGGGTGGCCCTCGAAGAGCGGCACGTGCTGGTAGGTGGGCGACAGCTTGATGGTGCGCACGCGGGCGTCGGCGGCAGAGCCGTCCCGGGATGCCGGCTCCTGGCTCCCCGGCAGATGGAGGTCCAGCCGGCTGGGCCGCACCTGGTTGCACGGGGGCCCCTCGCGGTGCTCGGTCAGCACGGCCAGCGGGCAGGGCCGTGTGTGCTCGCGGGGACAGCGCCCGTCACCGGTGCTGCCGCTGTTGAGACTGTCGTTGGAGAGGCTGGTGTGGGCGGCCTTGAGCCGCAGCAGTGGGTGGGCATGGCCGCCAGGCTCCGGCCGCCTGCCCTCGGGCCGCCGGCAAGGGGAGCAGGACTGGGCCCGGCCTTCGCGCGGCACCTCCTGCCCGGGGTCCCCAGAGCTGAGGCTGAAGCTGTCGTCAGACGAGGTGTGCAGGGCAGAGATGTCCTCCACCAGCCGGTCGATCCGCGCCACTGCCAGCGCCAGCTTGGCCTTGGCCCTGGCCGCCACGGCCGCCTCCCCGCCGGCCTCCTTCTCCGCCTCCGGGCCGCCGCGGCGGGCGGGCGGGGCGCGGGCCAGCGCCTGCCCCTGCAGGAAGGGGCTCCCCAGGAAGAGCGACAGCACGGCCGGGCTGGCAGGCTCCGCGGTGGCGGCTGCCGCGGCCAGGGAGGGCGCCTCGTCGTCGTCAAAGCAGCCCGAGTCCGAGGCATAGTCCCGGGCCAGCCCGTCCAGGTGCCGCAGGGACGGCAGCGGCTTCTTGGAGGCGGCGTCGGCCTCGGCCTCGGGCAGGCCCTGCTTCTCCAGGTGGTCGAGCGCCTGCGCCAGGTGCCGCGTGTCCAGCTCGGCCTCCAGCGCCCGCTGCTTGCGCACGTACAGGCTGGGCGCGCACGCGCCGGGGGAGACGGCCGCGGCCGGGCTCTGGTACTTGGCGGGCCGGTGCGCCAGCAGGTTGCGCAGGGCGGCGGCGCTGCCCATGGCGATCATCTTGTGCTTGGAGTGCACCAGGTTGCGCAGCATGCCCACGGCCCCCAGGTCCCACAGCAGCTCCTGGTCGCGCGGGCTGCGGGCGGACAGGTTCCAGAGCGTGCCGCAGGCGTTGCTCACGATGGTCAGGCTGTGGGACGTCAGGTGCTGGAGCAGCGTCTGCAGGCAGTTGTGGTCCCGCAGCACCTGTCTGCAGGGGGCGGGGGCGGGGGCGGGGGCGGGGGCGTCAGGCCAGCGCCGGCCCCGCCCCGCCCCGCCCGCCGGGACTGGGGGCCGGACTTAGCAAACACCGAGACAAGGCGCCAAAGTAACTTTACATTTCAGAAGACGGAATACATATTTACTAAAATACACATATTAAAGGGCGCCTGGGTGGCTCAGTTGGTTAAGCGTCTGCCTTCGGCTCGGGTCATGATCCTGGAGTCCCGGGATCGAGTCCCGCATCGGGCTCCCTGCTCAGCAGGGAGTCTGCTTCTCCCTCTCCCGCTCCCCCCTCTTGTGCGCTCTCTCTCTCAAATAAATAAATAAAATCTTTTAAAAAAAATTAAAAAAATAAAATAAAATATACATATTAAAATAATAAATTAATACTATCTTTTAATGTAAAGTTGACTTACTTTATCTCATTTTAGCATAACCACATCTGGTAATATTTCGGATATACTTACACTGAAGGCAAGTCTTATCTGTTTTTAAAAATGCTAAGTATTGTTAATTAGCAGTATTACTTAGTAAATAAATGTTTTATTGACTTTAATAAATAAAATCTTTAGCACAAGTATAGCCCATGCCATATTTGGGATATACTTACACTAAAAATAAATGTTATGTATTTTCCTACATCAAAAACATTACTGATTATCATCTAATAAATACTACTTTATTTTGATAAGGGATGAGTACTTATTAATACTATTTATAAAAAATTTAATAAAGAATAATTATTTATAATTATAATTATTATTTAGAAAGTAATACATATTTGTATTTTAATAAGTTAGTTTAAATTTTAGTATAAGTGGGCGCCTGGGTGGCTTGGTTGGTTAAGCTCAGGTCATGATCCTGGAGTCCCAGGATCGAGTCCCGCATGGGGCTCCCTGCTCGGCAGGGAGTCTGCTTCTCCCTCTGACCCTCCCCCCTCTCATGCTCTCTATCTCATTTTCTCTCTCAAATAAATAAAAAAATCTTTAAAAAAAATAAATAAAATTTAGTATAAGTATACCCCAACAAGGTTTGGGATACACTTATGCTAAAAAATTTAGTCCCTAGGGACCAGTCGGGACGGTCCGTTCTCAGCACAGAGCAAGGCTTGTTCTCGGTTCGCAGCAGAGTGGGCTCTGCCCTCCCAACCCCGAACTGCACCCCGGCGTCCACCTCCCCGCAGTGCCCGCGCCCCACCCCCTCCTCGTGCCCCTGGCTGCCGCGACCTGGGAGGGGCTGACCTGTAGTCCTCGCGGGTGGCGATGAGGCTGGACACGTTGCGCAGGATGCCGCCGCCGCTCTCGATGATGGCCAGGGAGTTGCTCTGGCACTTGTAGGTCAGCGTGCTCACCAGGAAGCCCAGCGCGCCGTCCACCTGGCAGATGGCCGCCTTGTTCTCAGTGCTGTGTGCTGACAGGTTCCACAGGGCGCTGAGCACGCTCTTCAGGGTGGACTCCTGGACACAGAGCGGGGGAAGGAGGGGGTCAGCCCCACCCACGCCGCCCTCCCCGTCAACGTGTGCACAAAGGGCTGGGAGGAAAGGCACCCAAAGGACCTTGAGATGCAGGGTTAGAAGCCCCCGGTGTGGACCACCTGCTATGCGGTGCACTGTTTGGCTTGATTTCCCCCAGAGATGGGGAACTCACCCCCTCCCGCAGGTCTCCCTGCCCTGTGGCTGGCACTGAACAGCCCTGGCCGCTCCCTCTTCCCGCGGCCGGGGTGAGCCCCTCCCGCCCCCAGCCCCAGCTCCAGCTGGTGCCCACCTTGGAGGCTCGCAGAACACACTGCATCAGAGCAGTCATGCTGCCGACCTCCCTCAGCACCTTCTTGCTGTTGATGTCGGCCCGCCAGGACAGGTTGCGCAGGATGCTGGACACCACCTGGGCCGGGGCAGAGAAGGGGCAAGGTGGACCTAGGGCCCAGGCTCCCATCCTCCACCCCTGCGCCAGGCGGGGCTGGGGACAGATAGGACGCCCCTCACTGGAGACCCACCATACCCAGGGGAGAGGGCGCCTTGCTGGCAGAAAGGCCTCAGGCAGTGGGACACCCTGCAGGGCGCTCCTGGCGCCACGGCCCACGCCAGCCAGGTACCTGGTGGAGCTCCTCGCTCTCGGAAGCCAGCTGGGCCACAATGGCCTCCATGCAGCCCCGGCGGGCACACAGCGTGGCCTGTTGGTGTGAGAGAGGGAAGTCCTGTCATGCCAGGCGGGGCAGGGGGCATGAAGCAGACCACCCCCACCTCCAGGCTCCCTCCTCTGCTCACTGAGCACCTACTGTGTGCTAGAGCCCAGCCCCCACCCTCACTGCCGAGTGTTGCGGGGGAGGGACAGCTGTCACCCTGTTGCTCCGTCGAGGAAACTGAGGCCCAGACCAGCACGGACACCCAGCCCCCCGGTCCAGAGGCCCCATTCTCGGCAGCATTGGCCCCAGAGCAGCCGACAGGATGGTGGCCTGGCAGATTGCATCCAGACACCAGCCTTCTGGGCCCCACCAACCCTCTCTGAGCTCAGTCTACCCGCCTGTAAGTTGGGGACAACTGTCCCCACCTCTCAGGGCTGTTTTGAGGCTGGGGTGAGGGAGAGGGAGGCGCAAACCGGGAGAGCGCTGACCCTGCCCCCCCTCTGGCCGGCCCCAGGCACCTTGTTGGCGACATCCCCAAAGGTGAGGTTGGTGAGGGTCATGCCAGCGTATCGGCGTAGGGCGAGGTTGAGCGGGTCCCGCGTCATCTTGTGCATCTCGTAGTCAACCTGCAGCAAGTCCGCTACGGCCTGCAGCCCACCTGTGGGGGCGCGGGGAGGGGCTTGGCGTGGCTGCGGACAGGTGGGGGGCCCTGCCCACTGCCGGGCACCCCAAACCACCCACCTGCCTTCTTCCCGGCCTCAGATGCCCTCTGCTCCCTCCCACCACACCTGCCCTGCTCAGGTCCCCCTCCCCAGCCTCCAGGGCTCTTCGCCAGCTCCCGGGCCTTTGCACGGCTGTTCCCTCTGCCCGGAATGCTCTCCCCTGCTATTTGCCCAGGTTCCTGTCTCTACTCCCAGCTCAAGTCACTTTCTCAGGGAAGTCCCCCAACATCCCACATGAGAATTCCCTCCGGACCACGAGCCACGGAGGGCAGGTTGTGGATGGCCCGTGCTCAGGAGCTACTGTGGGGGAAAACGAATCGGGGGAAATGGTCAGTATGGAGAGAAGGGAACACAGCAGCAACACAAGCATGAGAAGCCCCATCTCCACCATCTCCCCATCGCAACGATGATGGGGGCGATGCCAGCGTCCCTGGGGCAGGAAGTTAGCAGCACGCATCTAAAAACTTCCAAAGTACACCTGCCACATGTTCAAGCAGCATGGCTCACAGCGGCCGAAAGGTGGACACAGTGTGTCCGTCCACAATGCAACATTCCTCAGCCGCGAAAAGGCGGGACGCTCTGACACCTGCTACCGCATGGGTGGACCCCGAAGACTTTCTGCTTGAGGGTGTTTACGTGAAATAAGCCAGACCCTGAAGGACACATCCCGCAGGACCCCACTCCCAGGAGGTCCCCAGAGGAGTCCTGTCCACACAGACAGAGAGGAGAGGGTGGGAGCCGGGGCTGGGGCAGGGGGTGGGGAGTCCGTGCTTCGTGGGGACAGAGTCTCCGTGTGGGGAGATGGAACGTTCTGGAGATGGAGGGTGGGGGTGGTCGCACGACAGGGTGAGTGTGCTTCATGCCGCTGAGCTGTGCACTTAGAGACGGTTATGATGGCAAATCTTATGTACATTCTACCACAATTTAATTTCTTTGTAAGTAAGCTCTACACCCAACATGGAGCTTGAACTCACAACCCTCAGGTTAAGAGTCACACACTACTGACTGAGCCAGCCAGGCACCCCTAAAAATTTTAGTACATAATTATAAGTTATTTCAGGGGATGCTTCCAAGGCCTTTCACACTCCTGAACGTGGAAACCCCGCTGCTGGAAACCCACAGGAAGGACACGAACAAGAACAGGCAGACAGTGCTGTGAACTCAGCTGTGGGTGGGACCACCTGGCTAGGGGGTCCTGGCGGACATGGCATGCAAGTGTTTTGCCCTTGGGACCCCTGTATCCTCCAAACGTTTTTGAGGACCCCCAAAGAGACTCTGTTCCTGTGGGTGAGAGCTGTGCATACGCACCCTGCTGGAAATTAAAATGAAGCCTTTTTAAACCCCAGAACATACAGCCTGGTGGTCCTCAGAGTAGGAGCGTCTGGAAAACGCCCGAGAGAAGACCGGGGTGGGAGATGCAAATCACATTTTGTGTCCTTATCAAAAGAACTGCAACCTTGGGGACCTCTTAGAAGGGCCTCAGGAACCCTCAGGGGTCCCTGGGCCACACTTTGAGAACCAATTTCATATGAAATTGTGTGTGTCCATAGTCCAGGTGTTCAAGGTCAGAGGGGGATACGGTGCCAACAGAAATTCCCCGTGGCGGCCTCGCACTGGCTGGCGGGAAGCACAGCCCAGGGGCACTCGATCCTCCTGGGTTTAGACTGCGTTCTGGGCAGGCGTATGGTGCACGGAGCGGACCGAACCACCTCCTCCTCTCCCCCCACGACAGGAGAGCTTCAAAGGGAAGGTAAGACGCCACTGCCTGCGACCGGCTCCTAGCTACTGGGCACACGCGGTCTCCAGATTTGGGGTTTTATCTGGGTGGCTTGCTTCCTCCAGAGGGTACATTCCTAGCTGGGGGGGCGGGGCGGTCCTCAAAAGTGTGCACATTCGTAAAGTATCTGCTGGAGCCAAATGCCCCTCCAGATCACCTGCACTCGGGTGCCCCCCCTGGGGGCTGCGAGCACCCACTTCCACACAGCCAACCACAGGAACGGGGTCTACCCTTTGGGCGTTTTGACCACCTGCTGGGTGAGAAGTGTATCTCATTTTGTAATCACGACAGTGAAATTGAGCATATGGATGTGATGTTTGAGCCTTGCTATTTCTTTTTTCCATGTTTTGATTACTTGTATATGGAAAGAGATATAAGACTTGTAATGCCACAAACCTAAGATTTCACAAGGCCCACCCCCCCCACCCCCCCACCACTACGCGGTGACTCTGATTCCATGAATTAAATTGGGTCTTTCACCTTTACTCTTGGTTTCCTCAGCAAAGTCACCTCCCTGTTCTCTGAGCCCCAGCACCCTGGTGGCTAAAAGCCGGCTCTGGGTGCAATGGGGGTCAGCAGCCCCCCCCCCCCCCGCCAGTCGGGAGGCGGTGTGTAGTCATGGAGGAGGGAGGGGGCACTCACCCAGCTCGTTCATGGCACGGCGGTATTCCTCATCAAAGGACAGCTTCATCACGGCGCAGGTGGCCTGGCAGATCTGAGGCTCAATGGGCACCGGGGCTGTGGGCCACGGGGCGGGTCAGAGCCCTCCCGCTCCTGATGGGTCCCTGCCCCTCCCTGCCTTCACCCCACAGGCCTGCAGGGACCCCGGAGCTTTTCAAACCGCCGCCCGCGGAGCACATGGGGGGCCCTCCCAGAGCAGGGCGGCCTTACCACACCTGTCCAAAGCCGGGACAGAGGGTGCTGCCCACCCCCGGGATTGTCGAGGGGGATGACGCAGTGCCGGGTGCTAAGTACATTTTGGCAGCCTTTTTGTCATGTATTTGTAATGAGCTGTAAAGACTAGGAGTCTCAAACTCTGCACCCCGCTTGCAAGGGTTCCCCGGGACTTAGCCGAAGTCCCCAGAAGGCCTCGGCCGGCACGTGCTCACCGCCGCCGTTGCCGCCTCCATCGGCGCCGTCCCCGGCCTGCAGCCAGTCCCAGCACGTCTCACAGTAGGCCCGGATCTGCTCCAGCACGTGCAGGACGCGCATCTCCTTGCGCGCCAGGCCCTGGTCCGGCTGCGAGAAGACGATGTTGTGCAGCGCCGCGTTGGCGCGCATGCGCGCATCCTTGGCTCCCGGCGCCCCGGGGCTCCCGTTCCGACCCCCCGCGCCAGCCTCGGCGCCGTGCAGGATCTGCAGCAGCAGCGGCAGGCACCCCGAGCGGCGCATAGCCACGCAGCTCTCCGGCGAGCTGGACATCGCCAGCAGGGTGCGGGCCGTGTCCTCCTGGTCGCGCGTCGCCAGCATGGACAGCAACCAGAAGACCACCTCCACCTAGGCGGGCAGGGGGTGGAGTCAAGGTGGGGAACCCCGCCCAGCTCACCCGGCCCCAGCCAGGGGCAGCCCCGCACCCCCGGTGAGCGGCCCAAACACAGCGAGAGTCCTGCGACCCCAGCCCAGGAGAATCGCTTGCTCAGCCCGACCCCCCTCGCCCTGCATCCTCCCGGGGGCCAGCGCACACACCTGGCGAGGTGGATGGGAGGCGTCAGCCAGCACTGAGTGCCCCCAGTTCCGGAGAGCCAAACGCCCACCCTGTCGTCCCTCACTGGGTACTCCTGGGGTGACCTCCTGTGTCTAAGGCTAGAGTGTCCCCCCCCACACCCATAGGACCGCTATCCCCCACCCGCCTTACCGGCCTGAGACCACATGCTGGCCCTGCCGGTCTCAGCACACACCCCACCCAGGCTCGCCCTTCCACACCTGGGGACACTTTATGAGACGGAGGAGGGAGGGTCCCCCACATCTGACAGAGACGGGGGAGGGACCCATCTCACCATGCACCTCAACCCGGCTGGCTACCCACACCCCTCGCGCCTCAACCCACCCGCCTGGCCCCCAACAAACCTGGATACCCCCTCACCTTGCTGTTGCCCGGCTGAGGGACACCATCCTCAGGATGCGTGGGGACCTCGGGCTCTGGGTCCTCATCCACCGGCCCTGACTTCACCGCCAGCAGGGCCTGTGCGGAGAACGCCAGGCCCGGGGGTTCGACTGGGGAGCACCCCACGAAGCGCCCAGACCAAGACGATGTGGGTGGGGGCTACGGGCCCACTCCTGCACCCCGGGCAGGGCCCTGCCTGGACCCGTCACCACCCCGGGGCCCTGGCTCCACCCACCCCAGTACCTGGGGCTCGGTCTGTTGCACGCGGTCCTGCGCGGACAGCAGTTCCTGATCGATTTGCTCCAGACGCGAAGCGCGGATCTGAGCCCAGAGAAACGTGCACGCTGGGGCTGACCCCGCCCCGGCTCTGGCTCCGCCCACTCTCTGCTATGACCCCACCCACTGCCCAAACCACACTTTGACGTCTGACTCTGCCCTGGCCCCGCCCCTGGCTCTGATCCATCCTATTCCTCTATACGGCCCCACCCGCTCTAAACCCCGCCCTGTTACCTGACTCTGCCCACATCCCGGCCCCACCCATGGTCCAACCCCAACCCAGACTGACTCCACCCACTCCCTTCTTTGGCCCCGCCCACTCTCTGATCTCGTCCCGTCCACTGACCGAGGCCCGGGGCAAGCTCACACTCGGTTCCGCCCAGTGTCCGCCCCCTGCCCCCACCTTTCTCGGACTCTGCCCTCTGGGCCCGGCTCTGCCCTTAGCCCCCTCCGCCCCCCCCCAACAAAGGGCTCTAGCTCTGGCTCCGCCCCCTGAGCTAGACCCCGCCCACGGCAGTCCCTGCCGGCCGGGTAATGCGGACTTCCCCGCACCCGCTCCGCGCCCGGCCCCGCCTACCGCCTCACCTGCGCCCGCTGCACCATCTCGTCCGAGGTGCCGAAGCGCTCCTCCATCAGCGAGCGGATGTGCTGGGCTTCGAACTCCAGCTGCTGCCGGATCAGGTCCATCTGCATCGAGAACTGCTGGGGGGGGCGGGCCGCGGTGAGGGCGCGTCCGGGCCCGAGCCCCCCCACCCCCGGCCCCCGCCGGCCGCTCACCGTCTCCACGTGCGGGAGCTCGTCCAGGCGCTTGGACAGGCCCTGCAGTTGTGAGTAATACCAGAGCTTCTCCTTCTCCTCCTTCTCGATCTCGTTCAACAGGAAGCACCTGGGGGGGGGGGGGCGAGTCGGTGGGCGCAGCTCGCAGAGGGGGGGCCGTCGTGCATGCGGTGTTTGCCTTGATGTGTAATCACTTGTTTCAGGGACTGGGGTGGGGGGGGCAGAAAATTAATTCAAAGGAGAGAAGCAATTCCTTTATAAGTTCTGGTCCCCGGAGAAAGGCTCTGAGGGGGCTGTTCTGCCCCCAACACCTCTCCCGCACTTGCTAATCTCCCTCTAGCCTGCAAAGACCAAGTCAGGCTCAGGTTGCTCCAGGCCCAAGTCTCCCTCTGAACAACCCTGTGGGGAGACACTGCTGTTCCCATTGTACAGAGCTCCAAGGTTAGGCTCTGTGTCTTTTTTTTTTTTTCCTTTAAATAAAAACTTACTGACTTTAAATAATTTTGCCTATGTTCCATATAATTACAGGGCAGAAGTCTGAGGCTGGTAGGGGTTAGGAGACTCGCTTGAGGTCCCACAGCACAGCGCGGACAGGACTCCAAGCCGCTCCTGAACTGCCCCATCTGACTCCACACAACCCAGCTGAGCGGAGCTGGGCGCCTGGGCCCCGCTTTCCTCTGCTGGCCACGGGCCCAGGTTTCCTGGGCCACAGCCCCTCTCTCCACAAAGGCTGCCTTGAACCCTTCTGGCTCCAGTCCTGACCCTGGCAATGGACACAGCCCTGTCCCTGGCGAAGCCTGCATACTGGGGACCCCTGAGGGTATTTCCTGGGAGCCTTCCTCTTTGCGAGGAACGCCCCCTCCTTTGTCCTCCAGAGTCCACTGGACCCGGAAAGGGGGAAGACACGCCACAAGCAGCGGGTGTGGGCAGGGTCGACTCAGGAGGTGGGTGGGACGCATGCCGGTGGGCCAGTCAGGGGCCCGGGTGGCGGGGGCGGGGCTGGCTGCGGGCGGGGCTTCCCGCCGCCCGGGGTCTCTCACCGTTCCCGGTCCAGTTCCTCCAGCAGCCGGATGGTAGCCCGGCTCAGCTCCCCAAAGCTGTCCTTAGAGGGCCCAGAGCCGTGGACGGGACTTTCTTCCGGGGTTCGCGCAGCGGGCTCGGGGCCTAGGGCTGGGGGCTGGAACTTGAGGTTGTACAAGCTGGTGATGTCCATCTGCAGGGCTGTATGCGCATGGAGGGAGGGGGCGAGGTCGGTGCCGCTTCCTGCCCCTCCTCCTCCCAGCTCCCTCCGGGGGCAAGCTGGAGATTGCCCCAGTGTGCAGAGGGGGCCCCCAGGCAGGGCCCTTACCTTTCAGCTGCTCCAGGACCTCGGTCTGCCCCAAGGACACCAGCACTCCGGCCTCCTGTTCCAGCTTGCCTTGTAAGTGCTTCAGGACCTCCTAAGGGGGGCGGGAAAGAGCACCACCAGCATAAGCCCACTGCCTGGGCTGCCCGGGGCCACCCCCACCCTGAGATGCCCCAGCCGGGCCGGCCGGCCTCTAGGTCCAACCTCCTGGTGTTTGTGCCTGTAACTGCAGCCCCAGCCCCCGCCGCACCTTCATGCCGGATGTCTCCGTCTCTAGCTTGGACAGGTGGCTGGAATTGTCTTGCAGCTCCTGCCTCAGGTGGCTGTTCTCGGCCTTCAAGGCCTCCACCTGCCGCACCAGCTGCTCGTAGGGTGCCACGGAGCTCGCCATCTTCAGCTGCTGCAGCACCTGGGGCCACAGGTCAGAAGGTTCACCCGAGGGCCTAGGGAGGGCTGGCCCCTGATCCAAGTCCCAGCCCTCCCATCCAGTCCTGGGGTGAGTCCCAGCAGGAATGCCTGGTGTGGACCGCTGCAGGCCTGGCCCCGGACACGTGCGGCATGGCCAGTGGAGAGACAGATGGTGACAGATGTGGGCAGAGCCACGGGATGGACGTCGAGACACACGGCCCGAACGTGCCGCTTGGCCAGCAGACACAAATGCATGGCCGTCCTCACTGCCGGGCTCCCAGACACACATGCTGACAGCCCAGGCCCTGACCCACAGAAACGCAGCTGCCCAGAGGGCCTGGGCAGACCACCCGCTGGCCCAACCGAGGGACAATAAAAATGCTGTGCCTGCCAACAAAAAGCAGCTCAGAGAGCAATGGCCAGGCTGATGGTGGGACCCCCACAGCTGGACAGCCGGACAGACAGACCCAAGCCCGTCACAGTCACCCTGGGGGGCTAAGATCGGACGCCCCGCCCCCACCCCACCCCCACCAGCAGCTGGAGCCAGAGCAGCTACCTGCCTGGCCCGGCCCCCCTCCGGTCAGCCCTCTCCCGGCCCCTGCGGCCCCGGCTGCCCCAGGCCCCTTCTCCTGGCCTCTGCCACTGCCACCCCTTCTTTGTGTGTGGCGGTCCTTTCTCACCCTGGCCCAGCCTCCGCCCTCTGTCCAGCTGGCTGGCGGCCCCGCCTCTCTTGGCTAGGCCCTCCCCAGAGCTGTCCCACCTCCCTGCCCCCCTTCCCTCTTTGTTCCCTTCCCATCAGCACTCGCCCCCTCCCTCCGCCTTTGTCTGAGGCCCACCAATGGCAGCCCATCCTCTCCTCCACATCCTTCCTAGGAGCCCCCTCCCCAAATCAGCCAGCCCTCCCTTGCCCGCAGGGAGGTGCTTACTGCCCCCCTCACCTGGACACATGCATTCACTCACTCGCTCATTCACTGTCGTCCGTCTGCTCCTACCCACAGAACCCTCCCCACCCCACCCACCCTGGAGTCACCAAGGGCACGCTGGGCCTGGCGTAAGGGTGGGGAGATGGGGTCAGGCCATCCTAACCCATTGGAGGCCCTACTGTATGCCTGGCCCTGTCGTCCGACTTCCTGGTCACAGTCCTGAGCCTCAGGGACCACCATTAGGCTGTGCTCAGAGGAAGGAAGTGAGGCCAGGGGGCCACACGAGGCATGGCAGGAAACCGGCACTGGAAGTACTCAGGAGTCCAGGCGGTGCTTTCTGGCCTCGGTTTGCCCATCTGAGCCATGAGAAGAACTCAGTGTGCCGGCCCCATCCTGCAGGCTGATGAGAGGGTCAGGCGTGGGAGTGGTCATGGAACAGACCAGAAGTCACAGGGCGGGTGGGACAGTCAGAACGGGAGACGGTGTGTCAGGTAGGGAAGGCCAGCTGCCTGGGCACCAGAGCTTTCGCCTCCCACCCCAATAGTGATCCCACCCACGGCTCCGTCAGGGGTCCCAGAGCTGGGAGTCATGCCTGGGGTTGTGGCTGGATCCCTGGACTGGAGCTGTGTCCTGGCTGAGGCTCCCAGGCCGTGCCCCGCCAGAAAGCACTGGGTGAGGCACGTCACCCCTGCACACCCCTCCCAGTCCCTCAACCAACCTCGGCCCCCTCCCTGAGCCCCACCCAGGGCCGCCTCCCACCCCCCGTTCCCCTCATGGGTGTCTTCGTGGCTGTTCCAGGCTGAGCCTGAGATACCTTCACTCCCCCTGCATCTTCATCAGCCTGAGCTTGGCAGCAGGGCCACCCACCAGACTCCCCCCTCATCCCAGCCCGAGTCCCCAGCTCCACGCTCCCACCAGCCCCTCAAGCTTTGCCCAGCTGCACCCTCTCTCCCCCAGCTCCCCACACCCCTCCCATCCGCGCAGCCTCGCTGGCTTCCCACAGTCCACTCCTCATGCACAGCCAGAAGGAAGCTCTGAAAGTCACTGGTTGGACTCCATCCCTCCCCTGCTCCAATACCTCCCATGGCTCCCCAGTGCCCTCAAGGTAAGACCTGGTTCCTCCACATCCACCTGCAGCCACACAGCAGTGCTCTTCCGCCAGGCCCCTGCATGTGCAGTTTTCCACCCGGAGCACCCTTCCCGATTCCTGCCATCCCTCAAGGTGCAGCTTCCCAGGAAGCCCTCCTGCCTGCCCCTCAACCCCAGGTTGCGCCAGGGGACTCCCAGGAGCCTCCTTGGGAGCTCTCCACTGCAGAAGGGAAAGCACCAATAGCTGGGGGGTTGGTCTGATTGAGCAGTGAGTGGCCGAATTTCAGGGGAGGATGGCATAGATGTGGCCCAAAGAGGCCCTTCCTTCCCCTTCCTTCTATGCAAACCCCACTTTACAGAGAGGGAAATGGTTGTCCAGGGAGGTGTAGCGCTATCCCCGAAGCACACAGCAGGCCTGCCTGCAGACTGGGGGCCACCAGAGGGTTGAACCCCGTGAGTGGGTGTGTGCGTGGGGGTAGCAGCAGCGATGCAGGGGCCCCCTCCCTGGCTCTCAGTTTCCCTTCCGGCTCCACCCTGGAGGAACGGAGGCTCCGGAGTGCGTGCTGACAGGTGAAGCAGAGGAGGGGATGGAGGCCCCCAGCAGAGGCGGAGGACGCGCCCCCTGCCCTCCACCCAGGGAAGCGCGCCGCTTACTTTATCTCACTCGGGCTGGGCTGTCGGGGGCGCCGCGGGGCGTGGGCTCCGGGGCTCCGGGGTCTCGGCGGCGCAGGCAGAGGGCTCTGGGGCGGACAAAGCCCGGTCCCGGCCTGGCCAGGCGGCGCCGCCGCTCCTGGAGCTGGGCGAGACCACCGCGAGCGAGCGGGGGAGGATGCGGGATGCGGGATGCAGGCCCCGCGGCCAATGGCGGCGCGGGAAGACGGACTGGTGCCATGGCAACAGCCAATGGCGGCCCGAGGGCGGGGACCAGCGGCGGCCGCGGGACGTAGCGCCTCCGGGCGGGTTCAGGGGACTGCGTGTGCAGAGAAGGGGGGGTGAACCCCCTCCAAGGGACGGGGGCGCCCCGAGGTCTAGGACCCCGTGCCCCCCGCCCCCCCCCCCCCGCTCCAGAGTCTTAAGAACCTCCCGCGGCTTGATCCGGAGAATTTGAGAGTAAAACATCCAGTCTTGGATGTTACATCAGAATTTGGGGGGTGGGGGGCAGGAGCCAGGCCAGCCCCTCCGCACGGATCCAACCAGGCCTTGTGCAGATGGGTGAGGGCGGGGCAGGGCTGAGGATCCAGGCTGGACCCCCCACCCCCCAGCTCCTGCCACCAGGGAGGGTCATGGCTGGCGTGAAGGGCTGAGCATGGGGGATGGGCGGGCATGCTGCGAAGCACTTGGGACCCTGACATTTCTCACTGTCTCCCTGGCAGAGCTTCTCCGTGGGCATCTGCCATGACTCCTGTCCACCCCCATATCGCTCGGTCTCTTTCAATCTCTGTCTCCCTGTGTCTCTGTCTCTCATCACGCTCCTATTTCACCCTCACAGAAGGGGAGGCAGAGGAGGGGGGACCTGGGGTCCCAGCTGCGGCCAGGCCTTACTGCCCAGACACATGCACGCCCGAAGGACGAAGGAGGCTCTGGGCAGGAGACGGGGTTTAGGGGGCCTGCCTCTGTCTTTCCTGGCTGGGAGGCCAGGGCAAATCGTTTGCCTCGAGAACCTGTTTCCCCCTCGGTAAGATGGGGAGGTGGCTGCAGCCTCACTTAGGGCTGGTGCAAGGAACGACAGGACAGGCAGCCAAGGGCACGGGGACCACACTGTTTTCTGTTGGGTTTACTGCAGGAGGTCTCGTGTGCCCGTCCTGGGCTAGCAGTGCTGGGGGCCCTCAGAGGAGCCTCCAGAGCCAGACACAGCAGTCCCCAGCCCATGGGGCTTGAGGACGGGGTGCAATGGGCAAGGGGGATCTTTCTGGAAGCTGGGAAGGCTGCAAAGAGAAAGGGACACGGGTGCTTGGCCTCTTCAGGATGAATAAGAGTTGGCCATGGAAGCAAGGAGGGGAACAGCATTCCAGGCTGAAGGAACAGCATGTGCAGTTTCTGGAGCTGAGATCAAAGCCCTCTCAGGGGATGTGGGTTTCTGGTGGGGCTGGATCAGGTCGTTATGAGGGGTTTAGAGCAGGGGCAGTCCCCTGGAGGAGTCATGGGCTGAACTGACCACAAAGAGCAGGACAGAATGGGCAAAGCTGGAATGGGGGTGGGGAAAGGACAGAGCCCAGGGCCCCAGCTTTAGCTGTACCTTGATTCCCCTGCATGACCTTGCGCCTATCTCTCTCTGGCCTCAGTTTCCTGTTTTGTTGGCTGGGAGGTGGGTTGGAGAATCCTTGCCTGCAGAGAACTACATCTTACCTCCCCCACCCAGTCTCAGAGGTCACTGCTCCCCAGGCCCCTCTCAGGCATAATCTTAGAGTGGTCTAATGGCCAGCCTTGTCCTCATACATATGAGGACACTAAGGCTTAAGCCAGGAAGCACCCTGCTGGAGTTCACTCATGAGCCTCACCAGCCCTGGGGCCTGGAAGGCTGAGGGCACACAGGACTGAGACCCCAAGGCAAGATGCCCTTGTCCCCAAGACCCTGGAACATCATATCTCTGACAGCCCTGTCCCTCCTCCTCGAAAGTCCCTGACCCTCTGAATTCTTGAGCCACACATTCACGCATCACTGGAAATTCGAGAACCACAGAGACTTGGGAAACCCCACAGCACCCCAGGACCCCAGTCCCAGTCTTGGGGGAATGAAAGAGACCCCCCAGCGTACAGTACCCAGGCCTAATGGGGGATCCTCCCAGGTACCCTCCCTGGGACCCTCTGTGCTCCCTACCGCTGCTGGGCTCTCAAGAGGAAAGTTGCATCATGGGGCTCGCTCATCCCCACCCTCACCCTGAGACCGTCCCTTCCCCCCGCCCCCACCCCCATCCCAGCGTCTGGCCAGCACACAACACAGTCACTCACAGAGGGTCTTTGAGTTTTCTGAGCCTGACCTCAGCGTCAATCCCCACTTGATGCCCCGCCCTTTTCCACTGACCCTCCGCTATGCTAGGGGCTGGGGGTAGAACCTGAGGTGTCCCCCCCACTCAGAGCTGGGGTGGGGCAGAAGGAAGCAGGAAGGCACCAGGTTGTCATACGACCAGAGATGGAGCGCGGACTAGGGCCCTGACGGGTGAGGAAGGACTGCCACTAGAGATGGGGGATTGGTGGGGCCGTGCCCCCGAAACCCGATCCGGGGTGGGGCGCCTGACAGGATTCTGGGCCTCAGTTTCCCCGGGCGGGAAGGGGGAGAGCGAGCGTCCTGTCAGTACCGCGGACAGCTCCCCCATCGGCCTCCAGGCCCGGTCCTCTGCAGACGCCTCCACCCGGCGCTCAGGCCCCAGCCCTGCTGAAGACGTGACCTTGGCCTCCTCGCTGCGCCCCCAGCCTCAGTTTCCTCTTAAATTGGGGATGTTAGAGCCGCAGGGTTCAGAACGATTACAGAGGCCAGCAAAGAGCTCGGGCCCGGTGGGATGCATACTATGAACCTCAGCGTCGGTGAATGTCGGAGTCGGCCCTACGCTGGGAGCCCAGAGGGGAAACTGAGGCAGTAAAAGGTGCAGGGCGTGGCCCGGCCCCTACCCGCCTTGTACGGGACGGACCCTCGGCAGGACGGTCCCCCGTCGCAGTCCCCCCGCCCCAGCTGCTCTCTGTGTGCGCGCAGTGGGGAGGGGTCGGGTGGGGGGGTCTCCCTCGGAGACCTGGAGCTGGGCCCGGCGAGGCCGCGCTTGCGCAGACCCGGGGTGGGGGATTCGCTGCGACGCGGGGGAGGGGCTCCCAGCCAGGCGAGCAGCCTGAAGCAGTTTCCCTGGCAACGGTCTCCGCGGCAACTGCGCGAGACCCCAGACCCGTCAAGCCTCGTGCGCGTATCGGAGCGCCCCCCACGCCCTACCTGGTCCCCGAAGAAGGCCGAGTGCAGCAGGCTCAGCAGCCCCAAGAGCCCCATGGAGCCGCGGCCGCCCCGGACCAGCCCGCGCCCCGCCCTCGGCCGCTCGGGTAAGGGGGGGGGGAGGCACGTCCGAGACTCCCTGCGCCTGCGCGGAGGGACTGCGGGGAGGGCCCGCTCCGCGGGGCCGGGGCGGGGACTCCTGGGCAGGTGGGGCGACCAACGAGCGGGTCTGCGGGACTTCGCCGGAGGGGGGGCGGGAGTCTCGCGGGACTGAGGCCTCGGAAGAGGAAGGTGGGGGCCTGGAGAGGGGTGGGGGCGGAGGAAGAGCGGGGAGGGGCTCACCGCGGGGCTGGGAACCCGGAGCGCGAGGGGTCCCAAGGAGAATGGAGCTTCGGAAGGATGGAGGGAGGCGCCGCCCTGCGGCCGCAGTCGGCTGCCCGCTGGGACAGTGGGCCCGCAGCAACCAGGCTCGGGCTGCGCGCTCAGGCCGTTAGCCATTCAGCGAACATTTGCCGCGCGCCTCCTGTTTGCCGGCCCCTGAGCTGGGCGCTGGCTGCGGAGGGGCTTGTTGGCCCACAGTACACGTAGACAGCATCCACTGAAGTCCTTTAACCAGCATCCATCGAGCACCTGCTGTGTGCAACAGTCAAAACCCTGCTCGAGGGAAACGGCACACCGGGAGGAGAGGGAATGACAGTAAGTTGGCTGGCGGTGAGCGCGGAAAACAGCAGGGAGGTGAGGGCGTGGAAGGCTGCGGGGAAGGGCACTTGACAGACCCGACGAAGAGCGTCCCGGCACGAGGAACAGCCAGCGCAAACGGAGGAGGCAGGCGGGGACGAGGTGTGTGAGGGAGGGGTCGTGCAGGGTCCCGTGGACGTGGGAGGCCTTGGGCCCTTACTCGAGGGACCTGGGAGCCCTGCAGGGCTGCGGGCGGAGCAGGGACCGGCCCGACTCGGTGCTCACCGGCGCCCCCTGACGGCAGCGGGGAGAACAGGGCGGAGGGCACTGTGCTGGTCCAGGAGGGATGAGGGTGGGAGGTAGAGGGGAGTCCCGGAGGAGCGTTATTAGGAACTGTGGTAAGTCCCGGAAAAGCAAAGAACAAGCAGCAAGAATAGAAGGGCGCTCCCTTGGCCTCTGCAAGCAGGTGCCGTGAATCAGTGGTAGGGTACTCGGGCAGAGGGCACAGCCCATGCAAAGGCTGGGAAGTGAGGACCAGCGGGGGGAGGGGGTGGATGCAGGCCAGCAGGGTCTGGTGGGACACTCGAGGACTCCGGGCGCTGTTCTACTTATTTCAAATTGATGAACAGGTGAGAAGGTAGAGAAGGGGCCAGATGCAGGACAGGCTCCCAAGGCAGCTGGCCAGCTAGGCGGGGTGTCCAGGCAGAGCCCTGGGGTGAGAGCTGCCTCTGACTGAGGTAGTGGGGATGGCAGGCAGGTTGGGAGAGTCAACTCTGGGTGTGGGGGCTGCAGCCCAGTGCAGCTGGACCGGAGGATCAGACTCAGAGGGCACAAAGGCAGGAATGGAGCTGGGAGGCCTGAAGGCAGAGCCTGGGCCTAAGGCCAACAGATTAAGCAGGATCCTGCCCCACAGCCGGACGCCTAGAGTGCCACCTGATGGCTGGGGTGTAGGTCTCAGTAGGAACCGTTCCTTCCGCTTGGAACACTAACAGGCATTGTCCCCCAATCATACCTAACTGGTTAATATAAATTTAAACTGCATTAAAATTAACAACGGTATAACCACTGACCACTCCCACCCTGAGCCCACTAAGGTGGCCTGTGGTGGCCATGCTGGAAGCTTCCAGTGAGGGTTAAAGGCCCTGAAGGTGGGAGACACCAATGCTGCTGTCCCAGGGAGGGTCCTGCTTGTTTTTATACAACACAAGAAACTGTTAGACAAAGGCCCAGTGGATTTGGTGCAGGCCAGTGGTGTGAAAGCACGGATGGTGGGCCCTTCAGTCCCAGGGCTGCCCACTCCCTCGAGCTGAGCGGGCACCAACCCCCAGCTGGCATTCACTGCCATTATTCCCATGCCCCTCAAGAGGAGGACCTCAGACACCTGTCTGCACGTGCCTTTTATCCCGCACATGGACCCAGTGGCCTAAGAACTGTCCAGTTGTATGGCTTTTCATGCTCAGGATCAAAAACCACTTTCCAGGGAAGGCACACATTTGCCTTTGGGTATTCTTCTCCCCCTTGCCAAGCTTATGTAGAAAATGTTTCTTCTATTCAATTTCATTCAATTATAAAAATTCCAGGGGCACCTGGGTGGCTCAGTTGTTAAGCGTCTGCCTTCGGCTCAGGTCATGATCCCAGGATCCTGGGATCGAGCCCCGCATCGGGCTCCCTGCTCAGCAGGGATCCTGCTTCTCCATCTCGCTCTGCCTCTCCCATACGCTTGTTCTCTCTCTCAATAAAATCTTTAAAAAAAAAAAAATTCCAAAAAGGGGCACTTGGGTGGCTCAGCCGGTGAAGCGTCTGCCTTCAGCTCAAGTCATGATCCCAGGGTCCTGGGATCGAGTCCCGCTGGGCAGGGAGCCGCCTTCTCCCTCTGCCTGCCACTCCCCCTGCTTGTGCTCTGACAAAATAAAACAAAACAAGCCCTAATTTTAAAAATTCCAAAAATAAAGATGAAAACAGGGAAGCAAACCGTAAGAGACACTTAATTCTAGGAACAGGGTTGCTGGGGGGGGGTTAGGGGTGTGGGAGGGGGTAACTGGGTGATCGGCACTAAGGAGGGCACATGATGGAATGAGCACTGGGTGTTGTATACAACGGATGAATCATGAAATTCTACCCCTGAAACTAGTAAAACCTCCAAAGATAAGACAACTGAGACCACAGGGAGCCCTCACCTTCCCCTGGGCCGGGTGAGTCTGAGGTCACACAGGCCTCTGCAGCTCCCAGGGACGGCTGTGTGCGTGGGGTCCACCCGTCTCTGCAGGCAGCAGCTCTGACAAAGGCCTTGAGACCACGAAGCGCTGGCCTGCCCGTGTCCCATCTCACACCCACCAAATCCGCAGAGCGGGCTGGGAGTTTCTGGTCCACCTCTCCGCAGTCAGACCAGGGTCCGGGGACGGTCAGAGGACCCTGGGCCCCTCACCACTGCCATTCAGAGGAGCCCCTCCTGGGAGCTCCAGGCCCCTCCTATCAGCCCACACCGCCTTCCCCGGCCACCCTTCCCACCAGGCCTGGAACCAACAACGTCCACACGGCTTCTGTGGGGGCTTTAGAAACGAAGTTGAGACCAAGTGTTTTGATTTTGCCAGTTCAGATACTTGGCCCCATTTCTTGCAGTACTGTGCTCTCTCTTGGGGCTTTTTAAGAGCGTGGGATCCCAGGGAAAAGTGGCGGACAGGCTGCAGCTACACTTCCGGGCCGTCTGGTCTCCACCCTGCGGTTCCTCTTGCCGAGCCGGGAGAAGCCCGTGCCATCCCGTCACAGAACCTGCCCTGCTCTTACTGCCTCTGCTACAAATCACAAACACAACGGCCCCAGCTTTCTAACTCAGCTCACTCCAACTCGAGGTAACGGTGTGAGCCCATTATGCTGCAACCCGGAGAGAGAGTCCAGAAAAAGAGCAGCCAGAGGGCACAGCAGTCACCACTGGGAGGAGTGGGGAGAGGCAGGAGGCTCCTTCTCATTCCACTGCCTCCGCTCCCCGGCCTCCCCTCCGGAGGCGCAGCCACCTCACCGCCGGACGCAGTAGGCACCTCACTTCCCAGCTCACTCAGGCCACAACCAGGACACCACCTCGCCCCCCCCACATACGGCCGTCAGGGAGTCCCAGGAAGCGCCGCCTGGACAGTCACACCCGGTCCACAGAGGCTTCTGCCCCCTGCGGCCTGCAGGTCTTCCCCGTCGGGAAGGAGACAAGTTGGAGCAGAAACACTTTAGGGAGCAGGGTTGAGACCTTTCATCAAATCCTAAGGGGGTGCTGGGTGAGCCCACCCCTGGGACACCACGGGAGACCCAGGGGACTCGAGACAGGCAGGCAGCACGGTGAGGGACGGGGTAGGTGTGCGCAGCTGGAGGGAGGGGAGAGGCTCGAGGTGTGCAGAGGCTCCTGGCAATCACTCGCTTCAGCTGTGGAAACCAGCCCCGTGATGGAGAACGTGGGAGGAGCAGCCCCAGAAGAGCATGGCAGCTCCCCCCGAGGGTCTGGGGCTGGAGGGTCGAGAGTCCAGAGCACAAGACGGCACAGGACCCCGGGCTTGTCTCAGGGTGCCAGCAATGCGTGCCCACAGCAGGAAACCAGGACGACGACTGGCACAAGTCTCGTAGGACCCGAGGCCCAGGTGGCGGACACGAGGAAGGAAGGACGCTGGGACTCCGGACTAGACAAGTCTGTGCCTTTATTGGGCAGACGGGCTACTTGAGGGGAATGAAGCGGGACGAGTGCGTGGCCCCGATGCCCGGCCTGCCGTGCTTCACAGGCTTGTAGGTGATGGAGAACTCGCCCAGGTAGTGGCCGATCATCTCGGGCTGCGGGGGGCGAGCAGGGCAGGGCGTCAGGTGACGTCAGTGGACAGGTCCCCCCCCCCCCCC
>NW_022589784.1:753456-850238 GCF_004348235.1 Phoca vitulina | reverse complement strand
TGTCCAGCAGCTGGTCCAGGTCCACGCCGCGGTACGTGAACTTGCGGAACGTGCGCTTCTTCTTCTGCTCCACCTCCGCCTGCGCGGGCCGGGGCGCGCGTCAGTGCGGGACCCGAGGACCTGCCCCCCAGCCGCCGCGGCCGCGGGGCTCACCCGGCCCGCGTCCCCGCCGCCTCCGGCCGGGGCACACACACGCGGCTCCGGGCTGCTGGGGCTCGGCGGGGACGTCATCCCGACACCAACCAGGCCCACCCCGCGCCCCCATATCCAGCGGCCCCGGACGCTTGGAGGAGGCTGCCGCAGCCGAGCGGCCTGACCCCGGCCCTCACGGCGCGGTCAGGCGGCGGATGGCGTCGGATGGGCCGGGAACAGTCGCGCCAACCCTCGGCACTCACCATCTTGTCAGCTCTACAGAAAGGACCGCCTCCCCGCGCCTGCGCAGTTATCACGAGGTCCCCGCGCGCCCCGCCCCTCGGCCGTCCGCGCGCACGCACTTCCGCTTTCTGGGCGGAGGAGCGCGCCCTCTGCTGGCCGGAGGGCCGAGCGCGGGCTGCGCAGACTGAAGCAACCGCCGCCGTTCTGCGGGGCTCCGACCCCCGGGGCTGGGGCCGGCCGCGTCGTGTTTGGGGGACGTGGGACACGTCGCTGCCCCTTTCGGAACCTCATATTCCTGCAACCCTATTCCAGCATAGGTGTGCGGGTTCAGGCCTAGCGCCGCGGGGGAGCTGGCGCTCCAGTGAGGGCGGCGGTCAGTCCGGAGCGAGGAGGAAAAGCCGGGGGCCGGCGGGCCGGACGCGGGCTCTGCAGGGTGCTCCGAGAAGGCGCCCCTGATGGGGACCGGCCAGCCTTCAGCACCCGAAGTCACGTACCGCCGTGCCCTGCTAGGTTTCTGTAACACGTGTGCGGGTCTAACGTTGACAGCACACAGGGGACAAGGCGGTAGGGCTGTCGCCCCAAGGAACTCGAACAGATGCACCTGCGCACAGCCGCATGGGTCACGCGGCCCGAAGGGGGAAGCCCCCCAGTGTCCACCCACAGATGAGGGGTACACGCGGCGCGGTCCGTCCCCACGCGGGAACACGCTCCAGCCTCAGGAAGGAAGGGGCCCTGACACCTGCCACGACGTGGAGGGACCCCGGGGGCACTGGGCTCAGCGAGAGGAGCCAGACCCCGAAGGACACACCCCGCAGGACCCCACCCTAGGGGGTCCCCAGAGGGGTCCCGTCCACAGAGAGGAGAGGGTGGGAGCCGGGGCTGGGGCGGGGGTGGGGAGTCCGTGCTTCATGGGGAGTCTCCGTGTGGGGAGATGGAACGTTCTGGAGACGGAGAGTGGGGGTGGTCGCAGGACAGGGTGAGTGTGCTTCATGCCGCTGAGCTGTGCACTTAGAGACGGTTATGATGGCAAATCTTAATGTATGTTTTGTCACAATAAAAAACCAAACATATATATGGTATGAAAAAAATCATTAATTAAAACGGTACACTACAAAATACTCATTTAATGCAAAAACCTCAACAGAAGCATACAGAAACAAGAAACAGATACACAGCATACAGAAAACGGGTGAAACGGCAGTGGGAACCCCGAGCATATGGGTAACCACACTGAACGGCAGGGATGGAAGAGGCATCGGGAGGTGAGTTCCCGTTGGACGGAGCGAGCATGCAAAGACCCTGCGGGAGGGGAGGAATGAGGCAGGTGCCTCTGCCCCACCCAGCTGAGTGCTGCGCCTGTGGGACCAGCAGCCCCTGAGCCTCCAGACCCTTCCCCCAGATTGCTGGGTGGGGTTTGGCTTAGACCTGTAGCTTTGTAGGGAGCTGGGGCTGGCCTGGAGGGAACAGGAAGTCTCGAAGGAAGCCCGGCCTCCTCAGCCATTTCCACAATCCTGTGGGTAGAGCCCGTTAAACTGTACCCAAGAAGGGGACGGCCCTCCCTGTCCCTGGTGGAGCACAAGCACAGGTTTGGGGGCCTCAGGATGTGTCCTTCGGGACGCAAGGGGGCTTGCCAGTGCTCACCAGAGTAAGGTGTGGTCCCAGGAGCCCCTGGCCGGCTGGAAATCCCTGCCTCGTTTGCATAATGCCCTTTTGCCAGGGAACCTTAATTTTGCAGAGAATTAATTTCACAAAAGAAAGGAGCTAAGGTTTCACCCTGTGATGACACGCAGTACGGATGGAGGGTGCCGGCCCAAAGTGCCTCCTGTAAACCGGGGTGGTGGGTGGCGGGGTGAGCACTGCAGGGGAGGCGCCCCTCTCTTGGCCTTTGAGCTAAACCCACCTTCCCTGCCCCAGAACGTGAGCTGGGCCGTGGGTGCGGATGGGGGTTTCTGGCTGTTCTGTCCATTGCTTTATTTCAGGCTGGTACATTGGAGGCATCCGGTGCATTTTGGATGAATCTGTTCTTTTTACATTTTTTTTTTTTAAAGATTTTATTTATTTGACAGAGAGAGACACAGCGAGAGAGGGAACACAAGCAGGGGGGAGTGGGAGAGGGAGGAGCAGGCTTCCCGCCGAGCAGGGAGCCCATTGTGGGGTTCGATCCCAGGACCCTGGGATCACGACCTGAGCCGAAGGCAGACGCTTAACGACTGAGCCACCCAGGTGCCCCTCTTTTTACATTTTTTTAAGTTTTTTTTTAAAGATTTATTTGTCAGAGAGGACAGCGCGAGCACACGCAAGCGGGGGGGGGGGGTGGCAGAGGGAGAGGCAGACTCTCCACTGAGCAGGGAGCCGGATGTGGGGCTGATCCCAGCTTCCTGGGATCATGACCTGAGCCGAAGGCAGACGCTTCACCAACTAAGCCCCCCGGCGCCCATCCCTGTTCTTTTTACGTTTTTGAAATCTTGACGGTGCTCTTTAGAATGACGTAATAACGGCCTCCAAAGGCTGGGAACCAGGACGTGTCCCCTCCCACGGCAGAGAGGACCTTGTCAGGGCCCCCGAGGAGGGGGTGACCCTGGGTTCCCGGGGGGCCCGGCGTCCTCATGAGGTCCTCACGAGAGGGAGGCAGAGGGTGGGAGTCCCAGAGATCGGCAGACCCCGCGCTGCTGGCGGTGAGGATGGAGGGGGGGCCGCGGGCCAGGAAAAGGCCGGAGCTGGGTCTCCCGGGGGGAACAGCCCTGCCTGCGCTGGGGTTTTAGGACTTCTGAGCCCAGAACTGTCAGGACATGAGCATGAGCGGTTTAAGTCCTAAGTTGGTGGCAGTTTGTGACAGCAGCCCTCAGGCCCCCACACACTAGAACACAGGAGGATTCACCCATTTTGTTCCTAATTCCCAGGGCCAGCCTCCCCCAGACCCAGGAGTCCCTCCCACTCTTGCCGAGAGGCCAGGCCAGAGCCAAAGAAGTCCTGTGTGCAAGTGAGCTCGGACTCCCCTCCGTGGTCACTGACGGTCACAGCCCCTTCTATCTGGGGAGAGGGGCAGTCAGGAACATGGACAGGAACGGAATATCCAGAATGTCCAGGGCTGGAAAGGCCTGGCAGACACTTTGCCGGCCAGGCCGTGTGTGTCAGGCAGGGGAGTGGCCGCTGTGGGATGCTGGAACTCATCCCACCCCACCTCCTGCCCCTGGCTGGGGGTCCCAGCTAGGATGGCCAGGCCCCACCAGGTGCCCCTGGGGCATCTCCCTTCAGCTCTAGGGGCTCAGGCCACCATGCTGCCTCCCGCTGGCCCTCGACTGGGTGTCCCGACGCCCACACCATCCACGTCAACAGCCTAGTTTGTGGAAAGGTGAGTGGCCTACCCAAGGCCACAATCCAGGCGTCACTCCCATGGGAATGGGGAGGCCTGGCCGGTCCCCACTCAGATCTGTCCAGGCACCTTTCCCTTGGCACCCAGCGAGTGGCCTGAGCCCTGGAACCTGGGCCCCTTCACGCTGGATCTGCAGCTCTCACCAGGCCCCCCAGCCCCAGGCCATCCTAAAATCCAGATCCGCCACCACGCCGAGACCCTAGGCGCACCGAGGTGGGGCCCCGGGCTCCCCAGTCGCGCAGACTGCGCACGCCTGAGACTGCTGAGGAGGCCAAGGGCCAGCGCAGGTCCTCCCGTGGGGACGCACAGCCGAGAGCAGGAAGGGAATAAAAGGACACAACGTGGGTTTCTAATCCAAACGCACTTCTCTTTATTCAAACCAGGGTCAAACTGGTCAGTGGGGACGCCCTGAAACCACGTGCGCGGGAGAGCGGCTGACAAGGCCTCCTTGTCCCTGCTGCTGGGGCGGACGCGGGGCGGCGCCGGCAGAGGCTGGGCGGGCGCGGCCCCCACAGCGCACCTGCGGACGGCGCCGGGCAGGTCAGTCGACAAAAGCAAGGAATAAACAAAAAACAAAACACGCTCAGTAGACTTCTTCTGTAAGCTCCCAGAGTGTCTGGGCCAACGAGCCCCCACCCTCAAAGCCAGGAGTGGGGCCCTGAACACGCCCGTCGCTGCCACCGGTGCCCACGGAAACCCTGCTTTAAATTAAAAAATAAGCCAGTATACATCGTAGAAAATTTCTCTTAAAAATCTCACAATTTGTAAATGTATATTTTTTTTCTTTAACATAAAAGTTTACAATATACGGTAAAACAAAAGGCTCAGGAAAATAATTTCAAAAAAAAGGAAGAAAAAGAAACCTGAAGTTTTGAATTAAAGCTGAAGACATTTTTTTTAAACCCTGTTGTTGAACCAGTGACTTTTTTTTATTGTGCTGATGGGTTAGAGAAAGAAATATATTTAAAAACTTCAGTCCAGACACCCACAGCCGCCTCCAAAAGCCTCTCGCCCCCCTCCCCCCACCGTCGAGTCGCTATTTTTCTGCCAAGTTTGTGATTGTCACGAGTTCACAAGTTCTAAATCCTGGGTCTCAGCCACCCCGGCGTCCGCAGGGCACCGGCCGGCTAGCGTCGGTACGGGTGGAATCCCTGCACATTGTGGTTCTGGCCTCGTCCAAAGCCACTGCCGCCGGCGGGGGGGCCCCCCGAGCCTGGCACCGAGGGGCCCCCGTAGGAGGGGGGCTGCTGGCTGGGGTCTGAGAAGCCCTGTCCGAAGCCAGCCAAATCCTGTCCGTAACCTGCAGGGAAAAAGCCCAGTGAGCGGGGGCGGGACCGCAGCTCTGCGCCGACCGCCTAGGAGGGGTCCACGCCCGCACAGCCCATCCTGCTCCCCCACAGGACCCCGACAGCTGTCTCTGCACAGAAGGAAAAGTAGCTCAGAGACCTCGAGGAGCCCCCTGGTCTGTCCCATCCGTGCTCAGCCTCGCCTCCCCACCCATTCCCAAGGACCCGGGGCTGGGCCCTAGCAGCCCCTCTGAGCCCCTGGAAACCTTTGAGCTTGGAGACATGAGAGCACCTGGCCTGGCTCGGTGGCCCGAGGGCTTCTAGAAGTTTATTTTTGAGTGGAATGCGTGGGGAACTCAGACACAGCCCCCAGAATTTAAGAAAATCTCAGACTAGACTAGCGCCAGGCCTCCCTCCCCCCGCAACCCCCCCGGATGCCCGCCAGACCCGAGACAGTCCTCCCTGCAGAGCTGACCCAAGAGGGAAGCTTCCGTAGAACCGGCGGGTGTGGGGCAAGACTGCGTGCCCGACGCCATGCCCGCAGGGACTGCCTGGGCCGGGCAGGTCCCTCCCCCAAACAGGACCTAGACCCTGCACTGCTGACCTCTAAAGGCATGGGAGGCACTTCTGGAAAGGGGAACGGCACCAGACTGCACACCCAGGATGAAGGCGTGTCCCGGGGCCCCTGGGTCCCCAACAGAGGGTGCACGAAGGCACAGGGTGGTCTGCTTCTGCCCAGCAGAAGCAGAGCTCCTGGGGCCACGGGGCCGTGGCCAGTCGAGATCCTCGCCCCGGCAAGGGCCCCGTCCCGAGGGCACCACCAGGTCCACCCCCGCCCAGGACGGCAGAGGAGGCGATGTCCGTTGCCCGGGTGCAGGCAGAGTGGGGACCGTGGATGAGGAGGTGCCACCTACCTAGGCCACATCACTGCTCAGCCTGACCATAAGAGTGTAAACAAAGTATGGGCCCGAAGCCTGACGGGTCTTGAGAATAGGTACCCAGGCCTGGCAAGAGACGAGACCAGGGTGACTACCCCAGGGCAGCCTCAGCAGAGGGGCGGGGCCACGCTGGCGGTCAGCACACTCCCACCCAGGGCTGCTCACGCGCGCCACACTCAGCAGGAACTGCTCGGGGGGGGGGGGGGGGGGTGCTGACAACCCATGCACTCGGGGAGCGCTGCCGGGCACGGCGCCAAGGGGGACAAGACTGCACGATGCTGGGCAGCCGGGAGCAGCTGGCCACGGATGGCATTCGAGGGCAAGAACAGCTTCAACTTGCAGACACTGCGGTCTTAGGCCAAGCCGTCTGAGCAATGAAGTGGGAAGAGCAGAGCCCTGGGAGCCCTGGCGACAGGCAGCCCCACCCGCATGGCCCAGCAGAGGCGGCGGGAGACCCCGGACACCGGGCCCAACCCTGTCCTCACATGAGCTCCTCCCACACAGGCCACGGGCCGCCACCCTGCAGACCCCAGGCTCAGAAGCCCCTCCTCCACGACCCGCCCCTCGAGTGAAGCACGTGGTAACACCCGAGCCGTGCCTGCCACCGACCAGAGCCACGAAGCCACGTGGCCCACAGTGCCCGCCCTGCGCTCTGCACGCAGAAGAAAACGAGACAACCAGGAACAGGGCCTGCTGGGGGTGCCCCAAAAGCCCTCGCGTCATCCTCCTAGGGCCCCCGTCACAGCTTCGGGTTCCCGAAGCCACGCGGCCTGGACACCGGCTGCACGATCGATGCTCTTCTACAACTAGCTCCCTAGCCAAAACCTAAAACCCAAAACCCGAAACACCAAAATCCTGCTTTTCGTTTTGCTTGACCCTCCGCAACAAGCCCCTGCACAGCGGGCCTCCCGCCACACTCCTGCTGGCGGGGAGGAAGGCAGGAGAAGGTGGGGCCAGGTCCCGGGCCCCAGGCCGCGCCTGCAGGTCTCCAACTCACCGTACTGACTATAGGGGAAGTCCGGCTGGGCCGTTGGAGGCTTGCTCATGTCCGGGGCGGCCTGAGACGGGGGCGGAGGGAAAGCCAGAGGGGCTGCCCCCGGAGTAGCAGGTGGAGGAGGGACCCCCGGTGGGGCAAACTGATCCGGTGGTGGAGGTGGAGGCCCGTAGCCAAAACCTGCACACAAACAGGAGAGGAAGACACAGACACGGTGCGCGACCACAGCCCAGCCCACCAGAAGCCGCCGCACCATTTCCTGCTGAAACCCACCGAGCGGCCAGGCCTTGGGGATGTCCCTAGTGTGGGCCTTGGGGCGGCCTGTCGCGCCCCAACAGCGAGCGTTCGGCAGGGACCCCACAGGCAGGGGCTGCACTGGCGTCCTCTTGAAAAGGACAAAACCCGCCTGCCAGACACAGCGCCAACCTTCCATCACGGCAAGCCTTCCACTCTGTCCTGGGGCTCGACACCCCGTTTCTATCCACCCACCTCCTGGTTACAACTAAAATCAGATGTGGTCCAGGCCGTGGTGAGGGGCCACACAGCTGTCCCGTGGCCTGGCCTGCGCCGGGGTGCGCTCCAACAGAACACACCCAGACCCCCAAGCACTTCCCAGCAGGAGGCGGGGCCGTCTGGGCTGGCCGCCCGGCACTCAAAGTGACAGCAGTCAGCCACAGCGCGCCAGGCGAGGCCGCAAGGCCACCTTCCCACCAAGGGCGAGCACGGAGCCTTGCAGGCGCGCTAGCTGCCCGAGGCCCAGGCGCCACACCAGAGCCCAGCAGACGAGAGCTCCTGACGCTCTCCAGCCCCTCGCTGCTGAGTCCCACCATCAGATCCAGATGCCCCAGCGAGGGCGCACATTCCCTCACACACCAGGCGTGCCCCCCGCACGGCCCCGCAAGCAGGCGGACCAGGGCAGGCAGCGCCCCAGCCACGTGCCCCAAGCGAGCGCCGGGCACAGGCTGCAGGGACGCATCTCAGCACGGCCCCCCCGCCCCACTCCAGGGGCCCGCGGGACTTACTGAACTGTGGGGGGGCACCGTAGCCCTGTGGGAAGCCCTGAGGAGGGGGGAACCCTCCAGGAGGGGTGGACACGATGTAAGAGGTGAATGGTGGGGGCGGTGGGGGAGCTCCTCTCCCTGCAGGCGGCGGTCCATAGCCACCTGGAACACAGGACGCAGAGGTGGGTGAGGGGGAAAGGGTGTGGCGCACACAGCTCCCAGTGCCCGGGGCCCCCCGGGGTCCCACCCCATCTCAGATTCTGTTCTCTCTCGGATACCCGCAAATAAGGACTTACCAATTGCCTGTCCTGCTGGAACCCACATTCCTAAACAGGAAAACAAAGAGAGTGATTGGTGTCCTGTCCATGTCCCAGACTGGCAGCTGACCCACCCCCAACAGCTCTCGCTCTGCTGGCAAAGCCCTCCTGGAAACACACTCCAGGGGCCTAGCGCCCTGCTGCACCGCGGGCACAGGGAGGACGTCCCAGCCCGAGGAAGGCATCCGAGGGGCCCGTGGAGGATCAGGAACACAGGCACCTGGGTATGGGCAAAGGGCTGCCACTCACATCCTGCTTCTACGGGGGAGGATCCCCAAGAGAAGCCCATTCGTTGGTCAGGTGGCCCTAGCTCTTCAACAGAACCCATGAGAAAGGGTGAAGGGGACCCCCACGGACTAGGGGCTCAGATGCACAGGTGGGACCTTAGGCTGGGTGGTGGGAGCCCTGGGCCGGCTACCAGCCAAGCGCTAGTGGGCAAGAGCTTCTGGCCTCAGCACCTGGTCTCCTATGGCTGTTTGTCCCCCTCCCCCACTGCGGCACGAAGATTTTATTTATTTTTGAGAGAGAAAGAGTGAGCGTTTGCACAAGCGGGGGGGGGCAGAGGCAGAGGGAGAAGCAGGCTTCCCGCCGAGCAGGGAGCCCGATGCGGGGGCTCAATCCCAGGACCCCGGGATCATGACCTGAGCCAAAGGCAGACGCTTAACCTACTAAGCCACCCAGGCGCCCCGGCTGTGTTTTATTTTGTGATAAAAAAAAAAAAAGACCAATCTGCAAGCTTTGGGGGCAGCGCGCCAGGTGCCTCTGGGTACAGACAGACCTACGTGGCCTCCTCTTGCCCCTCCTTGGACACTGTCCCTTTGTGTTTCTAAAGGAGGCGGTGGCTACTGGATCCTGTCCTGGGGCCCCTGGGAACCTCAACCCTTCTGCCAAGCTGTCCTTAACCACTACGCTGACCCTACACAGAGGCCCTGACAGCCCAGAGCCCCGGGAGCAGGAGCAGATTCAGAGGGCCCAAGAGGCCGGCCAAAAGCCCCAGTGTCCCTAAAAGCATCTGATCTGAGCCTCTGAAATGGCCAGGCCAAGCCCACTTCCCACTCTAAGCTCAGCGGTGCAGCACCTGCTGGGGACGATGGCGGCAGTGACGGACTCCACGACCCACGACCCACCAGGGCCTCCTAGCCTCCCCCTAGAGGCAATGCCCGGCACGGCCACGGACCACAGGGAGAGCACGCGGGCCACACGCGGCATCCGACTGCTCCCCCAGACCTACGTGGCCCTTCCTCCACAGCACGGCACGTGGGGCGAGGACGCTCGCGGCAGCTCTGCTGGCCACAGTCAGACCCGTCTGCCCAAACCGCAGGTGGGGAACTTGGCTGTGGCCCAAGCACACCACCGAGGGTCACACCACGCTCAGGTGGACCAGGTGAGCACAGGGAAACCAGCCCCTCTCTCATCTGTGAGCTGACTGGACAGCGCCCCTCTGGGGCTTTGCTGGAAGGTTCCGGCGCTAACGGGTACCCAGCACAGAGCCCACGTGCGGGCTACTGGGATGAGCACACAGCTGTGCGTGTCGACCCTGGGGCTGGATGGGGAGGGAGCCCCACCTCTGCCCTCAGGTACTCCCTCAAAGGCCTGCACACCCGTCCGGCCAGCACGCCCCGCCTCCGCCGTGTCTGCAGGGAAAGGGCGTGCGCGGCTGTGGGGAGCTGCCGCCCCTCAGGCTTGGGACCCTGGCCTCCAAGCAGGCCTCCCTGAGGCGGCCGTCTGGGGGCACGACCGGTTCTGGGTGCTGGAGCCGTACCTTGCGGGCCGTATCCTTGCTGCCACGTGGGTGGGGGCTGGCCTGCCCAGCCGTTGGCGGCATTGGGCACGACCCGGCTGCCCCACTGGCTGGCACCTGGCTGTCCCGGCGCTTGGCTTTTGCTGTCCCGTGGCTCAGCCCGTTTAACTTCCACCTAGACAAACGAAGCTCTGGTTTAGGGAGATGCCGAGGGTCCTGGACCCCCTTCCCTTCAGACACACCCTCAGATAACTTACGACTACACTTAGCATCTTATGACTTAAAACTAAATACTTAACTATAAACCTTATTTAGGCCAGTATTTTTTTTCTTTAAAAATTTATAATTTTCCTTTTTCTTTCTTTTTTTTCTTTTTTGCTTAGAACATGTTTCTCAGGTACAACGGATGCAACCATAAGACACGTTAAGCCCTACCCGCTGCAGAGCACGGACCGAAGGCCAAGAACCCTCAGAGTTTTGTGTGACAAGGGTCTTTCAGTCAAGGTGAAATGACAGCTTTCTCCTTCGATGGCCTCGTCACCCCAGGGACACAGAGACCAGGACCGACCGAACAATCACAGCCCTCTCCCCAGGCCTCTCCAGGGCCCCAGCGCGGCAGGAGCCGGATGCTGTCCGAGCACCGCGGTGGAGGAGGGACCTCCGCTGGGAGGAGCCAGGCCGACAGACACACAGGACCTTTCCAGAGTCCGCCCACCCTGCCTGCACTTTAAGCTCATACCTGAGAAACACAGTTGGTTTACTTAGGTTTTTTATTTAAAATGTCTAATGGAAGATAAAGACTTACCTTCCCCAGGCTAACGCTTAAAGAATCTCAATTAACTCAAAATAATGTCAGAGGGAATGGATGTGATAAAGAGAATCTTACATTACATCTAACAAAAAAAGTAAACAAACATGCAATAAAATGGACATTTGAATCAGTAAGCAATCTTCATACTGTGTTAGGTCAGCAGCCCAGGACCCTGCCTCTTTTGGACGTTGTCGGGAGCCACAGCACTGGGAGGGGCCGGGACAGCGGGAGGGACTGTGCGTGCCCTACTAGTACCGAGCTCTGTGGCCGCCAGAAGGCTCCCTCCCTGACGCAGCTTCTAAGATGCGGGCAGACTGACAACCCGAAATCCCCCAATTACAGGGCTGCCTCAGCATTGGAGTCTCTGGTTGGTTTTTTTTTTTAATGATAAATTTTAATGGGAAGGAAGAGACAATAAATCCACTTGGAGTCATCCTTGGGGTCTCACAGTCTGGTGAGCTAAGCATTATGTATTCAGAATTCCATCGGTTCTGCCTTAAGACCCCTTCCTGTTGGAGAACAAACAGGAAGTGGGACAGAGGCACAAAGACCCCACCGTCCTGATGCCCCAAGGACACTCCACGGATAGGAACAAAATCCCCGCTAGCTCAAGGCGATGTGACAGCAGGACCAAGGGACCCGTTTCAAAGAACTCAAATTAATGAGTCTTCACATACTCTCCTTAAGGGAATTTGGTTCCTGCTTACAAAGCAAAGCAGCCCTTGTAAACTTTTTTTTTTTTTTTAATTTTTACTCTTCCTCTCAGAACATGGACGCAGCCACTGGAACTCCGGTTCTAATTAGAAGTGGGACCCAAGCCCCTCACGGAGGCGAACCCCCACCAAGGAACCGAGGGGCTGCTGTGGCCTGCCCACCAGTGAAGGTCGGGCAAGGGGAACAGGGCGAGGCCGGGGGCTGCTGCCGGGAGCCGGGCTCCCACACGTGTGCACCTTACTTTAGAAGTCGAGCCCCACACCGAGAAGCCACCTCAGTCTCCGCTCTGTGCTCCGTGCAGACCAGACTCAGACACCGATGCGTCCTACAAAACCGGGGCGGGGCCGGCCGCCTGAAGATGGAGCAGATCCGTGCGCTTAGCAGCCTTTCTGCCCCTAGAGCAGGACAGGCTTCCTCCAAGTTTTAAATGTCACAGTACCTTAAAATATTGAACGTGGACTCCTTTGAACTTGTGTTCGTAACTGGCATGCATCCTTGAAATCTGCATGCTAATTTTAAACTAAAAGCTTCAATGAACGTCGGAGCGAGATTTGTGTCTGCTGCTTAGTCAGGTTCAAACGGAATTAATTAAGCCTGCAACAAAACCTCAGCCACCTGTATGTGACTACCGCTCCACGCACTGCTGCGTTTATCAGCTTTCGGGGACGGGCTGTGGGGCTGGGGTGGGAGCGCTGGGGAGGCAGCAAACTCGTGGTGCCTTAGTCCCTCCACAACGTCGTAACTGACAAAAATGGCCGTGGTCTCGTCCCAAGGGCAGGGCATGTCAAAGGGCACAAGGAAATGCTGCCTGTGTGGCCCCCACGGGGACCGCCAGGGTGTGCAGAGCAGGTTTCAGAAGGACGGAGACAGGAGTCCTGCAAAAATGTGGACCCAAAGCCTCTTGCTAACTCTCAGGGATCCCCCACTGCAGAATTTCTACCAGTGATTCGTTTTAGAGAGCTCTGGGGGCCCCAGTAAAATGAGGAGCAGGGGCCACGTTCTGAGCCAGCCCGCCTCCGTGGCAGCAACACAGTATGAAGATGAAACCAGAGGTCACTTGACTGCATGGAGTTAAGTACTACCGAGAGCATGTGGTTGGGACCGGAGTTTCACAGTAAGTGACCCAAGTAAAAAAAACCAATCCTTCAGGATGTTTATGTCTCTTTCGGTTTGACACGGAACCTGTGGTCAAAGGTCCGCTGCCCACCACACATCATGGGGTGGCAGGAGGCAATTGGAATGCAGGACAGACATCTGAAGGAGTGGTCACTGAAACCAAGCCTGAGGCAACCTGCAATTTCACTGGAGGCCAGCCCAGGAGGCCCCCGCAGACCGTGCCCCTCGGCCGGGGGGCCACCCCACCCACCAGTCCCCGGTGATCCAGAGTGAGGGGCTCCGGGAGCAGAGCTGGCGAGACGGGAGACGCCACGCCACAGGCAGAACCCCTCGGGCAGGGAGGGCCCCTTGCTTCTGCAGGAGCAGGCCCAAGCCCACACAGCACAATGCCCCAGGTCGACTCGCCCGGCCCTTTTTCTGTTCAGGAATTGTCATTTCCAGTGAAATCCCTAAGTTGCCTAAGACTTGGTTTGGTCTTAAGGTAAAATAAAACTACAACTACACACTTTTTTGCCCATGATGTCGTGAAAATGCATGTTGACAGCCTGGTCCACTGATTGTTCGTCCTCGAAAGTAATAAATCCAAAACCTAGCCAACGACGAAGAGTGAATCAAGGTAGCAGGGCGTTGTGACACAAAACAGGATGATGAACAGTATCAGGGCCGGGCCGAGGGGTCGTCCAAGGGTTTCAGGGAAGCGGAGTATGTGAGGCTGCAGGGCGGGGCCCGAGCCAGTGGTGGAGGCGGGGTTCCACGTGGAGACACGCTGGGAACCCCCAGGGGCTGGCCTCACAGACGGGGCAGCCCGGGCAGGAGAGAGGCGGGGGCCTGGCCCAGTGCGCCAGAGCACTCTGCGGAGGGGCCGCGGCGCACCCCTGCAAGCAGGGCAGCGGGCCGCGCTCCAGCGAGCTCCACCTCCGGCGGGGTGTGTACCGTGGGTGCGCGGCTGCTTTTCTGAAACCCGAGATTCTCCCCCTCGGCTTGCAATTTGCTTTGCAACTAGTGCTGACAGCAGCCACCTATCGTTCTAGCGCGTTAAACGGGAGTACGGTCTCTATCGTTAGTGCCCCGCTAAGCTTATCCAACACCGTTGGGTAAGCCCAAGGAGTCCTGGCACAGGAACATACGTATGTATACATTGCTCTATCTGTACGCAGCTACGTAAGTAAAATACACAAAGATACAGGCCACAACGGGTTCCAGCAGGTCAAACTCTGCTGTCAGCAGCAAGAGCAAGAGGCGCCGTGTCATCAAAAAGAGAATTTTAAAGGGAAAAAAAATTTAGCCTTTCCCAAACACAAGAAAGTGGCAGTATAAACGAAGTTTGGTTGGTCTGGGTGAGTGTGACCGCCCAGCTAAGGTGGCATGTCTGGTCCTCAGCCGACTGCACTGCCTCCCCGGGGCCCATCTGCTCCAAGCACAAAAGGACGCGTGCGGCAGACAGCTGCCGGAAGACCCGGGAGAACAAAAGACGGGTGAGGGGAAGGGCTGAGCGCCCAGACCGGGCTGAAGAAGGGCACGGGGTGCGGGCGGGGACAGAGCGACAGAGCATGACATGGCCGATGCAAAGAGCCCGGGTCAGGCCTGCGCCCGACAGGGCCTCCAAGGGCCGCAGGGCCAGAGCGGGCAGGGAGGGGGCACCGGGAAGGAGCAGCCAAGCCCGAGGCCTCTCAAGAGGACGGGAGAGGGACACTGAGGCTGCAGGCGCTGGGCCGTGTGGGAAGACTGTAGGCAAAACCTTGGGGTAGGGGGTGGGGGGAGAAGACAGCTCAGAAACCTGGGAATGACAGACCAGCAGGGAGGGACACCCGGGACTCAGAGGCTTCGGACGTGTCTCTGCACGTGCGCGTGTCTGAGCGTGACTATGCACACACTCACACAAGAACCTGCACACGGCGTGCGAGAAGGAGCAGAAACACGGCTGCAGAACGATGACAGCAAGACACAGGGGGGAGAAGCTGGAGCTGGGGCGGGGCGGGGGGGGGGGGGGGGCGCGGATCGCCAAAGAGGAAGGTGTGAGGCGAGCAAAGGCAGCGGCCGGGGTGAGGTCAGGGCCTCATTGTCCCCAGTGAGACACATGCAGAACCCTTGGGACAGGGACAGGGACACTGTCTCAGATCGGCCAAGAGGGAGGAAGGAGGAGGGAGGTGGAGCCCTGGAAAAGACCTGGGAAGGGGAGAAAGCAGGATGAGCTCTCTGGGATGCCCCTCTGTCGCTCCCGCCCTCTGCTGGCCTCGTGCTCACAGGGACTCTCTGAGGTGGAGGACACTGTGAGCCCCCACGGGAACATGGGTCCCAATGTCAAGCCCGAAGCACTCTCCCCACCAGCTCCTCCTGCCTGCACCCCCCAGCCCACGGTGGCTCGACGTGCTCCCCAGGCCCAGGGCGAGGCCTCAGGGGGCCGACTGGGGGTATGACTCTAAGAGCAGCCCTCAGGATTCCCAAGTCCTGAAGTTTCACAAGACCGGAGGCAAATGGTGGAACACAACATGGGTGATGAACAGCATGTTAAAAAGTTAACATTTTCTCCAAGTGCAGGAGTGTCTGCAACCACAGGGCTCGCGTGGTCCGTTATAGCGCAAGAGGCGGTGAGTCTTGGGTAAGGAGCCCCGGGGCGGGGCGTCTAGGGGTGCATCTGTCTGTCAAGAGGCGACATCACCACTGAGGAAGCGGACAGAAACACACTGAAACTTCGTTTACACCCCACTGGAGCAAAGCCCGTTCCCTCCTCTGACTGCGGGACTGGCCTGTACCTGTGTGATATAATTTAGCACCTGGAGAAGAGAAATCTAAAGAGATATCGTTAATCACAAACAATTCACAGAGAGAAAAGGAAAAACAACTTACTTAACGTTACTGTACTTTACTATGAGACACTTAAGTACGTCACTAAGCATGTATGTCTACGTTAAAGTTAAGCTAAGACTTAACAGCTTAATCGACATGAAGTGAGGATACGTCACTTATCATGGAGGAAGAGAAGGATGGAAGTTCAAATGGCAAACTATTCTCCAGCATGGCGGGCGCATGCTGCGGCGGCGCCGGCTCTGTGCGCTAGGGGGGCCTCGGACGGGGCTGGGGCAGGGGCTGCACGGCGCCCAGACCGCCAGGGCAGCTCACACAGCCGGTCCAAAAGCGGTGGATGAACCAAAACAGACGGGCGGGCACAAACAGCAGCAGCCACAAAAAAAATTAAAAAAAAAGAAAAAGAAAAAGAAAAAGAAATAATAATCATAAAAAAGGGCACGGAAATCGGGTGCCCGCTGTCCCAGCCCCACAAACCAATTTGGACGTGCGAGCGTGGGCAGCTCCCGGAACCCGCCGGGGATGCGCTGAGGCGGCTCCTCACCCTCCTCCCGCTGCCCCACGGGCTTAGGGGAACAAGAAAAACAGGAAAAAAGCATGGGATGGATAAAGGAAAGTCCAAGTTCAAGCCGAGCTGGGGCAGACCTAGCCTGACGCCATGGAATGAGACCTGCCTGGGCAGGGGACTCCAAGCAGGACGCAGCCCTGAGTGACAAGTGCACCATTTGAAAAAAGCACCAATCTTTCAGTACACATTTAAAAACAGAAACCATATTGAAATTCATATCAAGTTGTAAAAACTTCAAAAGAACGAGCCAAAAAAACACGGTGACGTCTGACCTTGGGAAGCAGACAGGCTGGGGCTGCACAGGAAGGGCCTACGTTTTAATCATGTCTCCAAATCATCCTTCTCTGAGGCAATGCTCGCTACCACCACCACCTAATTGTGAAATAGTTTGCCATCTGAAGGGGAGGTCAAGGACAAACTCCATGTCTTTTACCTCGAGGTCTCTGCTTCTCTGCGTCGTAGATCATAACCACTTCTGTGACCTGCAAGAGAGACGGGTGCTCGAGAATCCGGGTGCCACGGGCGGCCACGGGCACATCTGGCTACCACAAAACTCCCGAGGCAAACAGACAGCTTGGGAACATCTCCAGACATTCCTCAGGGAAGTCCTGAGGCAAAAGGCCAGCCTTATGGGGTTTGATGCCTGAGACTCACAGGGCCTGAAGGAGGCCAGGGGAAGTGCATGCTGCCTCTGCCCCAAGTGCTCACGGGGTGGACACCGGAGGCCCCAGCCCCATAGTGCTCCCTTCCATTCACAGACAAAAACCAAGATGCCGGGACAGAAGGACCCAGAGCTCTGGTGGTCAGCCGCAGGTCCAAGACCATCCAGCTGACCGGCGCTTGGCTTGGCACTCCCTCACAGATGTCCGCCCAGCCAGCACCCCTCTCTCCTGGGCCCCTGGCTCACTGAGCACACATCACCATGTGCTCTGGCACTCTTCATTCCTGGCCCAGGTCCTCGGCACACTCAGGCGCCCCCGACAAACAGCTGGGAGTGAGGCAACAGGGCTGTCCCACCAATAGGGTGTGTGACCAGGTGGGAGCGTGGGGTGACCCCGTGCCTTTGCCTCGGATGACTGGGGCACGAGCACCCCACACGAGCTTGCTTGCTAGCCCCTGTCTTCTCTTCTGTCTGCCCTACTAGAACGGAGTTTCCTGTAGGAGCCCAAGTAACTCTAAACCCCCATAAGATTCTAAAAGAGGGGCGCCTGGGTGGCTCAGTCGTTAGGCGTCTGCCTTCGGCTCAGGTCATGATCTCAGGGTCCTGGGATCAAGCCCCGCATCGGGCTCCCTGCTCTGCGGGAAGCCTGCTTCTCCCTCTCCCACTCCCCCTGCTTGTGTTCCCTCTCTCGCTAGGTCTCTGTCAAATAGATAAATAAAATCTTAAAAAAAAAAGAAGAGTCTAAAAGATTTCAGCCTCTTCCAGAAACAAAACCAGCCTTGGGAGAAGGTCTGCTGTCACTGAGGAAACACTGAGCAGGTGACAGGTCCAAAACTCTCACGACCCCTGGCCAGGGAGGGAGTGCCTGGCAGCCTGGTGGACAGCGTGAGCTGCTGGAGCAGGGCGGCTCCGGGTCCGGGCTGGTGGTCTGCACTGCTGCTGTAAGGACCTGGCCTAGGACATTCCCTCCCGTGACGAGAGACAGCAGGCTGGCTCCCTTGGCCAAGCCAAACCCCGCTTCTCCCTAACACTATCTAGTGCTTTACACCATGGCGCTCACAACCAATCACAAGGGCCTTCCGGGAGATCGGCAGGGTGAGCTTTCGTTTGCTTGAAAAAGCAGTAAATCCTCTCCCGGGCTCTGGCTTGCTCTGGGGAAGACACAGGCCCAGAGAAGAGAGCTGCCAGGCTTAACCTCCACGGACACCTGGTTCCACCGCTCCCGCCCTGACCCGCCGTGCTCTGGTGCAGGGACAACTCACCACTCCGAATTTCTTGAAGTATTCCCTGAGCTCTGTCTCACCACAATTGTGAGGAATCCCACCGACAAATATCTTATTTGATTTACTGTTATCGCTCCTGGGTCCTTTCTGCTGTTTTAAGAAGGAAAAAATGGTTAGTCCGTGTGGGAAACCCTCACAACGCTCCCCATAGTGAGTATGTGATGCGCGCTGCATGGTTTTAAGACCCAGCTAAAAGCCAGACCAAAACACTCCAAAAAACCCACTAAAGAGAAACACAATCAGCAAACTATCATAACTCTTCTTTCAATTTCCTACAGAGACCCGGGGCGACAGGGGTCCAGCACCACCACTCAAATGCATGTGCAGAGCATGTGGTGGGTCCTGTATCGAATTATCCTGAATCACAATAGCTAGAGAGCATATAGCTCTATGATCTCAAAGTAAGGACTTTGGGTTTGGTGGCCATAACGATGAAAACTAGCAGTTTTCTCAGGTTTTCAGCTGGTAACAAAAGAGGACTATGGGAAGTTCTCACTCGCCTCACCTGACCCCAATGATTCCACCCTCTGTGGGGAGGGTCTCACACCTCAGAGGGAAACACTTGCCCAAGCTTGTCCCTTGTGGGTAGAGGAGGAGGACCAGAACCCCCGCTCCTGCTCCTGGGAGGCTGCCTCCCCCCACTGCACTCCTCACACCCTGTCCTTCCTGTCCAAGGGGCTCCCGGGCTGCGCTGTCCCAACGGCTCTGGACCAATGCCACTGAACTCTGGGGGCAGGCGAGGGTCTCACAGGTACACTTAGGGGTCAAACTCCATCAAGTGCCTGCTCCATCTCAGTCAAGCTGCTAAGAGACTGAAGGACATGAGGAACCAAATGGAATCTGAATGTGGCTGGGATTCCAGTCTGAAGAGAAGAGCTACGGGAGCCACCTGTGAAATGACCCCCGAGCCCCAAGTGCACCCGTCTGGACACAGGTGGTGCTGGGAGCCCCTGCCGACGCTTCTGCTGTGGGGTTCCGCTGCGGGGTTCCGCTGCGGGGATGGGTGTTATGTGCGAGAACATGCTTTTAGAAGATACACGCTCCCGAGTTTAGGAGTGGTAGATACAGAAAGAAATGGGATAGAAATATAGATAACTAGAAAAATATTAACAATTGATAATCTAGGCGATGTGTTTAGGTGTTTGATGTACTACTCTTCTGATTTTTCTGTCAAGTTCCCAAAAAGTTTCCCAATAGAAAACTGGGAAAATAAAAACTGTTTTAAGGGTCTGAAGCCCCTGTCTACCAGCAGCAGCCAGATCCTGCTAGAAATGCAGTTCTCGGGCCCTGGGCCAGACATCCGCCTGCCTCCAGCCCAGCTCTGGCCAGGCCCTTCCGCTAGGACAAAGGCGTCCTGGATGATGGTCTTCTCTGAGACCTGCTGGGTTGGGGAAGGAGAGGAATGGGTGATGGTGCACAGAGGACGGGTCTGCTCCAACTGGCCAAGCATCAGGGGCCACACACAGCTCAGAGGATCCCTGAGGAGCCACCACACTGGCAGATTCTGAATCAGCTGTTCCAACAACCAGCAACCAGGCTCTCAGACATGGCCAGCACCTGGACGGGAGCGGCCAGCAAGCAGAAAGGAGGGGGGGAGCAGGGGCAGAGGGTGCTCTGACACGCCCCCGCCCCTGGCAGGCAGGGTGGGAGCCACCAGGGAGGAGAAAATGGAACACCTGATCCCAGGTGTGGGAGGTTTTTTTCTTGTTTTCAAGGTAGACTAGTAAGAATATTCTTGGCTACAAATGTACACCAGTGGATAAATCTGAGCAATCCTCTGAATCCTCCGCTGCTCAAACAGCAAACGAGAAGACCTCCGGTGTTCTCAATGGTAATGAGCAAAAACACCAGATCAAAGGTACGTATTTCCTTCCTGCTGGGCCTGCGGCACATGCGGAGAGGCCGCCCCACCCCGCCCAGCCCCTTACCCATCCTTCCTTGGGCCGTGTCCTCTCCGGCTGCATCCCTCGGGGAGTGCATGGCTTTGGGTCGATCTGTAGAAGTTTCAAATGAGTCCGTTGTAAATACGAAGCTACTCTCCCAAACAAGCCCATGCCTCCAGTCAATTTACCCAAATCCAGCCTCAGCCCAGAGCTGCAACCCTCTAAGTGCACCCCGCTAAAACGCTCCTTCACGTGCACACCCACCAAGGCCCAGTGGCAGAGGCAGGCTGGCGGAGCAGCACGGGACGGGGCCGGAGGGGCCGGAGGGAGAGGACTCCAGGGAAGGACACTTACGTTTCGGCCGTCTAGTGTGTGTGGTCTGCTGGCCAGCACCGTGCCCACACAGTTTGGGTCTTTAAATTTGACAAACCCAAAGCCTCGAGACTGGTTGGTGGTTTTATCTTTCATGATCACACAGTCTACAACTTCTCCATATTGGGAAAAGTAGCTGCGTAGAGTCTCTGCTCAGAGATTGGGACAAAAACACAAACACACACACCAGAGTATTAAGCACTGGCACCCGGCTGGTGTGCCGAGCAGACAGGCACACCTGCTCCTAGTTCTTCAGCCTGACCTGGAAGTGTGGAACCAGCAACTGGTAAACTGGCTCAGCAACTGACCGGGGGGTATGGAAGATGGTCAAGGACAGGAGGCCCACGGGAAAGGACGGGGGATTCCAGACACGGACGGGTTATGTCTTCACACGAATTAGAAAGGGTGCAACTGACAATGGCAGCGGCCAAAGGCACTGGGAAGGGTGCACAGGTGACCACCCGGAATGCCAGCGGCCACAAGCTGCTTCCTCCTCCAGCCTGAGCTCAGGGACTGCGCCAGCGAGCCTCCAGGCACCAACAGTCTCCTGCCCTCCATATCCCTCCCCTAACTCTGCTGAGACATCGGGACAACCCCCAGTCAAGTGCCCCTCCTCCCCGGAATTCAAGACAATAAATCAATCAAGAATTAAAGAAAACAAACAAAAAACCCGAGGTACTAGTGAGAGGTGAATTCACACAACTTGAAGACCAAGGTCATAAGCCTGTCTGCGGCGCCTGGCAGGCAGGCTGGTCCCCACCACCTACCTTGAGTGGTGCTCCAGTCAAGACCGCCCACGAAGAGCTTCCTGCAATTCAACAAAAAAACATTTAGGGTCAAGACAGTTCTTGCCTTAAAGATGCCAGCGCTCTGCCCCATCCTCAGCTGGGACTCCCCTGGAAGCTGGGGCAGACGCGAAGCCTGGTGTCGAGCTCGTGGCCATGACACGTGTCCGCCTAAACCATCACCGGCCTCGTCAGCTACAGACACGAAAACCAACACCAAGATCTGCCAAGATGGTGGTGAGTGAGTGTCACAGCCCGCAAGCCAAGACGACACGTCCAGAGCCACACGCGCTCGCCGAGCACACCAGTGAGAACGCGAGGCCTTGCAAAATGGCCTGACAGGAGCCCCCAGACCACAGGGGCTTCCAGGTGGGGTTGTGGGGCCCAAGTCCCCAGTGCTCCTGCAAACACTGTGGACTTAGGAGCCAAGGTCTGAAAGCACATGCAACAAAACAGAATGACGGGGGGTTCTAGGACAAAGCCTCGGGTACCTTCCGTGGGGCCACGAGTAAGGACCCACACATCACTGGGAAGGCCCCTGGAGCTCCAGACAGCACTGGAGCCCTGGCCCACACCTCCCACCCCAGGGTAGCCTGGGCTGTCCTTTCAGGCAGACACATGAGAACTTTCCAGAGGAACCCCACTGTTGCCCCTGTTGCCAACTGGCCTCTCTTCTGCAACGGACACCTCTAGGGCAGCTCCAGAACCCACAGAGCCCTTCCACTTCCCCTGCCCCTGGGGAGGGGCTCCACACAAACAGGCTCCAGGGCAGCATCCACCTCTGCCCTGCCCCGGGACTGGCTAGGCCTGAAGGGAACTGAGGCACTGGAGCAGGTCTGGAGACGGGCCCGTGTGGTGGGGCTGTTCCAACCCTCGCTGGGGCCAAGCTCACTTGCATCTCCAAGACACACAGGCCCCTCAGACATCATTTAGGCCTCCCACAACCTGGGAGGTGAGTATGACAGAGCAGGCAGGGGAAGGGGCTCTGAGCACTGTCACACGCAGAGTGGGACCTGGATGCTACCTGGCAAGGGCTTCAGACACCAGCACGGGGCCAAGGCTCGGTCCCCATCTGAGATTCAGGGTCCTGTGGTCCCCTTATCTGGAGCCGACCCCACCACACTCAGCTTAAAGACAAAAAGACCCCCGCAAGGCTGATGGCACTCCAGCCCCCAAGCAACAGGGGTGTCCTGTCCTCCACCCCAGGACAGACCCCTTCAAGGAGGCCAGCACACCTGTCAGCCCTGCTCCATCCAGGGACTCGAGCGCCTGCGTGCCAGCCCCCGGCAAAATGCCTCCCAACAGGCAGCAGGCCCGTCAGGGGCTTGCTCCCACCCCAGCCTTTTCTCTAAGGCGGGGCGTTCTGAATTTAGGATGTGACAGGTACCCGCTGCCATCCCCAAAATGGCCACAAACAGGCCGCCGCGCTACGGACAGGGCTGAGCAGGGCCCGGGACGGGCGCATCTGGTGGAGGCTGTGCTGCGGGCTGTAGAAGGCCGCTCTGTAAGGACAAGTCTCCCAGAACATGCTGACCAAGCAGCAGAGGGAGGCTTACATTTAGGCCTCATTAACTTAAATTCGTGTCTCCTATGCACCCCTTTCAGAATCAGGCCAGGTTTCCTCCTGCCTCCAAACAATCCCAGGGGAGTGGGGCCTCCTCGGACATCCAGGGCGCTGCCCCGAGCAAGCTGTGACTCAGGCCCTACCCCGCCCTGCCCTCACAGGGCCTGGCACCCAGTAGGGGCACAGAGCGGCAGATGACTGAAGGCCCCAAGGAGCTGTGTGTTTGCCCACTCCTTCCACACAGGAATGAACAAGGGTTTGCTGTGGAAAAGCAAATTCATGCAGGAAAAAGAGATCTCAAGCATTCTCAAAAAACAAAACCGAATTCACTGAGACAAATACCAGTCTCTATCTAGCACGCATCCGCCGAAACAGTAAGGTCATAAACAGGTATCCTTCCAAGCAACCCAATCCTCCACCACCCACCCACCTATGGAGGAAGGAACTCGTCTGACCAGTCCAGGTTCCAGCCCTCATTTAAATTTCAAAATCTGGCATTAAGGAAAAAAGACCAGAAATACCATCATCCACACAACTGACAAGGCTGGACTCTGCCCTATGGATTGGATAGTAAAAAGGTATCAATGCTGTGCCCTCATTTTATCCTCGTGCTGCACTGATTTCAGAGAAGGTCCCTGTTCTTAGAAAACAGCACATACCCAAGCGTCCACATGAAGGGTCACGGGGCTCCGCTCACTCCCCAGTGCTTCGCACGAGATGCCCAAGGCATATGGGAGGGGCACCCACCAAGGGGACAACGTCTCAGCCACTGCTAAGTGTGCTGGGGAAAGAGCATCTAGCGACTCTGGTTACTATTTTGCAATGTTCTGCAAGTCTGAAGTCCTACAAAGTCCTAAGCTACGAGAGATTTTCACTACTGAGGCAACAACAGGATCTCCCTTTCCCCTGGCTCTAGGCTCTCTGAGCCACACACCAGGGGACACCTTCGTGGGGTGCGACCTTCAGGGAGGAGAGCCCCAAGCCTTCAGGCGGCACCGGGCTAGCCGCTCTACCCGTTCCCATCTCCTCTCCTCCCACTCCAAGGACGGACTTTCCCGGGCCCACACACAGGAGCCAAAAGGCTCCCAAGGTCCTGGGAGGCCCCCTCCAGAGCCCCAGCACAAAGCCCCAACTCTGAGCCGCAGAGACGACAGGGCCTTTGGCAGGACCAGCCAGGACCAGCTCCATCGCCACCCAGGCCGCAACACCATGGCCAGTCTCCACAGGTGTGTGTGCACGCCAGCCCGTGGCGGGGGGCTGCCCGCCCTGACTCGCGGGGCACCGGCTCCATCTCCGGCGTCCATGGGACCCTGCAGACTAAGGGGAGAGCTCACTGTGCGCTTCCCCTCCAGACCGTCCCTGCTCTAAGGGTGCAAGTGTCACGATTCAGCTGAAGCGGAGAGTCAGCCCCCCCAGTCCCCGAACCCCATAAACCATCAGGCCCTGCCAGGTGACGCAGAGTCAGGCTCCCGAGGGGGACAGGCAATGCCGCTACCAGGAGGGCCCAGGAGAGGTGGCCCAGGGCCTGCACTTCGACAGCAGGTGCCGGTGGCCTCCTCTCGGAAGGGGCTCTGCAGCAGTCACCGGGGGGCACCCAGCTCTGTTAACTCTCCCCTCCCCCACCTGCCGAGATGGAAACCTGCTTTGGAAGACCACGCCGCTCCCGCTCTGTGTACTTTAGGGCAGCCACATGGTACTCACGGCGGAAAGCAAACCTTCAGCGGCTTCCCCTGCTCCCGGCCGACCACCGCAGGCTCTGCCCCCTCACAGCATGCGGGCCGGCTTCAGAAAGTGCCATCTCGCCTGGTGAGGCGGCCACCAGGAAGGCAGCGGCGGGGCAGAGAAGCAGAGGGCCTGGGACCAATCATGGCTGTTTAGCAAATGGCTCTTTCTGCTTAAAGAACACACAACGTGGAGCCTATTTTGCACCTTCCTGCCCCTCCACCGAGGTCACCCTGGGACCTTGTCTCCCTGCAGGGAAGGAAGCAGCTCTAGGAGGAGGAACACAGCACTGGCCCAGGAGCCAGGGAGCCACCCCACTGCAGGGCCCTTCCACCGCAACAGACGCAAAGTCCTGGAAGGCAAGTGTTGGGGCTCAGGCCCTGCCCTCAGCAGCTCAGGCTTCCCTCCTGCCAGCAAGGTGAGATCACCCCCTCCCAGACCACTGTGGGGGTCGAGCGACACATGCAAGAGAAAACCCCACGATGCTCAGTGCCTGGCATAAACTCCCGACAACACCCGCAGCCTCCCACTGTGAGTCCCTCCACCTGCCCTCCCCCAGACAGGACCAGTGTCCCCCACCACTCCCTGGTACCAGGCAAGAGCCTCAATCAAACAAGTGACCTCCTGCTGAAGACCCTGCTCACAATTCTGTCCTTACACCGTGCACGAGGACAGTCGGCCTAAGAAGACAGTCCGGCCTCTCATGGACAGTGCTGCAACGTCCACATTCGGGCCTGGCCCTGATCCTCGCCATTCCCTACAAGGGCTGCACTGGCTCACGAGAAGCACGGGACTCCCAGCTCTGGCTCCTCCTGGGGTGACCTTGGGCAAGTCTCCTGCCCTTCTAAGCCTTGGTCTGTCCCGCAGAGAGATGGCTTTGACTTGGGGCATGAAGTTCCAGCCGGCTCCCAGCAGGTGCTGTAGGAAGGGTATCACCAGTGAGTCACTCTGGGTGTGCTTCTGCAAGCAGGGCAGGCACATCACCTGGCAAAGATGCTCGACCCGCTGCCAACATTGAAAATAGAAGAAGTCAACCAGAGCACCTCCCAACACCGTGGTCAACCTTAGAGGTGTCAGATTAGTTCCCGCTACAGCAAACAAATTCTAAACCATGGAGGCAAGTGGCAGGGACGCCCTGGGAACGAGGCCGAAAAGAGCAGAGGTTCCCAAACAGGTGTCTCATTTGCCAGAGGATACTGGGCAGTATCTGGGGACATCTGTGATTGTCACAACTGGGGGTGCTCCCGGCACCGAGTGGGTGGGGGTCAGGGATGCTGCTCAGCCCCCACAGTGCCCAGGACACCCCAAATGTCAGCACCGCTGGGCAGAGACTCTGCTCCAAAATGCAGAAGAGAAGCATCTCTACCTCCTACCCCCAGAGGTCTCCATCACCCTCTACACTGCAAGAAACGGCCTCTTCCCCAATCAGGACCTCTCTGAACCAAACCATTAGGACCCTCCCCACCTCTTGGGTGCTCAGTGAAAACAGGCATTTAACAAGTCCCCACACTTCCAGGCCCAGGCCTCTGGCCTCACCCTGCCAGCACCCCAGGGACTGTTGGGCTGCTGGGACAGGTGGGGTCACCCGCTTTCCGTGCTCCCAGCTCCCGCAGGGAGTGGATTCCTGACGCCTCCCTGCACCTTCTCTCAAAGTGACCCGCGTGCTGCTTCACTTTCTCTCCGCGGAGTCCCTCCTTCCCCTGGGACTCTCCCCTTGAGGGTGTCCAGTGGGCCCTGCCTTACCAGACCATGCGCCTGATAGATAAAATCTTCCTCAAACTTCTCTTCAGTTCCACAACACAAGCCAGCACCCCAGAGGCAGGTGGACAAGACACCTCTGCCCGAACGGGAACCAGCCCCCTCCCCAGCACCTGTGAGCACCGACAGGACGCCAGGTGCCTTCAGAGGCCTACCGAGAGACCAGGGGGTCCAGACTCTGTAAGGCTTGTGCCGGTACCAGTTCCAGAGTCAGCATCGAGAGACCCTTCTCGAAGTCAACTTTCCAAGGTCACGGCACGGGAAAGAGGACACAGTGCTACCCCCCCCACCACCCCAGCAAGGTAAGTGCCTGTCCCCCTAGTCACTGGCCCCAAGGGAGGATATCAGCCTGTCACACACCTGCTACATGGGGCCACACGTGACACCGGCGCTCCTATCAGCCCTCTGGCCTCAAGACCCAGCCCTCGCTCTGCTCTGGCTGATTGTGACAATCAGGACGATGAAAACACTAACTAAAACCACCGGTCTCAGCCAACTTCCTCTCTCCCTCCAGACTTCACGAGGACCAGTGAGCCGGCTCAGGTACAGCCAAGACTCCGTGAAGCTCTTCCCTGGAAGACTCAAACTCAGAAGTACATCCCCCCATTGGATGGCACCCCACGCATCCACACACTTCCTGAGGCCTTGCCCCTGCACCCATACATGCAGGTTCCTGCTAGGGAAAGGGGAGCAGCCCTTCCCGCTCCCTCAGGAGTCACTCAGACGAGGCTGACCACAGACCAAAGCAAAGGAGATCAGAGACGAAGGTGCATGTCATCAGAGATCATTCAGACCCGCCACATCCCGCTAACATCTGCCATCACCTGGATCTGAGCACAACACTCACTCCCACATGGTAACCACCCCAGAGTAGGCAACCATGGTCCGCTCACAGGAAACTGCAAGAGGGCCCTTCGTCAGGCAGCCCGATAGCGTCCCCTGCACCGTCCGAGGACAGCCAAACAGAGCAAGGAGATCCAAGTGGACCCTGGACTCCCACATCAGTGGAACAGAAACAAGGATCCTATGTGTAAAACAGAAACTGGTCGATAGTTTTTAGCAACAGATTTCTACCTGCAAAGCAATTAAAGGTTTCTGGGACACCTGTCATTTACAACTTTAAAACTCAGGCGACCCGGGTGGATTTACAGGAGTGGGGAGGGGAATGTGGCCAGGCAGGGTCCCTGACCCCGTCCTGCTACTAGCCCCACAGCGTCCCCAAGTTGCCTCTGCAGACCCAGGCGTGGATCCTCACAGCACACTTCAGGGGTCTCCAGGCTCCCTTCCCTCCTAACCTTTGCTCTCCCTGCTGAGAGAGCAAAGCAGCCCAAAGCCTGGAGACCGCCGCCCTGGGCGGCCCCTGGCTGCGCTCTGGAGGCCAGCACTGTGGGATGGATGGGGCAGGCCTGTTCTCTCTGCGGTCAGGCTCTGCCCCACTTCTGGAGCACTTTCTCCCTATACCCTAGTTTCCCGTCAGAAGTGCTGCAACTTTCCGCCCACGTAACACAAAGAACACACCGTCTTCCAGTCCCTGGACATGCTTTTTCGAACAAACCGGGCTAGGAGTTCAGGGTCCTCCTCCCGATCCCCTATGGTGTGGGGTTTTGGGAGGGGGAGCCCACAAAAGGCACTTTAGGTCCACAGGAGTAAGCCGGAGCTGGGGGCCCTGGGAGGCCAGCTACCCCGCAGACAATGACTTACCACATCGAACACTTCGGCACACACTGCGCCTCTTCAAAGCTAAGGGACCGAGAAACGTACACAAGGCCACCGAAACCCAACCCAAACTGCACGGAGAAACGCAAGCGTAACACCATGCTGACAGCGTAGGAGCCGCTCTCTGCAACGAAAACTAGACCAAACCCTCACTAGGGCAGAAACGGATTTTCCGGCTCCTGGGGGACCGCCTGCTCGCATCTCGGGCTCCTTCGGCATGAGACACGGCTATAATTACGGAGAACTCCGCTCTGGTCAGAGCGCCCGGGCAGCGAGCCTTCGCGGCCACCCGCTGGAGCCACCTTCCTTCCTCCTTTTCAATCCGTCTATTGGTGGGCTCGAGGGGGCTGAGCCGGAAGGGACTCCAGCTGCAGAACCCCCACCGGCGGTCCGGGCGCCCAGCGCTCCGGCTCCGGGGCCGCTCCCACGTGACCTCGGCCCTCGGGCCCTGAGTCCGCGCCCCTTCCTTGTTCTTCGCACTTCGGGAAGGGTTAAGAGTGGCAACGGGGCAAGCCGCCGCCCCGACGGCGGGTGGAAGAAGTTGCGCGGCGGCAGAACTGGCACGGCGGGGGCCGGCGCCGCCACGTGCGCCGCCCCGCCAAGTTGGTGCTCGGGCTCGGGGAACCCCGGGGGCCCCAGGCGGAACACCGGCACCCAGGCGCCCGGGGCGCCCCACAACCCTCCGCTTTCCGCTCGAGGTCCCCCCCGGCGAGAAGTCCAGGTGCCAAGGGACACAAGGCGTCCCAGAGCCCCCGGGCTCCCGTCCCGGGTCCTCCTCGACCAGGAAGCAGCGGGGGTCCCCCCGGACCCTCCCAGGGCTGCGCTCGGGTCCCCCAGCCAGAAATCCAGGCGCGGGGGCGGACAACACGCCCCAGGCCGCCAGGTGCCCCGCTCCGGATCCCACAGTGGGAAACTCGGGTGCGGCGGCGGCGGCGACGGCGGCGGCGGCGGGGACGCCCGGGCCGCCTCCCCACCGCCCGGCTCCCGTGCCGGGTCCCCCTCCGCCAGGAAGCGGCGGCGTCCGCCCCCCCCCCCCCGGCCCCCCCCAGAGCCGCCCCGGCCAGGAAGCGGCGGGACGCCGGACTCCCAGGCTCCTGCTCGCCGGCCCCCGACCCCGGCGGCCCCGACCGGGGTCCCCGGCCCCCCAGGCCGCCGGCCCCAACGCGGCCCGCCGGCGTGACCTTGACGGGGGCCGGGGCGGCGTCTGGGCGGCGGCGGCGCAGGCCGGCGCGTCCTCACCCGATCTCGTCGGCGCCCGAGTTGTTCATGGCGGCGGCGCTCGGCGTCCCGGGCCCCCTGGCTCGCTCCCGCCTCCGGAAGGTCACCGGCCCCGGCGCCCTCCCCACAGCCGCGGCCCGGATCTGCGCAACGGCGGCGGCCGCGCAGCCTCCTCCCCTCAGCGCCAACGGTCACCGCGCGCCCCCGCGCCCGCGCCGCCGCCCTGCGCACGCCCGGGCGCGCTCCCGCACGGGGCCTCCGGGGGCGGGGCCAGGGGTGCGCCCGCCGGAGTGCGTGCCTGCGTGCGTGCCTGCGTGCGGTCCCGCCGCACGGCGGCCTTGCTCCTTCGCAGCTATCGGCGTCGCCGCGGTGCACGCTGGGAAGTGGAGTTCCGCGCGCCGGCCCCGCCCGGCGGAGGGGAGCGCGCGGCCGAATGGCGTGCGTGCGTGCGTGCGTGCGTGCGCGCTCGCGCTCGGGCCCTCCGAGCTAGGCACCGCGGGGCGCAGGCGCGTCTGGGCTTCCTTGTTTGATCTCAGGTCGGAAGTGGCGCGCGGGGTCAACCGTGGGCAGAGGCCACGCCCGGTGCGGGGTCACCCGAGGCGGCGGTGCCCCTTTCCTGGCCGGCGTCCCCGCTGCCCCCGCGGAGCTCGTCTGACGGGAGGAGAGGCTCAGGGGAAGACCTGGCGGGGCGACCCGGCCGCGTGTCCCCGGCCCCTGCAGATGCGGTTCTGGGGTCAGCGCTGCAGGCGGCCGCGCAGCCCAGGGCAGTCCGCCCGGCGTGTCCGCACCTCGCGAGGACCCGTGCCCTGTTGTCGGGCGGTGGTGCGCCGCTCCGCCCGCTCTCTCCGCCGGCGGGAAGTCCATGTATTCATCATCGTAAAATTAAATGAACGGAAGGAGCGGCGGAACGAGGTCACAGGCAGACAGCACGAGACCGGCCATTTACAACACCTCTCACCTCGCCCGCTTTCCGGTTTGCAGAGCGCGTGGGCACCCGTGTCACTCCCAGCAGTCGCCAGAGCAGAGTAACTCCTTAGTCCCCATCTGCAGGTGGGAGAGGGCGGTCCGGCGGAAGGCAAGGGAGTGGTCCGGGCGGCGTCGGGCCGGCGTCGTGTCCCTGCCCTGGGAACTGTGCTCATGCACCGCTCCGTAACGTTTTGCAAGTCACAGGAATCAGTAGCAGTTGGCAGGGACTGGTACCCCATTGGGGGCCCCGGGGAGCTGGAAGGACGTACCCAAGACATGTGGAGAAGAGGGCGCTGGGGACAGACAGGCTTAGCCGGGTGTCCCTGATGGGGGAAGCAGACGTGAAGCAAACAAGGAGGAAGCTCAGCAAGCCCACTTCCAGGAATTTATCCCTCAAATGCTGGCCCCGCTAAGTGCACAGAGATGTCCCATGATGCTCACAGCCCACTAACAGAGGAGCAGAACATTTGGAACAACCCACACATCCATCCATTGGTATCTCCATAAATAAGCCATGAAGGGCCTGAGCGAAATACACAGGATGTGGTCAAATGAAGGAAGCCAGACACAGACTGCTTAAAATAATATATTTTTAAAAATACAGACACTGGGGTGGGTGCCTGGCTGGCTCAGTCAGTACATCGTGGGACTCGTGCTCTCAGGGTCATGAGTTCAAGCTCCACTTTGGCATACAGCCTATTAAAAAGATATGTTATGCTAAGGGCGCCTGGGTGGCTCAGTCGGCTAAGCATCTGTGTTCGGCTCAGGTCATGATCCGGGGGTCACAGGATCGAGTCCCGCATCGGGCTCCCTGCTCGGCAGGGAGTCTGCTTCGGCCTCTGACCCTCCCCCCTCTCATGCTCTATCTCATTCTCTCAAATAAATAAATAAAATCTTAAAAAAAAAAGAAGATATGTTAAAAATACAAACACCTACCAGGAATAAAATAACAGAGTCGTGTACCTGCCACTGGAACAAACATATGTTAGTGCTTTGTTATGTTTACTTCATATCTTTCTAAAAAGATAAACTAGGCAGTTGGTTTTTCTCTCCTTCCTGACTCACTTCCTGCCTCTGCCCCAGAGCAAATGCTGGACAATAATGAATATGTGGACACTTCTGAGTTTAATCCTAACATGGATACGTGCATACCCAATACACAAAATACAGTTTTGGTCTCTTAATGTTGTACGATACACATAAAATTCAAGATCGTAACCATCTTGGGGCGCCTGGGTGGCTCCGTCGTTAAGCATCTGCCATCGGCTTAGGTTGTGATCCCAGGGTTCTGGGATCGAGTCCCGATCAAGTCCCGGAAGCCTGCTTCTCCCTCTCCCACTCCCCGTGCTGTGTTCCCTCTCTGTGTCTCTGTCCAAATAAAGTCTTTAAAAAAAAAGATCGTAACCGTCTCTAAGCGCACAGTCAGCAGCATGAAGCACACTCACACCGTCCTGTTGTCACCCCCACCCTCCGTCTCCAGAACTTTCTATCTCCCCACATGGAGACTCTGTCCCCATGAAGCACGGACTCCCCCACCCCCTCCCCAGCCCCAGCTCCCACCCTCTCCTCTCTGTCTCTGTGGACGGGCCTCCTCTGGGGACCTCCTGGGAGGTCCTGCGGGATGTGTCATTCTGGGTCTGGCTCCTTTCACTGAGCACGGTGTCCTCAGGGTCCCTCCACGTCATGGCAGGTGTCAGGGTCCCTTCCTTCCTAAGGCTGGAGCGTGTTCCAGCGTGTGTTTATCCTTCACACACTGATGGACATTTGGATTGTTTCTGCCTTTTGGTCTAACCCATTCACTTACTGTGTTTTTTTTTTTTAACTTTAAAAAAATTTTTTAAGTAGGCTCCACACCCAGCGTGGGGCTCAAACTCACGACCCTGAGATCTAGAGTTGAACACTCCATAGACGGAGCTGGCCAGGTGCCCCACGTATCACTTATTCTTGTTCATCCCCCCACCCCAGTAGGCTGTGAGCTCCAGGGGAGTCAGGATGGGACCCCCGAAGTAAGGTACTCCATATGTGTCTGATGAATGAATGAACGTCACTTCCCAGGACCCACTGCACTACAACAGGGCTAGCAAACTTTTCCTGTACAGAGCTAACTAGTAAATATTTTTGGGTTTGTTGGCTGTAAGGCTTCATAGCCATGACGCACCTGGACTATTATAGCCAGAAAACACCAGAGTGCTGGTGTTAACAAATGGAGGTGGCTGTGTGCCAATAAAACTTTATTTACCAACGCACAAATGTGAATGTCATATAATTTTTACATGTTGTAAAATAGTCTTCCCCCCCACAACTATTTAAAAATGTAAAAACCATTCTAAGCTGTACCAAAACAACAGCAGGGGGATGTGATCTGCAGGCTGATGCCAAGTCTGTAACATTTAAATGTTTTGCTCAAACGTGTCACCTTTCTAATCAGAAGTATATATATTATATACATGTACACAGTCTTTTAAGACTGGAGTCAGGGGCGCCTGGGTGGCTCAGTCGTTAAGCGTCTGCCTTCGGCTCAGGTCATGATCCCAGGGTCCTGGGATCGAGCCCCACATCGGGCTCCCTGCTCAGCGGGAAGCCTGCTTCTCCCTCTCCCACTCCCCCTGCTTGTGTTCCCTCTCTCGCTGTGTCTCTCTGTCAAATAAATAAAATCTTTAAAAAAAAAAAAAAGACTGGAGTCAGATACATCCCTCCTCTCATCCTCTCTGCCGCGACTTGCTGTGCACCCTCAAGGAAGTCACTTTCCCTCTCTGATTCCAGGCTGTGACGTGCAGACAGTTGCAGCACACACTAGGGCCTCTCACAAAGAGTGGACACAAGGAAGGACCACGTGTCACTCATTCACCAACAGGAGCAGGAACAAGAGTGGTTAGCCCATTTGGGAGAAGAGGAAGCTGAAGCTGGAACAGAAACCATTTGGCTAAGTTGGCAGCCAGACGGTACTGTGCCCATGGCTACTTTCTGGGATGCGGTCCAAATTGCGTGTAGGTGACCACTGGGAGGTCCCTTATGTCAGGGGACACTGAAACCACAGGGGAGGCTCCGAGCTGACCGCCCCCTCACTGCTTTCGCTGGGGTCTGTGTGGGCAGCCGCCCCTGAGAGCTCCCCAGCGGTCTCCGCTTTCTGCTCTTCCTGGCCCTGTGAGATCCCTGCCCTCGTGTGCCTGGCCATGGTGAAGGGATGTCGCTTCTGTGATTAGGTCTCAAACAATTCTGACATTGCAGACTCTCATGCTGTCACGTTGGGGAGGCCCTCCCGCCAACGGCCCCAGAGGAACTGGGTGCCACCAACGGCCAGTGCGGATCCTTCCCTAGGGGAGCCCTCAAAGGCACCCCCATAACTGGCTGGCCTCCTGACAGCGCATTCTGAGAGGGCGTGAAACAGAGGACCCAGCTAAGGGTTAAGAAAGGTGTGTTGTCTGAAGTGGCACCTTTGGGTCACTTGTTACACAGCAACACCTAACAAATATAACCTGCCTTCTGTCTCAGGCAGGGCGTTCCGGGGCATCGCTTCAATTGGGTGACATTTAGCGAGTGCCACCTGCATAGGCTGCCCAGGGCGCCTTCCGCGCGGCGGCCGCTAGGGGCCCCCGGGTCCACCGCGCAGTCCGCGCCCGGGACCGCCCCTCCGGCCTGCGGGCCGGCCCCGCCCCCGCCCCGGCCCCGCCCCCCGGCCCAGAAGGCCTCGCAGGGACAAGGCCCGCGCGTCGCCAGCCGAGTCCAGGCGCGCGTTCCAGCCGCAGCATGAGCGCCCCCGCCGCGCCCCCCATCTTCGCCCCCGGCGAGAACTGCAGCCCCGCGTGGCAGGCGGCGCCCGCGGCCTACGACGCGGGGGACATGCACCTGCAGATCCTCGGCAAGCCGGTGATGGAGCGCTGGGAGACCCCCTACATGCACGCGCTGGCGGCCGCCGCCTCCTCCAAAGGTAGCCGGGCGCGCAGGGGTAAACTGAGGCTGAAGGTCGCTCAGATCCGGTGTGCAGCCCGCTCTCCAGCTGAGGTGCACCCGAGCCTCCCGTGTCTCTGTTTTCCCGCCTGCAAAATGAGGCTAGCGGGGGGCGACGGGGACATAAAAGTGGGTGCTGCCGGCAGGGGCCTGCACACAGCAGGAGCCTCCTAAGTATCGGAACCTCCTGTCCGGGGGTAACGGGCCCACCCCGCAGATGGGGACAGGCTCTCCGACGATGACCTCGCGTGGAGCTCGGCCGCTATCCCCGCATGAAGCCGGGGAGGCCGTGTTGGCCCGAGCGGGGGGCGCTGCCCAGGCACACGCGGGCAATGTTCCTGCCCCAGGGTCCCCGGAAGCCCCGCCCGGGCTAAGAATAGCTCCGGGAAAGCTGAGGCTGGGAAACAGCTGTAGGGGTGGCCCTGTGCCTAGGTCAGAGACTGCGGGGTGCCCCAGGGGCGGGGCGGGGGTCCTCCCGGTGGCCGTGTTTCTACCTGGCCAATAAGCGTACCCAGCGTCCCTGCATAGTTGGGGTGTCCCCCTTGCCTGTCTTTGGGCCAGTGGGGACCCACCTCCTTCCCAGGTGTTCCAGGCCCCAGGCCTCAAACCCCCCCCCCCCCATTTCATTGTAGCAAGGAGGGTAGACAAAAGTAACCAACTCGAGAGATAAGCGCCACCAGGGCTCAAAGTCCAGGGTCTGACCTCCCCACTGGGGCCAGGCCTCAGATCGGCTGCCCACACGTCCCTGGCCAGAGCCCATGCTGTTCCCGCTCAGGCCTACTGTGTTCCAAACCACCCTCCGCCTCTGCCCTACTTGTGCCCTCCCGGCCTTGTGGCAAACATTTCTCTCCACAAAGGCCCTGCCCTTGTGCCCCCTCCTCCAGGCAGCTGCCCAGCCCCAGCCTGGCATGTGATACTGGGTTCTTTGTGTGATCAGGGGGCCGGGTGCTGGAGGTGGGCTTCGGCATGGCGATCGCAGCCTCCAAGGTGCAGGAGGTCCCCATCGATGAGCACTGGATCATTGAGTGCAATGACAGCGTCTTCCAGAGGCTCCAGGACTGGGCCCAACGGCAGCCACACAAGGTGCCCACCTCTGCCTGCGCTGCCCCCGGGGGGGGGGCTGCGTAGCCGCCGAGATGGAGGAAGTGGTCTTCTCCCCTGGGAACTCCTCTGCCCTCTCCCTTACAGCAGGTGGGGAGAGCCTGGACACCTGGGACCCTCAACCTTCTCTTTTCTCCCGGGCCCCTAGGTGGTTCCCTTGAAAGGCTTGTGGGAGGACGTAACACCTACCCTGCCAGATGGCCACTTCGATGGTGAGGCGGGGGCTGGGAGCCGGGGGAGGGGGCGCCTCTGCCTGAGTTTCCACCACTAGCCCCCGTCCTTGGCTTGCAGAGGGACCTTGTACGGAACACACAGCAGTGCTGCACTGGGGGGGCGTGGCAGACCCCGGAGGAACAGCTGTGGGGGACGCTTCCCTGCTGTCCCCGGAGGAGGCAGCATGCTGTGAGCTCTGGGCGGGGCCCGTCTCCACGTGCACACACCGCTGAGCTCTGGCCCCCACCCCGCTTCCCGTGCAGGGATCCTGTATGACACGTACCCGCTGTCCGAGGAGACCTGGCACACACACCAGTTCAACTTCATCAGGGTAGGACCTGCTTGGGGGGACGGTCACCCCCAGGGGTGAGTGCAGGTGGCTGCCGTTCACACACGGAGCACCTCTCCTTCCTGTTTCTCCGTCCTGCTGGGGGGTGGGAGGCCCACTGGGCAGTGGCTTCTGTCCATACCCCAGACCTCCATCCTGACCACTGTCCCTGCCCAGGGCCATGCCTTTCGCCTGCTGAAGCCTGGAGGCATCCTCACCTACTGCAACCTCACGTCCTGGGGGGAGCTGATGAAGTCCAAGTACTCAGACATCACCACCATGTTTGAGGTGTGGCAGCCCGGGAGCTCCGTGTGGGTCCACGCCCCAGCCCCAAGCCAGGCAGCAACCTTGGGGCAGCGGCAGGAGTAGCCTGTGACCTGGGGAGGGTCCCTGGCCTCAGGGGCTGGTCTCCTGGGTGGATTGTGAGCCTCCACTTACAAGTCAGGTAACGTCTCAGCTCAACGGCCTTCCGTGGCTCCCCAGTGCCCTGAGGACACAGGGATCCAGTCCAGGCTCCCCACCCAGGCATCCCGCCTCACTCGGCCCTCCTCCACCCAACAGGTCTGTAGGTTTAGGCATGCTGTCCCTGCTCTGGGTGTGCGGTGGGCAGCCTGCTGGTGCCCCACAGAGTCAGGACATTGCTACCTGAGTTTAGACACCTGGAGGATGCCCACCCCAACTCGGGCTTCCTGGTTCTGTTGGTCAGCAGTCGGGCTGCCGTGCCCAGCTCCCAGGGGCCTTGGCAATTGTGAATGCCATTCTAGGAAGAGTGGGCGCTGCGGGTGTCTCGTGAGGCCTCAGGGCCCTGCAAGCGACCTGGCGCTCCCCCACCCCCCCAGGAGACACAGGTGCCAGCCCTGCTGGAGGCGGGCTTCAGGCGGGAGAACATCCGCACGGAGTTGATGGAGCTGGTGCCCCCCGCTGAGTGCCGCTACTACGCCTTCCCGCAGATGATCACGCCCCTGGTCACCAAGCACTGAGCCCACCCAGGCCTCTGGCTCAACCACCTCTGTCCCTGTGCCCCCACTCAGTGCTTCTGCAGCCGGGAGTGCAGGCTCTGGGCTCTCAGCCCTGGGTTCGAGTCCGGCCACACCCACAGTGGGACAGAGGGTAAACTTCCCTGACCGTCCCTGCAATGGGAATACCATGACCTCCCTGTCCGCATCCATGAGGACAAAATAAATGCTGACCCTGGGCTTGCCCAATCAGCAGGACTGTGTGCTTTCACTGACTTCTCCTGCCCCTCCAAAAAGTAAAAACAACAGAACACCATCTGTTAAGTGGGCCCCCGGGGAGACGGGGCCACTCCGCACCACCACCTCTGAGCCGGCACGTGACCCCACACGTGACCCGCCCGTGCCCACCGCAGACCCACAGGACCAGTGGATCGTAGCGATGTACAGCTTGTCAACCTCCTCCCTCAGCTGGCTGCTGGGGTATGGACGGGGTGGCGCTCATCAGGGCCACACGGCCACCGAGTCTCTGGTCCCACCCGCTCAGGGCAGGCTGAGAGCCTCAAAACAAAGCAAAACCTTCAAACCCAGCCGTGCTCCCCAGGACCCCCGCCTCACCCCTAGACGTGGTGCCGCTCTTCTCACCACAGGCTCTTGGGCCCGTCCACTCCCCTCCTTCAGGGCCTCAGCGTCTCCGTGCACAGAAGGTAGGACGGGGCCTGCCCGGACAGCACTGACCTCTCACACCCCCAGAGCCCACACTGCCCACCGGTCGCGCAGGGAGGGGGAGGGGGAGGCCAGCTGGGTCTATCGGTTTATTGACCATCCTGAGGGGTGCTGCAGGGGCCGGAGGGGCCGGCCCTACCTGCGGTACCAGATCCTCAGCTTCTTCTCCCGCTTGATCTTCTTCTGCAGCTGCAGGATGCCATACAGCAGGGCCTCGGCTGTGGGTGGGCAGCCTGTGGGTGGGACTGTGCCTCAGTTTCCCTGCTGGCAGGGAGGGGGCGGAGCTCATCCTGGACCCTGGGAGGGCAGCCAAGGCCCCCCCAGACCAGTGACTGGATTGTGGGACCTGTGCCTGTCCTCCCTGCTGGGGCCACGGGCCCACCCCCTGCCACTTGGCAAAGGCTGCCTTGCTCAGGATGGTCAAAGGGCTCGGCCAGACGCAGCAGCTGGAGGCCAGACAGGGCCCTGGGACGAGGAGGGGGCAGCAGAGCCACGTCTGCGAGAGGTCTGACCTGGGGCCCCCTCTCCAGCACCTCCTCTAGCCTGTACTGCCCAGGCTGGGGGTTCGGCCCATCACAGGGAAGGAGCCGCCGAGTTCCTGACCCTGGCAGTCAAGCCTCGGGCAGTGGGGAGGACTAGGCTGCCCATCCTGGGCCCAGCTGCCCTGTCCGCTACCCCCGATGACCTGGCTCAGGACCTCTAGGAGGACAAGGGCAGGTGGCCTCCGGACCCCAGGCCATGTTCGCCCCTGGTGGTGGTGGGCACTTGGAAAGCAGGGAGGGAGGGGGGAGTTGAAGGGGCAGAGCAGCCAGGCTGGGCAGGGAGGCCCACACGGCCCACGGGAGGGGAAGCCCTGGAGAAATGCTCCCCTACAGTCCCCGTTCCCACCACCCCGCCAGAAGAAGCAGACGGACAGGTCACCACCCAGGAGACCTGCCCAGGACCCGGGGGGCCTGGAAGGCCAACCACGAGCGCGTCCGGCCCTGGGCCCAGCATCCGGCAGTACCATCCCAGTACCCCCTGATGGAGGGGCCGAGGCCCTGTGGAGATCTGCCCCCGGTCACATACCCCACAAGGCAGCTGAGCAGGGCCTGGCCTCGCCCTGCAGGGTGGAGTCCCAGGTGCCCTCCCCCACTAGACGGGCCCTGGCCCCCCCCAATGGGGGCCGCCCTGCGGCCTGGTGTGTCTAAGGCCCTCAGGAAATATCTGCAGGACACTAAACAAATCACCACCATCCAATGTCCTTTTGAGGGGCGCCAGAACGTGACCTAAACTTTCCTGGGCAACCTGGAATAGGGGCCTTGAGCGTCCTCTGCTCTCCGTGCCTCGGGTCGGGCTTTCCATGCGGCACTGAGAGCCCAAGAACACGGCGCCTTCATCTGCAGGCTAAGCACCACCCGCTGACCCCTGACCTCTGACACAGAGGCCCTGGGGCCCGAGGGTGGCCAGCCGAACACGGGCTTCAGAAAGACAACCAGTACTTCTCCAGTATGAACGTGTCGCAAACATTCCTTGCTTTCCGGACAGAAGTAACTGGGGACCCTGCACTTTTATTTGCACAATCTGACCACCCTGGTGATCTGGGGTCCAAGGGAGGCCCCGTGCACACTGGTCCTGGTCTCCAAGAACCAGTCTCTGTTTTCTAACTGTGTTCCGTGGGTTTTGTGTCTATTAGGTGGGACCATGTGAAGTGTAGTTTAAAGAAAGCCGAGGATCCGCGGTCCCACCCAGCTCAGGCTAAGCCTTCAGCACCAGCCTGGGCCCACGTCTGGATAAAACCCAAGACTCTTCAGTGGGGGAGACCTTCAAGGGACAAGGGAGGAGGAGGCTGGGGCTTCACTCTTCTACTTGGACCTACATCTGTTCATCCTGAAAAGGGGGGAGCCCACCGCCTCTGGGGGGGTGCGGGGGCCTGTGACATGGGAGGGGTGGGCTCACCTGGGACGTAGATGTCCACGGGCACGATGCGGTCACAGCCCCTCACGACAGAGTACGAGTAGTGATAGTAACCTCCTCCGTTGGCACAGCTGGGGGGGGGGGCATGGTGAGGGTCACACTGGCCACCCCCAGCCCTGCCCCCAACGCACACCTGCCTTCAGGTGCAAACAGGTACCAGGAATGGGCAGGAATGGGATGTGGAGTCCCAGAAAAGGGAACGAGGCCTTCTGTGGGATCAGGGAGAGCAGAAGCAAATGGACGGACCCCGAGCTCACGACACTCAGATGCTCAGGGAGGGAACCAGACACAGAAGTCCACATGGGGTGTGAGTCCACGTGGGTGACACGCCCAGAACAACAGGCTCATCCACGGACGGGAAGGGGCTCTTGGGGGCGGGGGATGGGGGGGAGGTGACAGCTGATGGGGGTGGAGTTTTCTTGGAGGATGATGGAATGTTCTGGAACTAGGGGCTACAGTTGACAGCACCGTGACTACATGGACCATCACGGAACTGCGCACTTGAACAGGGTGGACTCTGTGGCCCGAGTTCTACCTCAGAACACTGAGGTGAGGAAGCAGCTGCTGGTGGCATGGGGAAGGGACTGGGCGCCAGGAGGGAGGGCGAGGAGTGTGCAGACAGCCCACAGAGCAGGGCACCATTTACATCCATGAAGCAGGGGCAGAACAGGGGCGACTCTGAGTGGCACAGGAGGGATGCCCTGGGGGGGTGCCGCCCTGGGGAGGGGCCGCAGGGTGTCCTGAGAGCACAGATGCCCCCTGTGACCGCGGCAGAGGGATTGGAGATGGGCAGGAGGCGCGCCAGCGTGTCGCGGGCACTCACCTCCCCATGGACACGACGTAGCGTGGCTCTGGCATCTGGTCATACACCTGGAAGAGACGGTGGGGTCTGGGTGCGGCTCGAGGCTGGCGGGCGGGTGGTGAGCCTCAGGGCCGGGCCTACCTTGCGGAGCGCCGGGGCCATCTTGTTGGTGAGCGTGCCGGCCACAATCATCACGTCGGACTGGCGCGGGCTGGCGCGGAAGACCACGCCAAAGCGGTCCATGTCATAGCGGGGCGCGGCCATGTGCATCATTTCCACGGCACAACACGCCAGGCCAAAGGTCATGGGCCACAGGGAGCTCTGCGGGGGCAGGGTGCTCAGCCCGGGGGCACGGTACCCGCCCCAGCTCAAAGCCCATCAGTCAGGCCTCCCCACGGCAGCCAAGCCACCTCCAGGCCCCAGAGGGCCCTCCGATGGTGTCACGGCTCAGTGTGCTCAACAGGAAGGTAAAGCAAACTGCACCTGTGGGTCAACACTTCCCAGCAGCCACGTCACCAAAAAAGTAAAGAGCCCCAGCCCAGGTGAAACGAGCGTTACTGACATAGTTCACGTAACCCGCACGTCCTAGGTCCCATCCTCCCGACACAGACACGCGCCGCTCCCAGTGCCTGGAAAGCCCCGTGGGGCACAGGTTCAGACCCTGGGGCTCAGCCCCTCCGACGGGCTCCTTCCTAACACTCCTAGTGTCCAGGGACGCCCAATGCCTCTTCCTCCAGGAAGGCTTCCTGGATGCCGCTGCCCTGACCACTGCCTCCACCCACCCAGTGGCTCCTTCTCCCGCTGACTCCTCTGCCTAGCCGGGGACCCGGAATGGGTCCTGCCTGCCCCCCACGGGCTTGGGCTACACAGGGGGCTGACCCTGACGGCGTCTCCGATGGGCAGTTAGGACCAACACTGCAGGGGACACCCGGCGGGACGCTCGCCATGGCCCCAACGGTTACAGAGGCACACAGGAACGGCCTGCCCCTGGGACCCCCAACACACCAAGAGGAGCCACTGCCCTGTGAATCGGGGAGACACGTGCACACAACACGCAGACTGTCCCCAGTGAGTACTGGGGGCGGGGGAGTGTTTTCGGGTTTTTCCCAGGAAGGAGCCACTGTTCCAGGGACACACCACTTTCCCAGTTAAAATCACTTCTGCGTCAAAAGAGAAGAATAAACAGAAACAGGAGATCCGCAGAGGGGAGGCAGGTCATCTTCCCTGGGGGTGGAGGGAGAGACCAGGAAGCATGGCACGGGCACCGAGAGGACATCAGGGCCAGCAGCGGACAGGGGCAGGTGTGCACGTGTGCGAGCATGTGGCGGGAGGCCTGAAGGACGCGGGAGGGGTCAGGGGCTCACCCGGCGGGCCCAGTTGATGAGGTCATCCAGCTTGGCCACCACATACTCGCCTCGGCTGCTGGGAAGTGCGGAGGATTTGGGGGCCACGGCTCCAGCCGTGGACGCAGCGGGCTGGGTGCTGGTAAGAACACACAGCAAGGGGAGGGAGGGCCTTAGCCAGGCAGGCACCCCAACACCCCCCACCACACGGTCAAGCCCAGAGCCCCCTCTCAGAGGGCAGCAGCAAGCTGGGGCATGGGCCGCTCTGGGGCAGCACTGGTAGGAGCTGGGCTGCCAGGGTCAGGACAAGAATGAACTTTTGGCAGCTGCCCTCTGTCCCCGTGGAAACTTGGTCTCCCCATGCGGAAAGCAGGAGCTCTGCTGACACGCTATCAACGGCCCTTCTGGTCTGGGGACGCGCAGCCGTTGTCTTGGACATGCAGCAGGGGGCTGGGCAAGGCTCCGAGGGCAGGGACCCAGGCTGCATCGCCTGACGGTGGAGGGAGGGCCCTGGAGTCACGGGGGCTGCTGCGGTGCCAAAGGGAGGTTTTAGGGTGCGCGGGGTCCCAGGAAGGCCGGCCTCACCTGCTGGGGCTGTCAGCAGCCACGCCTGAGTGGACACCACGCACCTGGGTAGCCACGCCCACGCCGGAGCTGCAGGGAGAGGGGTACACGTGAAGAGGAGCCTGGGGTGCCCTGAGACGTTGTGACAGAGGCTACACTGGAGCAGGGATGGGGAAGTTCCACCCGGGGGCCAAACCTGGCCCTCTGCCTGTTGTTGTAAATAAAGTTTTATTGACATGCAACCACATCCACCCCTTTCTGACTATCTCAGCTGTTTTCACAAAGGCAGAGCTGAGCCTCCACAGAGCCAATCTGGCCCTTCATGGAAAGTCTGCCGAGCCCTGTCTAGGAGGTGTCTGGTTCTCATCTCCTAGTTCTCTCACTTCCCCTTTATTTTACAGTGAATGCGTTTGATTCCTAGAAAAAACGTCTTCTCAAAACAAGGCAGAGTCGGCCCAAGCCCAAGTGCTCCTCGAAGCCTCCCATCTCCCCTCCATCAGGAAGACCCTCTCCTCAGATCTGCCATGTCCCTGCCCCATGGCGCCGGAGATTTCATTTCTGGGCTCTGTCCACTGAGAGGGCACGGTGACTACCTGCCTCCCTGTCCTGAGGAGGCCTACTTGAGGCCGCCACCTGAGCAAATGCACCAACCGCCTTCCTGCAACACGTGAGTGAGTTGTGAGGGAAGGAGGGCAGGCAGGCGTGGGTCTGAATACAGGCTCGGCCACCACCGGGACCGTCCCCACGGAGAGGCCTGAACACCACCTGCAAGACTGCCGGACTATGTGACCTTCAGCAGGTGGGCCCCCTCCTAGTGCTGCTGAAGGACCACCCCAGCTCCGCCGTGCTCTGATGCACCCCCACCCGCCAGCGAGCCCTCCCGGGCAGGGCCGTGTGGTGGGGGAGACGCAGACACTCACCGCAGAGCAAGGATCCGGCAGAGCAGGCCCGGAGCTGCTGAGAGAGCCACACGGTGCAGGCAGTGAGTTGTAGGCGATAAACCCTGGTGGGGCCCAGCCTCCAGGGGTTTGCCCATGAGCCCTACGCCTGGCACGTCCTTCCTGTTACCCTGGGTCTATCTAAATTCCACTTAACAAACACCTGGTAAAAAGGGGTCTTTCAGAATGTGCCCCACACAGTGTCCCTACCCTGCTTAATATCCCACACCCTGAAAAAAAGGCCACACCACACCCGGGCCATCCTCCCTTTCCTCCTGCAGGTCAGTGTCGCTCCTGCCTCAGGGCCTTTGCACTTGCGGCCCGCGCCGCCTGGAGCACCCTGCCCCACGCGGGCACATGCCGGCCCGTCTTACGGGCAGGTTTCGCTCCGTACCACCCATGCCCCCGGCTCTCTGGATGCGGTCACCCCGCTGCACCTCCATCTCTGTGCTGCGTGGTGCCTGTCTCTCCCAAGATGCTAGGGCCTCGCTGGGGTCCCCGGGGTCCTCTGCTGTGCCTGACGGGCTCCCGGCCCTGGGCCGCGCGTGACAACCAAGCTCCCGGCGGGGCCCGGGTCCGGTGCGCGCCGCCCGTCCCTCCCGGTGCCTCGGGCGGAAATCCAGGTCTGGGATGCGCTGGCAGCACGGTCAGCGCCCCTGCCCTCGGACGAGCCGCTGGATCTCGCCGCCCCGGACCCCGACGACGCTCTCCCCCGCACCGCCAGCCCTCGTACTCTCGTTTACCCCGCATCTGCGGACGGCAGCTCTCCGCCGCACGCCGCGCTGGGAGCCCCGGAGGCCTCGGTTTCCCCGCTCGTCGGGGCTCCCGTCGCCCCGCCGCGGCCGCCCCCGACCCGACCCGCTCACCCGCCGGCGCCGCCATGTCCGCCTCGGCCTTCAAACAACCTCTGCGGTCCGTCCGCTTCAGCGCTCCGGGTCTCCAGGCCCGGCTCCCAAAGCGGCTCGGCTGCCGCGCGGAACCCGGACCCCGGCCCTGGGACGTTCCGCCTCCGTGGACTTCCCCTGCGGCGCGCCCCCGGACTCCCCCTCCCGGACAGGCTGGCCTGGGGGTGCGCGCGGAGCGTCCCGCATAAAGCAGGGGCGTCGCTCGCCCGCTCCTTACGTCGGGAACAAAAGCTCAAAACAGCGTCCCTGGGTGGGCTCGAACCACCAACCTTTCGGTTAACAGCCGAACGCGCTAACCGATTGCGCCACAGAGACGGCGCTGCCGCCCCGCGCCCCCTGGCCTCCTATGAGGCGCGCGCAGCCGGGAGGCCTGGCGCAAGCGGCGGCGGCGCGCGGGCGGCGCGGCGCGAGCCGGACTTGGGACGACGGCGGCCCCTGCCGGCCAGCCGAAATAGCTCAGTTGGGAGAGCGTTAGACTGAAGATCTAAAGGTCCCTGGTTCGATCCCGGGTTTCGGCAGCTGTTTTGGCGCTCCGGCTCCTGGCTTTTCCTTCCCCAGCATGCCCCCCATTCTGCAGACGACGGGCGGGGCCGCCGGCTCAGGCCCACGTGGGGGAGGAACGGAGCCCTCAACCCCCTGTCTCCACCCCCAGACCGTGATTCCGGCCCAAACGTGGACTCTAGCCCGATTCCCAACACTTCTTAAGCGGTAGGATTAGAACGAGCGCTAGTTGTTAGGAGTTCGCAAGAACACCTTCCGCCTGTATGCCCCCTAATTCTTGCAAACCTGCCGGATTTTACACTTGGGGGAAACTGAGGCTCACACAGGCAAGCGCAGGGGAGCGGCAGGCGGGCCTCCCGGCAGGACCACTCCGGCCCCCGAACGCCTGCACAGCCCACCTGGTCTCGCTCCCGGGGAGCTCCAGGTCCCGGGTGGGAGGTGAGGGGCCCCTTCCCCTTTCCTTCCTGCTCCCCGCTAGCCTGTGGAGCTGGATTTTGTAACTTACTTAACTAAACTTTGCATTTTCACAGGAAAGTTGCCGACATAGTAGAGTTCCTGTGTACCCAACACCCAGTTCTGTTAGCAGCTTACACCGCAGGACACATTTGCTGCAATTCATGAACCAAAGTGGATGTGACTGAAGTCTGAGCTTTATGCAAGTTTTCTGTTTGCCCATAACGTCCTTGCCCTGTGAGTGAGGGACCCTGGGGACTGAGCCCCCGGCCCCAGCTGAACTTTCAGATGACGCAGCCCTGGTGACATTCGACTGGCACCTCATGAGACCTGAGTCACCCAGCCAAGCTGCTCAGTGAATTTCCAGCCCCACCGGAACCACGAGAGAGCGTCTTTTCCAGCTGCTAGGTCACAAGAGAGAACGCTGCTAGAGGCCATGGGCCTGGTCAAGGCTGCTTGACCGAGGGGAGGTCAGGGAGGTCTGAGCCAGCCTCCTGGGAGAGCCCTGCAGTGGGAGGCTGGCTGGGGGAGTGAGACGGGGCACCGGGCACGGGAACCTGGGCAGTGGGGGCAGTGAATCAGGGACCCGGGGTGGGAGGGGATGGACTATTACATGTGCAAGTGTGCTTCCCTGAGGTTTCAGATTCTTACCCTATAGGGAATTACTTTTCTTTTTTTTAAAACGATTTTATTTGAGAGAACGAGCACACACGTGCGGGCATGAGCGGGGGTGGGGGGGCAGCGCAGAGGGAGAAGCAGACTCCCCATTGAGCAGGGAACCCGACTGGGGACTCCATCCCAGGACCCCGAGATCATGACCTGACCCAAAGTCAGACGCCCAACCAAGTCACCCACACATCCTGTGAATTGTTTTTTTTCTTTAAAGATTTTATTTTTTAAAGATTTTATTTGGCAGAGAGCGAGCGAGCACAAGCAGCCCAACTGGAGGCTCGATCCCAGGACCCCGGGATCATGACCAAAGCCGAAGGCAGGTGCTTCACTGAGCCACCCAAGCACCCCTAGATTTTATTTTTAAACAATTCTATGCCCAACATGGGGCTCTTACAACCCCAAGATCAAGAGTCAAATGCTCCACCAACTGAGCCAGCCAGGCACCACCCCACCCCCCCACCGCCCCTGTCCCGTGACTTTTTTAAAATCAGTTTTTTAGATACCAATAGGCTTGAAGAGGGGCCAAGGTGTGTGCAATGACAATTGCCCATCTCAGAGAGCGGGGATGTTGGTGTGTGGTGACCACAGGTACTAGGGGTGGGATGGTTCCTTTGCATCGTCCGGCTGGAGTGAGAAAAGCAAACCAACTTGACGAGCAGCTTCTGCAGGGCCTTGGGGTCTGGGTGGGCAGCAGTTCAGAGAAGGGGTGGGCTGGGGGCGGTGGGAGGAGGGGAGGGCAGGGGGTCAAGGGGGCAGCAGGGAGGCCACACAGAGGCCAGGGAGCTAGAGCCCAGAGGGAAGGGGCAGAGGTGGGGCGGGGGAAGGAGGCAAGATGGTCATGGGTTTGTGTGTGTGTGGGGGGGCTCCTGGCATTGAGGGGTGGGGTCCAGGATGCTGCCCAGCCCCCCTGCAGCACCCAGGACGGCCGTCGGAGAATGACCCGGCCTGATGTCTGCAGCGCCAAGGGGGGAGACAGGAGTAGGAGTGGGGGCGAGGGGTGGGCTGACGGAAGCCTCGCGGTGGACAAGAGGGCGGTGCTGGGGGCAGTCTGTGTCTCAGAGGCTTGTGCTGTGCGTGCTTCTCCAGGGACCCCCATGGGGCCGCCAGCTGCCGGGCCCCGCGCCCCTCACACCTGCCCAGCAGCCATAGGACGAGCACCCTCAGGCTCCCCACAACAGGGCGCAGGCCCAGGGTGCAGGTGGGGCTCCGGCGGGCATTTAACGCTGGTCCGGACAGGCTGACTGCGCCAGCGGCCCACCTCAGCCACCGCATCGAGCACGGCCAGTGGTGGACGGAGCCATCAGGCTCTCCCAGAAAGGGGCACGGCCCGCTTTGGAGACAACGTCGGGCTGTTCTCTGTGGAGGAAGCGACCAAGTGGCCTGGCTTTGGGCTCCACGGTGGACTGGAACCGTCGACCCTCTGTGGTCCCAGCCCCGCTGTCCCAGGCTAGCTCGCCCCACCCCCCCCGCCATCGGGAGGATTCTGGGGCCGTCTCCCAGCCTCTCCCGCTGCACAACTGACCCGTGGTTGTGTGTGTGGCCCGGGCCTCTGCCGGCTCAGACAGCCCCTTCTCGGGGCCCGAGCCCACCCACCTCCCAGCAGGCTCTCCCTCTAAGCCCCCACTCTAGTGGCTGCTGATCCCGGCCAGGGCCTCGAGCTGAATGAACCGCCTGAGCGTGTACCCACTGCGCGGTCTCCCGGCAGCTTAGGATAAAGAGTTCGTTTGAGCATGGCTTTGACAGGCCACAGAATTTCTGTGACTGGGTCAGGACAGGCCATGGCAGGTCTCCAAAGGCCAGGGCCCACGCTGGGGACCCTCGGGTACCAGGGTGACCCCCCAGCTGCCTCCTTTTCTGGGCCTGGGCAGGAACGTGAGCCTGGCCTCCAGGCAAAGGCCTTGCTTCTGCAGGAGCCGGTCCCCACATTGCGACCCCATGGCCACACACACAGTGACTGAGGCGGCTACGGGTGGGGGTCCCGCCCTCCGGGGAGACTGCGCTCAGCACTGGGCCAGATGCGGCCACACGGGAACATCCACATGGGACCAGGGGGTGGGTGGGAAGCGGCCGCTGGAGGATCCTGCCGCACGTGTTCTCCGCACAGGGAAGGACAGCAGAGCTGAAACGCGAGGAAACCCGAGCGCGGCACCGTGGCCTCGGGGCCTGCCTCAAGAGGAGGCAAACACGGAAACACACGCGTGTTCTGGAGGAACGCATTCACAGAGGCTTTCTTAAAACTCCTGTTTAATATTGGATACAGTGCTTTTTAACATAAAAAAACAAATGTGCACCTTTTATTAAACAATACAGTACAGTCACAAGTAATGATATGCAATAAAATAAAACACATTTTTGTTTCAAAATCAGGAACTCTACCTTCGACAAAAGCCAGGAAAAGAGCACCCATGGATGAGAAGCGAGCACACCCCGGGCCCCGGGCCCGCAGACCGCACTCGCGCCCCAGCCACGGGAGCCGTGGCTGCCCCTCCACCATCAGCACCGCCGACTCCTTTCTTCCAGGAGCTGGTTATCAAATATTTCTTTTTCCCTTCAGAAAACAGAAGGAGAGAACCTCACTTAGTAATTCCTCGTCTTGAACATGAAACAGACGAGTCCGTGCTTCGTGGGGACGGAGTCTCCGTGTGGGGACATGGGAAGTTCTGGAGGCGGAGGGTGGGGGTGGCCGCAGGACAGCGAGTGGGCCTCACACCGCTGAGCTGTGCGCTCAGAGACGGTTACGACAGGACATTTTACGTCATGTGCGTTTTACCACAATTCATAAAAAAAAATAAACGGCTTTTTAAGGAGTGTGAACTTTCAAACTGTCCTCATTAAGCGACTCCTTGATGATAAGAATTACGTTAATGGGTGTTTGGGGCACGCCCCCCAGGGCTGGCGACCGTAACAAAGAGCACAGACTGGGACAGCGGGCGGCTCAGGCAAACCCGAGGCCGCTGGGCGGGCACCGCTGATGCGTCAGCACAGGCTGAGGGAAGGGCCCGCCGGCTGGCACTCAGCCACAGGCCCCGCCCCTGGAGTCCGCAGCAGGTGCACATGCGTGTCCACGGCTGGCCAAGAGCAGCGGCAGAGCGTGAAGACGGACAGTCGTCCTCACAGGCACAACGGCCAGCCCCTCGGACGCGGAGGAGGAAATCGCTGGTGGGGGGCAGGTCCCGGCCCCGACCCTGCTCCCCCAAGAACACTATTCCGTACTTGTGTCGAGGGCACCGCCCTGGACCACCGAGATCCAGGCACAGAAACACCAAGTCTCCCTGCTGCCAAGGCCCCTCGTGCTCTGCTGACTCATCTGGGCCAACACTCCTGCACACCGAGCCAGACGGGCCCTGCCGTGGCCAGCCTGGCAGCTGGCCTCCCCACCCCGAGACCTGGCCTCCTGGCACGCCGCGGGGCCCCCCCGGGAAGGAGTGTGGCCTCCTGGGAGCTGTCTTCGCTGTCCGGCATCCGTGACAGTGGGCCCGGGCGGCCTTGGACAGAGACCCTGGCCTGTGACTCTAGTTGAGTCTTCAGCCTGTCACTGCCACGCGGGCCCAGCCTGTTCCCAGCAAGCCTGGCAGCAAGCCCAGAGACGGGATTAGGGGCTCTGGGGGCCAAAAATCCCAGGGCGGCCAACCTCACCGACGGAAGAGAAACATCTTGATCACGGCATTCTTCTGACCAGCTAGGAACGGCCCGGGCAACTGCTGCCGTGTAATCTTACTGTGTTTTCTCAAACGGCCACGGCACTGGGGCAAGGGGAGAAAGCTCGAAATGCAAACAGGAGCCCATGCGAAACGCGATTAGGCACCGCAAGCCCGGCACGCGCCCAGGGAGCAGCCCCGGTGGACCGCCTGTGGGCTGTGGCGCGGGCCGGGCCGGGGGCCAGCTCTGCCTGCCCAGACCGGCTCAGGGACGCGCCCGAGGACAACGCCCACTGCTTGCGTCACTGGGTCCCTCTGACAACTCCTGGCCAAGGGCTAACGTGCACTTCCCATCGCTGGCACCTGGACCAGCGTGTCGGCAAGAGGGGCCTTGAGCCCCAGCCACCAGCACGAGGGAGCGCGAGCCCTTCTAGACACACTTGTGCTGCTTGGGGAGCAGCGCCCTGAGCAGCCTACCGGTAGCTGAGGGACGGTCCTCTGAGGTACTTCTCCTCAGCCGTCTTGTAATCCACAGCGTCCACCGCCGCGATCGCGCAGATGATGGCCTGCAAGGGGGCAGAGGGCGCTCAGCCGCAGGCAGCGGGCCCATGGTGCCCGCAGAGCTAGAGGGATGCGCGTGGGGCCCGGGGCAGCTTCCGAGCAGCCTCCACGAACACGCACGGGTCCGTGAGATCTCTGCAGTCATGTGAAGGACGCGGTCTTTCGGACAAGACACGAGAGTTCGTGTCACTAAAGGCAGAGAATGAGGCAGGACCAAACCCAACAAGCCCATTTGTGGAAATTTGTAAGTTCACTGTTCAAACGACAGGAAAAATATAACAGCAATCATCCAAGCACACGGCATGTCTGACGTTGAGAAATCCTTCTCCGTTTCTTCAGAAGAAATAGCAGAACTATGGTTACTAGAAATGTGATTTTTTATTTTTTTAGAGAGTATTTGAGGGGGAGGAGGAGCAGAGGAAGAGGGAGAAGCAGACTCCCCACTGAGCAGGGAGCCCGATGTGGGGCTCGATCCCAGGACCCCGGGATCACGACCTGAGCCGAAGGCAGACGCTTCACCGACAGTGGCCCAGGCGCCCCCAGGAAGTGTTTTTAAAGAGCCTGTGAGGGGCGCGTGGCCGGCTCGGTTGGGAGCGCTTGCGACTCTCGGTCCCACGCTGGGGATACAGATCACTTAAAAATAAATCTTAAAAATCAAACAGAGCCTTTATGGTCTAGAACAGGGTCCCCCAACCCCCCTGGGCAGTGCTGACATCGGGCAGGTTGCTCTCCGGGAGGCGTCTAGGCACTGTGGGGGTCCAGCAGCATCCTGCCCCCTGCCCCCCCGTGAGAACCACAGCCGTCCCCACATAGGGACCAGTGTCCCCTGGGCAGAACCACCCCTTCCTTAAAGATACACACTGGAGGGCGCCTGGGTGGCTCAGTCATTAAGCGTCTGCCTTCGGCTCAGGTCATGATCCTGGAGTCCCGGGATCGAGTCCCGCATCGGGCTCCCTGCTCGGCGGGGAGTCTGCTTCTCCCTCTGACCCTCCCCCCTCTCGTGCTCTCTCACTCTCATTCTCTCTCTCAAATAAATAAATGAAATCTTAAAAAAAAAATTTTTTTTTTAATTTAAAAAGATACACACCGGAGTACTTAAGCATAAAAAAAGTTTGGGAGGGGCGCCTGGGTGGCTCAGTCGTTAAGCGTCTGCCTTTGGCTCAGGTCATGGTCCCAGGGTCCTGGGATGGAGCCCGGCATCAGGCTCCCTGCTCAGCGGGAAGCCTGCTTCTCCCTCTCCCACTCCCCCTACTTGTGTTCCCTCTCTCCTGTCTCTGTCAATTAAATAAATAAAATCTTCAAGAAAAAAAAAAAGTTTGGGGAACCCCCCCACAATTACCTGGGGGGGAGGGAGCTAGAGACACAAACCGCGTGAGGTCGCTATTCCAACCGGGTATTGGGCACCCAGGCTCCCTGCCGCTATCTTCATCTCGTTTGTATTTGAAAGCTTCCAGGCACAGAGGTAAAGACCTTTGAGCTTGGCAACCTTTCCCACATGTGCTCACACGTGCCCAGCAGGGTCCCCCCCCCACCTTCAAAACCACCGGAGTCATCACTTGTGTGCGCCTGCCCAGCCAAGCCCCGGCGGGCGCGTCCCACACAACTACAGCTCCCTCTCCATGAGCAACGCCTACTCCGGAAACGCGTCCACGTGCACACAGTTTAAAGCATGTGGCTCTCGTCCCCCGGCACTGGCCACGGGGTCTCCACGCCGCCCCAGGGCGGGCGCCGGGCTCCATGCTGCCGTGGCCTCCTGGGCAGACTTCTGGAGACCGCCATCCCAGCACCAAACCCCAGCCCCGCATGGCTGGTGGCCCGGTTCCTGGGCTGCGGCCATAGACGCCCACCCGCCAGCGTGCACGACGGCCCTGCCGTCCACTCACTTCAGGCAGAAGAACGTCCAGAATAAAGCGGATCCGGTCGCCGTTGACCCGCGCCAGCGTCCTGCTGCCCGTCTCCTGGTAGACCCCCTGTAAGTACTTCACCACCAGGTCCAGCTGATCCTCGTCCTCCAGGTACGTCTCCACGCACGTCACGTACTGACCCGAATTCAGAAACGTCTTCAGCCACCGGGACGGCTTCCTGTTCTTCAGGATGGCCCGCAGGTGGCCCTCGGCGCCCCTCGCTTTCACGATGTACTCCACGAGCTTCTGGTTGGCCCGGTCCCGAGCAGCCCGGGACCGGTCAGGGAGGACCTTCCTGTAGGGCCGCCTCCTCCCCTGGGGGCTCCCCGCCACAGGTTCCTCGGGGTACCCCCTGCTCAGCTGCGGGAACCTGGTCCCCAAGACGTCCTGCTGGATGGACTTGCGGACGGGATAACCTGCAGACGAACGACAGGTCTGTGGGACCGCCGGCCTGGGTGGGACGGCTCCCTCCTCCTCCCTTCACTGTGCTGTCTGGGGGCTCTGCGGGAGAGTCCCCCCCCCGGGCCCCCAGGCACAACCGCCATGGCCCTAAGGGCTCCTCCTCTGATGGGACCCGTCTGTCCCCAGCTCAGCCCGACGCCAGTGTTGCCCCAACGAGCAGAGCCCCCGGGGTACGGTGGGACTCTCCGTTCACCCCAAACTCGGGCACCAGGGAAGGCAGGAGGAGAGGCCAGGTGCCCGGTGGGCAGTGGGGGCAGGCAGTGGTCAGGGCTTGTTCCTGGCAATCTAGGGTCAGGCTGGGGACAGGGCGCAGCCTCCACCCAGACGCATCCCCTCCCGAGCTTCAGACACAGAAAACAGCTGCTTCACGCCTCTCAAGAGGAGTCGCCAGGCTTACTTATATCGGCCGCGTAGTACTCCAGGAACGAGCCCGCGAAAGAACCACAGCCTGCAGAGGACGCACAAGAGAGCCACGTCACCCACCAGAGGCGGCGCTCGGGAGCGGCCCGAGGGACACGGGGTCAGCATGCCTGCCTCGCGTCAGCCCCGCCCGGACCCCAACACCAGCGCGGCCAGCAGGGTGCCACCGCCCCTGGGGCGCCCAGAAACGCTACCGTCTGAAGATTCCCAACGGCCGGACGTGGGGTGGACAGAGACCAACTCTCTGATTCCGAGCAAACCCCGCATTCCGTTCACACCCAGGCTTTGCCCCATGTCTGCCCACCTGCCCTTGTTGGGGACAAGACTGCCATGGGCCCAGGCCGGGCGGCCATGGGAAACAGGCCTGCGCTCTGCCCCCAGCTCGGCCCCTTTGTCCAAGGGCGTGCACGCCCACGTACCAAGCCGGACCCTGTAGTCGGTGATCAGGGAGACACACCAGCCGATGGCCTGGTCGAAGTCCTCCTTGGCTTCGTTCTGCAACGAGACCCAGGCAGCAGCTTCAGCAGGAGGCCACAGGCGCTCTTCCAACCCCCCTGCGTCCTCAGCTCCCGCGTCCACACCGCAGAGCCAGCAGATGCCCCTCTGCGGGGCTGCTGAGGCCGCGTGGGGAAACACACACAGAGGCCCAGGTCTGGGGCCGAGGCTGCTCAGGAAGTGGTCATGTGGGAGCTGAGCACTCTGGGAGAGGAGAGCTGGGGACTCTAAGTAGAGGAAGGTGCCAAGCACCCCAACGTGTGGCTGATGTCGCGCAAACAAGACTTGAAAGTCTTTGTATGACAAATCCTTCTAAGAGTCATCCCTGTGCCCTTGGCTTAGAATGGTGTCGGCTCAGTCGGGAGGAAGGACACTCAGCCACCCGTGGGGACGCCCACCGAGGCCTCAAGGTCCTCATTTGCAAACTGAGGACAATGCCCACCCCCCCCCCCCCCGCGGACCCGGGCTGGGACGATGGCCCGCTACCTGAGGTCCACGTCCTGTTACCGCCACCTCAGCCCGGCCCTCTCCCCGTGGCTGCCACACGTAGCAGCCGTGGGACAGGGACAGCAGGTGGTGCGGCTCCTGGCTCAGGAAAGCAGAGCTCCAGACCATGACCGTGACACCGGGGCCGGTCCATCAGCACAGCCCGGGACAGTCCAAACTAGCTCCAGGAGGCCATGCTCCTGCCGCCCGTACAAGCCCTCAGTGACCCCGTGCACCCCACTCCGCAGGCGGGCCTGGCTCTGCTCGGGGAGCAGGAAGATGGGCAACAAGCATTGTCCCAGCGTCTGGATTACATGAGGCCATGCGTCGTCTTTGTCACAGAACACAATTCTGTGTTTGGGGTACACAGACCTCAAAGCAAGATTCCTGCTCCCCTTTCTGACCACTCCCCCCCATTTTGGGAAAGCTATCCAGATCCCCGAGAGGGGCCCTGGGGTCAGAGCCAGCCCCTGGCCTGGAGGGTTGGGCGCCCGGCTCCCCGCGCTCGCGGGCGTGTGCTTCAGGGCGTGTGGAAGCTCCTGAGGCCACGGCCGGCCCTCTTCCAGAACCGGGCCCCGCCAACGGGCACCCTGACGGAGACTGGGCGCCCAGCGAAGGCCGCTCTCAGAAGCTGTGGTGACCACACTCACCACAGACAGGACAGGAGCAGGACGTGTCGCAGGGACACGCACACGAGTGGAAGGAAGAGAAGGCTGGGGTCCGGTGTGGGCGCTCCCCTTCCCGACCCCGCCCACGCCGCAGCCCGGGCCGCCCGCACTCGGAGACAACGGCGGGCAGAAGGCTCCCCGGGGTCTCCCCCTCGAGCTCCCAGGCAGTCCACGCGAACAGGAAGCCTGTGACACGGAGCCAGGAACCTGCTCACCAGGCTGGGACAAGAACCGCACTGGGGTGGGGGGGCTCACGGACCCCTCCCCGAGGCTGGGTTTGTGCTGGGATAGCACCGCAGGGCGGACAGTGTGTGCGCAACGGACCAGCACCTCATGGCTCGTGGGCTCGGTGTACGATCAAGAACCGATGACATCTCGGGGGGGGCAGCCACTGGCAAGGCCAGGAAGCCCCGTGGGGCGCCACCGCGGCCGAGCACTCAGCCCCCGCGCACACGCGCAGGGACAGCCTCCGAACCATCGCCCGCGTCAGGACGCCGGCCTCGCACCCGGGCACACCGTCCTCTGCGCCGGACAACGGGGGGACGGCCGGCAACCTCCCAGGGCAGTGGTGGTCCCCGCCAGAACGGCCGGAGCCGGGCCCAGCAGACCACCGTCACGCGGGAGCGCACCGCTCCCCACGCACGGCGGCTGCTTCCGGGGCACGAAGCACAGTCCGCCTACCAGAAGCGCCTGTTTCTCTTTGCAGTCGAAGTGCTTCAGTCTCTTGAGAGACACCGTGATCCTGGAAGCAGAGAGACGAAGGTTAATGGGGAGCTCCCTCTCCTGAGTCAGGACGACGGTTCCCTCTCCTCTGATGGAACTAGCGGTGACCGCGGGGGCCCCTGCCAGCACCAGCTGCCCAAGGAAGCCCCGGACAGAGGCACTATGGGACGTGGCTGGGGCCGCCACGCGGGACGCTCACCCCCCGGCCACCCGTGGGAGGTGGAGGCCGGGTCACTGCCCACAGCACCTGCAACGACTGGAGTACAGTTTGTGGGGAACGGGCGGGATCCGCCGAGTGTCTAACCGGGCCGCCCGTCAAAGCCGGCAAGTAAAGCTTGGGACACCGCACTGCCCGAGCAGTCCCTTTCAACACGGCTTCTGTCGGGATTCGTCCTCCGGGGAGCTAGAGCGCAGGGGCATGACACCATCCCGGCCCTGGACCCCAGCCCCCTCCCCACCATCCCGGCGCCCCCGAGCCGGCAGGCCTTCGCCCGGGAAGCGTTTGCAGAGAGCAGACAGCTGGGTTACCCTCTCCCTTTGGGGTCCATGTGCCCCTCGATAAAGAGCACACTGGCTTTCTTATCTCTTCGCCGGACACTCTTGACCTGTTGGCAAATCCAAGAAAATAAAGCATCAAGAACCCAGAAGAGGCCATGGCTTTGAATTACCTTCCTGACCTCTGTTAACCATGCAGGTTGGCACATGGCCGGCGTGTGACAAGGGGCGCCGGGGCCGGGGGGACCAAGGCCAAGCCCCCGGCCGGAGGCTCACACACCGCCCTGTCTGCTGCACACACCACTCAGTCTCACAGGTGAGCGGGGCCAGGCGGCACTCTGCTCTGCTCTCTCTCCTAACAGAAAGACCCAAGCCTGCCACCTCTGCAGACGACCCCACGATTCTCTCCTGACTCAGCAGGACAGGCTCATTCTCATTTTCGGGATGAGCAAAGTGAGCTCAGGCGGGTGGGACCAGCTGAGGACACAGAGGCAGTGATGCGTCCTCTCTGCCCGGTGCCTCTCTGTGTCCCTGGCTCAGCCGTAAACCGAGAGCTGACCCCAGGAACCTGTGACCTTGGAGATCCATGACCCAGCAAGGTCCCCAGGAACTGGTGAAAATGAGGAGAGGTCCAGGAAAAGGGTGCCAGCTGCACGGGGTGGAGGGACACACGAGCGTCTGCCACAAAGTAAATACTGAAGGGAGGCCGAGAGGCCCTGATAAACGACCCCCAACAATGGTGCAGAGACACTGCACAGAGACCCCCACTTCATCTGCATATCTGTTCAAGCTCCACCTTCTGCCCAGCAGACGCTGCCCGGATGTGGACCCTACAGCCAGTCCACCCCGTGGACGGAGGCCACGCTGCCCGCTGGATGTCAGCCGCACGGCAACAGGAGCGTCTCTGGCTCCTGAAAACACCTTTCTGGGTTCAACGTCACCGTTTCTCACTACCGGTTAAAGCCCTAGGGCTGGAGCCGTCGGAATGCCATCTACACTGGACAGGGAGGAAGGACACCGGATGAAGGAGGGGGAGCCGGCATGCCGCCCTGGCCTAAAAAGTAAACAGACAGCCTGCACCATCCAGGCGCGGCGCACGGAGAAAGCAGGGCCAGGGATTTCACTGCGCTGAGGCCCATCCACCGCACACGCACAGCCGATCCCTACCCTGAAATCTGAGCAATTTAAAAGCTCCAAAAGAGAAACTCTCAAGCGCACAGTATTAGAAATCAGCAAGTTGCCGATTTTTTTACGCAGGTTTTCAGGTTTTCCTGAGCCTGCTCGGTCAAGACCGGACCTAAGACCCTCACACTCAACTGTGCCAAAATGATTGCACTTCCCTTACTCAGGTAACCGTCTCCAGAAACCCCGCTTAGAATCGTAAGGCCGTCGGTTTCTCCCAGTAAAGAAATCTCCGGGGGTCCAGCCGACACGAATGGGGGGCGAGGGAGCGGAAGCGCGGGGGCTTCAGCGGGGCACCCCCGATGCTTACCACTGCTGGCCAGAAGGGGTATTTCTGGTGTTTAAGCCAGACGAGCATTCCTACTTCAAATGAGCGTGGTTCTAAATTAAAAAGAAAGACAAAAAGATAAACAGTAAGTCAGATCCACATCAGACACCAAATGCAACAACTGAAAACAACGTGTCTCTCGGAGATCGCTTAAACCTGATGCTCTAACTCTCGTCAGAGACCCCCACGGTTTGCGAGGCAGTCTCACAACAACGCTGGCCTGAGTGCGGGGCACGCGCGCTGCTGAGCGGGGACAAGCTGGGGCTGACTCTGTAATCTCAAGTTATTCCAGATTCAAACATCTTTTTAAGAAGAGTGTAGCTCAGAAACCCCAACAAAAGCAGCAAATTCCTAGAAGCTCATCAGTCTGAAAAACTGGGCTTTATCTTCAAAGGGAGAAAAAAAACGAATTACTAAAATCATCATCCAGTGACCACACAATTATCCCTAAACAAACTTTAACAAGACTTCCAACCGCACACAAAACTCCAGAACGGATAACGTAAACGTTGAAACAGTGAGGTTAACATCTCGCAGACACGAGAGGCGGCCAGCGCAGCCACGAGGCAAGGTCTGCGGGCAGGCAGAGGGCTGTCATCCGTCTGGCGAGAAGCGTTTGGTTTTTAAGAGAACCGTCAGGGCCCCGTGAGGACAAATAGGTCTCGGGAAACACCCAGACAGACATCAGGCTGCGGGGGGGGCTGGGGACAAGAAAAAATCAAACAGAAGCAAAAACCAGGGGGTTTCTCGGGGCTGTGGTGACCTGGCCCCCTGCCGGCAGCAGTGGACGAAAATGGCCTTCTGGAAGAATCTGCAAGAAGGCGCGTGGTCCCTTCTCTGGCCGAGTTCTGCTTCCAGGAGCGAAGCCGGCAGAACTCTTTCCCAGAGGCACATGCCGGGCACGGCTTAGCCCCCCCCAGGCGTGGAACCATCTAGGCACCTGATGGTGCGGGGGACGGCTCGGTAAGGAACAAGCGTGGCCGCGAGGAGTAATCAGAAGACCACGAGCAAGTGTAAAGTGTGTCTGAATTACCATCAGGTGCAAAAATGAAAACGCACAACCATCAGCACAGATAGGGAGAAGCGCACTGCGGCGTGGCCGACAGGAGCCGAGTCCAAGGGCACGCAGGGTGTCGCCCTTGGAGGAGAGGTCCCCCCGCCCCCCTTCCACATATTATTTTTGCAACATCTCGTCGTGAATCTATAGTTACTTCATAACGATAAGGCTAAAAAACACCAGGCTATGGTAAAACGAACCAATGGATAAATCTAAAAACGAAATTCATTCTAAATGATTTACTCCATGAAACAAACTAAATTGCTGTCGGTTGTCGGTTTGGGATCTTGGGTCTTTATTTCAGGTCCTTCCACAAAGAGGGCCGAGCGCACGCATCTGCGCCTGTTTGTTCTGGTGCGGCCCGCACATGCGTGTGGGAGGGGGTCCCGGGGCCCCGCTGCCTCGGGCCAGAGACCCTGCCTCTCTGGACAGACAAGCAATCGCCGTCCCTAAAGGCCTGGAGGCAGCGCGAACAGTGGCGACAGGACCCGGCTCTCCACGGAGGGGACAGGAGCACACATAAAGGAGAAGCGTGCTGGCAGGGACGCCCTCTTCCCTCAAGACCGACGGCAGAAAAGCGCACTCTGCATGCTGCGGGCGCAGGAGGAACGCCAGCCGCCTCCGCCCAGGGGCTCCACGCGAGCGGAAGCGCGCGCTCCGGCTGCCGCTCCGGACTCACCGTGATAGAAAAGGATTCTGGGTGGCTCCTCATCGTCCTCCTCTTCCTCCAGGACGGAATGAATGGGATTAAAGTCGACCGACTCTCCAGAAGACTGACGGTCTGCCAATGATGTTAGATTAGACTTTCACCGTCAGCGTCTCAGGGACTCAGCCCAAGACACACATTTCGTGATACGTGACCGTCAACGCAAACGTAAAAGCTCCACGCGGCCAGATGCAAGGTGGGTATGCTCTGACTAAAGTACACTCACAGGCAACCAACGGGAGACAGAGCGTGGGGGGGGAGGCCTCCGCGTCTCCACGAGGGGCAAGCGCACAAGCAGCAATCTAAGCGGACTGAGGGCCTGGCCGGGGAGGCCGTCTCTCCAGGGCCGAGGCGGGCGGGCAGACGCAGGGACAGGCTGCGGCTCAGCTCCCTGCCGCCTCGGACGTGCCGGACACCAAGTCTAAACACGTGACGCTTAAACCCAGGGCAGAAACCCGAGGACGTGTGTAGCGAGGGGGCGTGCAGGCACGGAAGCCCGAGAAACGGACAGTTCTCACTCAGCAGCTCAAAAACAGGACGGGACAGCGCCACGGTCAAAGGAAACGAGCCGCTGCGCGAGACGGCCGCCACACAACAGCGCGTCTCCACAGGAATTGTGAGCAAGTCGGAGCCTTCTGAGTGAGTCCCTCACTTCTGAGATTCCTGCCCGTTCGGGGGGAGCGCACTGCACTCCTGGGCATCTGTCGGAGCCCAGCCCCGGGGGTGTGGCCGCAGCCTTCCTGCGGCCACCAGGCTCGGCCTCCAGCGCCCCCAGCCCTCTCCCGTTCAGAACAAAAGACACAAGTCAGAATTACAACCCGGTGGGAGACACAGACAGAAAGGAATCGGGCAATATCTGCTCTGCCTCTGTTTTGATACGACCTCATTAAGATCAGGTTAAAAAACACACAAGTGAGGGAGGCCTGGGTGGCTCAGTCGTTAAGCGTCTGCCTTCGGCTCAGGTCATGATCCCAGGGTCCTGGGATCGAGCCCCACATCGGGCTCCCTGCTCTACGGGGAGTCTGCTTCTCCCTCTCCCACTCCCCCTGCTTGTGTTCCCTCTCTCCGTGTCTCTCTCTGTCAAATTAAAAAAAAAAAAAATCTTAAAAAAAACAAAAACACAAACACCCCACAAATGCCTGACCCGCATCGGCCCCTGGGAGAACCCAGATCCGCCCTCTGCCAGCACAAGACCTTCTCGGTCGCAGACCTTTACCTTCCTCCACCAGGATGCGAAGATTTCTTGTCTCCTCTGGGGAAGGCTGGGGGGCAGGCAGGCTGAGTTTGGCAGCACTGCGCAGAGTCATGCATCCCCTGGGCCTCTGCCTGGGCACCGCCCCCGGCTCCCGCTGCGGGGTGGGCAGCCTCTGACTGCCATCCGGGTGCAGCCGCTTGGCAGGGCGGCCTCGGGCATCTGGGCAGGCGGGGCGCCCCAGGGTCGGGAGCACAGTGGGGCCACACGGAGACAAACCCGGGTCTCGCCCTTTGGCCCACAGACCCTCCTCCCTGGCGCTGGGCGGTGAGCCAGGGGCTGGAGGGCTGCTCTCTTGTTCACCGTCTCCCCCTGAGAGTGAAGGTACTCTCTGACCCGAGCTAGGCTCCTGTGCTAAACTTCTTCCCCTTTTCCTCAGGGCTGGCCGCCTTCTACAGCACGCTCTCGACCCACTGGCGTCCTGAGAACCACCTCTGGCTGAGGGGACCACCGAGGCCCGTGCACTCTCACTTGTCCCGAGCTCCTGCTTGTGGTCTTTGCACTTGGGGTCCTTTCTACACGTGGGTGAACCCGACAGCCTTGGGCGTACACGTGCCCTCCTCTGAGGTCCAGAATTGCTCAGCACGTCTTCCTGGAGACCAGAAGAGCTGGGGTCACAGAGCGAGAAGGCCAGTTCCATGGGCTTCTCTCCTGAGGACAGAGCAGTTCTTTCTTCCCTTGAAGAGCTTTCTCGAGGCAAACTGGTTCTCTGGTTCAAAACATCCAGAGCCACTCGAAGCGAGCGTCTGTAGGCCAGCTCCTCCAGGGGTTCAGCAGGAACCTCGTTCTGGGAGGCTGCAGGGATGAGAAGCACACAAAGCCGTGACGCCCAGGCGCCTAGCACTGCTATCAGAGCATGGCCACCGAGGGCCGGCACGGGCTGTCACACCTGAAGGGGGGACGGACCCTGCTAAGCTCCGTCTTTCCCAGAGCGGGACAAGGCCACAGAACGACAGCCATTGTTCGCGGCCGTAGGGCTCCGCTTTTCCAAAACCAACTGACTAACCCCAACCTGACTGGGTTACAGAGATAAATCCCTCCGGGTCACAAAAAAAATACTGCCAGCAAAACGTACTCAGACGCTTCCCACATCTTCCCAGCCTCACAGTTTCAACCTCAATCAGGCTCAATAAAAACCCTTGCCAACTCCATAAAGAACTCTGCCGACAACGTGTTCTTGAGTGGCGGTGGGGGTGAGGGGCAGCCCATGAAAGGGACCCATTGTGGGCTGGTGGATTTTCCGTGCTTCTGTGCGAGGGCGTTTCCAAGCCAGAAAAGAGCATCACGGGCCTGGAGATTTGAGCCTGACCTCCTCGCTGCTACAGTTGTATTTATTCACTCCGACCCACAGATACGGCACTGTTTATGTGAACGAGGCGATGGGTGCAGGATCGCAACTCGGCGGGCACGACCCCTCCCGCCCAGTCTCTTCCCGGGTTACTCGTAAAGGCTCCCACAGACCCCCCGCCCCCACACACCGGGGCAATCGGAGATGCGTGTCCAGGAGGCGGGGCTGACGCCGCCTAAGGTGTGCTGGGCGGATGCCGCTTTGAACCAAAGTGGTTTTTCCAAATGCAGACGAAAACGAACCCTACTTTATACACACCACTGGAAGGACTCCTGGTCAATCTTCCCACAAGACTCACAGCGCTCGGTACAGGGGGTGTGTGCCCCCCGCTCTGAGGCGGCAGAAAACACTTCTGCTTAGGTTTGCCGAGCCGCCAGCAGGCAAGCGCACAATCAGCCCCAGCACCGTGGGGCTCGGGCCCTCCCTCCCACCAGGAAAGGCAAAGGGGGTGGGTGTCGGCGAGGAGAGCCCCGGCAGACCACGGGCACCCAACAACGATGCTCATCACATAGCCCTTTCTCCCTGGAGCTTGGCTGTGGAATTTAAATACACAAACCCCTGCTCTCAAGCCCCAGGCAGAGAATGAACCAGCACCGAAACCAGTTTGAGTCTTACTGTGGGATGGGGGTGGTAGGGAAGGAAGCATCTTGCCCCATCTCCTCATGGAGGCAAATGCACACCGGAGGCCATCGATGTGACCAGCAGATCCCAATGCTCACGGCAGGCCACACTGGGAGTCAAGAACAGGATCGGTTCTGGGGTAAATTCTACAAAGGTTTAAGAAAACAGATCCATTTCCTTCTTCTCCTTTGGCTCAGGGTTACCTGGGGAGCAGGGTCTTTCCTTCCCCCACACAGTCTCTTCGTTATTTAGAGATATGCTCTTACCCAGGGAGGAGGCGATCCGTTCGATGTGGGCCGTCTTCAGGATTTCCACGTCTGCGCTTCTCACCTCAATCCTGCAGGGACAGAAACACCCGTTATCCGCTACCAGCCAAGGCCATGAAGACATTTTCAAAAGTGTTTTTCCTTAGATGACAAAAGAACTCGATTTCTTCCTTCTCAACTCTCCACTTAAACCAAAGTCACAGCCAACTAGGAATTCATGTGCCTGAGGTGAGAGGCAGCAAGGACCCTGGTGAATGTGGTTTTTTTTTTCCTTTTTAAGACAGAAAAAGTTGGCTGGATTTAAGAGTAAAAATGAATTCAAATTGTGACTTTTATGAGGCAAATCCTACTTCCAAATGCACAAATAACTCCTTTGTTAGATTTTCAGAGTAGCCGATATTGTCACTAAACGCTGTTTACAGCCCAGCAGGTGTGTTTTAGTTTAAAAGGACGGGCTTTCCTTTTAAACTCAAGTAGTCAATTACCTTCCCAGCCGCAAGGAAGTGTAAGCTGGGGACTAAGCAAGCTTAGGAGGCCACTCTGGAGGGATGGGGACCTGGGGAAGCTGTAACTGGAGCTGACGAGGTTTTATTCTTTCTGAATTGGGAATTCTTCCCTTAGACGCAGCAATACCACAATCATATGTGATCTGGGCCTTTTAATTATCCTGGGTAATATTATGTTCTCCCGCCTCCGAATAATCAAGAACAAGAGAGTAACGTGCTTCCACATAGCGTGTGCCCTCTGAATGCCAAACAGTAGCTCCTAAACGGACGGACAGGCTGAAACATCAAACACTTCAAAACTGATGGCCCTGTTACACAAGTTTGAGAAAAAGACACACCAATCTGCGGGAAGGAACCATCCCTACGTGAACCCCAACAAGACTTTCCCGTGTGTAACTTATATTTATTCGATTTCTCTGCCAATCTCTCACACAGTGGACCTCATATGGATCTTCAATTTACAAATGGACGTGGAAAAAAAAAAAAACCCACCAGGATTTTCCTCTTAAGATTATGAGCACGAGTCCTTCACAGTAACTGAAAAATAAACCCTTAAGAGTAGGCTTCACCTTTGGGTGCGGAGGTGCAACACCAAAAATACCATTCAGAAAAAAGTAGTATTTAACAAACCCACCACACTTAACTTTTCATCTAGCGAGAGTATTTGAACACTTAGAAAAAATTCCTTTTTTCTCTTATTTTTCGTTGACGTCTCAGTTCTTGCCAACACCTACGATAAAGAAAAAAAAAAAAAAACCGTTGTTACCAAGATGCAAGAACAGTTAACACAAAGGACCACTGGTGTGCAGACGCAACGCAGCAACTCATCGACCGCGGACTTGAGCAGCACCCCGTCCCGCCCGGGACCTCGCAGACGGGGCAGCCAGGAAGGTACGGGGGCGAGTGGCGGACGCGGGCAGGGAGCGGGGTCTCGGCCTGCGGGCGCGCACTGTCGGCCCGTTGCTGGGAAGTCTCCGCAGGGCACTGCCCTCGGTCACTAGCACTGGGCTCCCTTCCAGACATTCCCTCGAGGTACACGCTGCCGTACGCGCCTTTCTAAAGCTGAATCTGCTCGTTTTTTCCTAACTGTGGAAAAAAGACACTTCTGGAAGCGCAACCTCAGGGGCACCAGACCAGAAACCCCACGAGGCGGGGGAGGAGGACGGCCGCCCGCTCGCCCGCTTCTTCGCCCCAGGATCCCCCAGGTCTGTCCCGACGGAGACTCTACTGGCCACCCCGCAGCGCTCGCAGGCCGGAACCACAGACCGCAGGCTGTCACCTTGGCAGGCCACAGTCGCCGCTCCCATCTGCACAGGACATACTGGGCGTCCGTCATGACTCGGGCTCACGCGGCGAGGGGCAACGACGGGGCGCCGACGGGGCGCAGGCAGGTCCGCCGCGGGGCGCCCTGCAACACAATCGGCGCAGGGGTTTCGGGGTTGTGCGCGGGCGGCTGGCACGGCGGGGTCGCCCCGGCGCCCGCGCTCCCGCCCGAGGATACGCAAACGGCTCCCGAACAGACCGTCCCCGCCCGAGGCCCGCCCCGCCCCGCGCGCACACCCCTCCCCGCGCGGGGCCTCGGCCGCGCAGCCCACAGGACCGCGCCTGCCGCGGCGGTGGCCCTCAAAGGACGGGGACAGCTGCACGGCTGTCCTCCCGGGCCGGCCGCCCACGGGCACCGCCGCAGGAGGGTCCAGGCCCGGCCCGGGGCCGGGGGTCGGCCGCGGGTGGGGGAGCGGGCGCACGCGGCACGGCGGGGCCTCGGCGAGCGCGGCAGGGGCGCACGCGGCGGGGGACGGCTCGAGCCCCCGGGGGCCCTCCTCTCGGGGTTCGCCCCTCCCCCCAGGCCCGGCGCGGCCGCCTCAGCCCCCGCCGGCCGACCCGCGGGACGCAGCCCGCGGGCTCACCGGGCGCCCGGCCTCCGCAGCGCGGCGTCCCCGAGCCCGGCGCGGAGGACGAGGAGGCCGCGGCGGCCCAACGGCCACGACACCCGCGCCTTCCCAGCCGCCGCCCGCGCCCACGCTCACCGCCGCCGCCGCCCCCCGCGGGCTGGGGGCGGCGCCAACCTCGCGGCACCGCCAAGCCCTACCCCCGCCGCCGGCCAATGGGGCGCGCGTATCCGCCCTGGGACCCGCCCCTTCCGCCCGGGCGGGCGTGCGCGCGGTTGACTGATAGGCGCTGGACGGGCGCGCGGGCGCGCGGGCGCGCGGGCGGTTGATTGACGGGCGCTGGGAGGGCGGCGCGAAGCCGAGAGGCGACGGCGGGCAGCGACGACGGGCGGCCTCGGTCCGGGCCGGCCCCGCTCTCTTTGTGAGCCCGCCTCCGGGTGCCGCGGCCAGGCGAAGGAGCCCCCGCCGCGCCCCCGCCCCGACGGCCCGAGAGAACCTTCCGGAGCCTTCCAGAACCTTCACGTTCCTGAGGCGCCACGTGCTGCCGCGGTGCCCACGGCGGAGGCACTGAGCGCAGCCCGGGAAGCAGGTACCAGCGCGTGGGCTGGGCTCCGGGGTCGCGTCGCCTCTTTTCAGCCGAATCCGCCGGCGTCGGCCAGGCGTGGCCCTCAGCAGGCGACTCCGCCCGGCCCGTGACCTCGAGCCTCCCGCCCCGCCGCGGGCGGAGGAGGGCGACGGGCGGGGGGATGGAGGAACTGGGGGGGCAGGGGGCGCGGGGAGGTCTGACGCCCGCGGGGGGCGGGGGCGCGGGGGCTGACACCCTGGGGGAGGAGGGGCGGGGGGCTGACGCCCGGGGGGGGCGGGGGGCGCAGGGGCCGACGCCTGGGAGGTGGGGGAGCAGGAGGGAGCAGGGGATGAGGCGGGGGGTGGGGGCTGACTGGTGGGGCGTTGGCGCCCAGGGCAGGCAGGGAGCGGGGAGCTGACGCCCGTAGGTGGGGGGGAGGACGGGGGCGGGAACCGCTCGGCGCGGGAGAGCAGGCCGGGCGCTGCGCCCTGTTCCCGCCTGCGGGTGTAGACGGTGCCCGCGGCGGTCCCCCTGGGGCCCTGCTCAGGCAGCGGGATGGATTCAGACGGTGGTGGAGCCTGAGTTCGGAGGCGGGTTTGCAGAATGCGGGTTCAGCTGTGGTTTGGACCGACTCGCCCTCGGGGTGCGTGCGGGTTTGAACGTTGGGTGCAGTCGTCAGGGGTTACCGGTGGCGGAAGCAGCCCCGCCTGGCCCTCCGCACGCAGGGCTGCGGGGGAGCGCGAAGGGGCAGCCTGACCTCGTCCGCCCCCGGGCCTCAGGCGTTCAGACCCCCGGCCCCGCAGGCTCCCCCCAGTCAGAGGTGCTCCGAGGCCGGTTCCGTGGTCGTGCGCAGACGCGAGTCCCCCGAGTTTGCAGCGGCGCAGACCGGGGCTGCAGTCCGACGGAGACCCCTCTAGGTGCGCGGGCAGGCCCGGGTGGTTCCCGGACGGGGGCGTCTGGTTAAAGGCTGAGCTCCTGGCCGTTCTGCCGGCCCTTCAGCAGTAGAGCCTCGCGCCCTGCGCGTCTCGGGGTTTGGGGGAGTCCGCAGGCGTTCCGGGGCTGCCTGGTGGCCCGGCCTGGGCGCGCCGTGCTGGGGAAGGTGGCCCTCAGGGAGCTCAGTCCGATGGAGAGGACAGGTCGTCGGGTGGCGACAGCAAACCCCAGCGCTTCTCGCTCGCTGGCTTCAGTTGCCGCAGGAAGCGTAGCCGGCCGCGGTCGTAATGAGCCCGGCATCTTGGTTCCCTGCAGCCGCGCAGAGCCTGTCCGCCGAACGCTTCCTCCGTTGTGCAGCCTGGCCTGGCTTCAGCCTGGCGCTGCCGGGCCCCAGCAGCACGTGTGTGCTTGGTTCACCGGAGGGTCGGCTGGCGGGGGGCCGGCGTCTCCGCCCTCCTCCGCCCTCCGTGGAGTCGGGGTCGCTGCCCGCGCTGTCGCCGGCTTCTGACTTGGCTGCTGAAGGTTCCCAAGAGCACAACCCATTTTACAGACGAGGAAACCCAGAGAGAAGAAGGTTGACTCATTTGTCCAAAGCAGAGCTGAGATTTTATTTTTAAGATTTGTTATTTATTGATTCCAGAAGACAGAGCATGAGTGGGGGGGAGGAGCAGAGGGAGAGGGAGAAGCAGACTCCCCGCTGAGCAGGGAGCCAGACTCCCACTCTAGGCTCCGTCCCAGGCCCTTGGGATCGTGCATGACCTGAGCTGAAGGCAGGTGCCCCCAGAACTGAGGTTTGAGATAGGAAACTAGCTCCAAAGCCCCATGAAGTACAGGTTCTGACAAAGCTGATACAGGAGGAGTTCAAGAAACCAAGAGAGGAACAGACAATTTTGTTTGTGGCCAGGGGTCAGGGGTGGAGGGGATCATGGAAATGACATTTAGCCTGAAATCCTGATGTCTGAATGGCCTGGGGACTGGGGGAGAGTTTTCAGAGCTTAGGGGGCCATGCAAAGGCCCTGGGGTGGTGGAAGGCCCTACTTGTTAGAGAAAGTAAGTGATGCCTAGTGAGGCCCAGAACAAGGGTCAGGGAAGCAGAGGGAGTCCCTCAGGGCTTAGGTGTGCCCTAGGAGGGTTTTTTGGTTTTGTTTCTAATTTATTATTTTATAATAATTACCAATCCACCGAAGTTTGCAGAAGTAGTCCAGAGAGGAACCTTGTACCTGTCACTCCATTTTCCCTGTGGTTATATTTTGCGTATCTGTGATACAATATCTCAACCAGGACACTGAGATGATAAAGTGGTGTGTGGAGCTCTGAGCCATTGTATGATGCGTAGATTTGTGTACCCACCACCCTAGTCAAGACACAGGACATTCCCATAGCCACAGAGAGCTCCCTCCAGCTGCCCCTGATAGACACCTCCCCCCGCAGGCGCCCCACTGCCATCCCTCGTCCCTGGGCACCACAAGCCTGTTCTCCATGTCTCTTAATTCCCTGTGAATGCTCTGTAAATGCAACCATACAGCACATAGACCTTGGAGACCTGCTCTTCTCACTCAGCGCAATACCCCAGAGAGGCATTCAAATTCTCCCACGTATCAGGAGTTCTTCCTTCTTGTCTGAGTAGTGTTCCATGCGGTGCATGTGCCGGATAATTTCCCTATTTTAAGGTCCCTGATGTCAACCCCATGTATGCATGGTTTCCAGGGATCAGAGTGTGGACATCGTTGGGACCCATCTATCCCACGCGGGGGATCAAGGAAGAGTGGAGGGCCTGACCTAGGCGCTGGCATACCACGTGTGCCCTATATTCCCAGATTCAGGCACACCCCTACAGCTGTAGCTAGCTGCGGGCAGCCTGGGAAAGTTGTCTTTATTCTAGGAGCCACTTGCCCAGTCGTAAGGGAGGTTCTCCTTGGAGGAGAAGGGACATCGGAGGACAGCTAGCAAACCCTCATCAGAGCTTGTCCGCATCTCAACCCAGGGGTGGTTGAGAGGATTCACCGGGCCCTTGCCTGTGAGTGTCTTGTAGGCTGCCTGGCACCCCACAGCTGGGGCCCTGGTGGGCACAGCAGTTAATATCAGGGAGGCAGGTGCTGTGGGGTGGACAGAAGACGTGCTCCTTGGGCACATCGCCTCCACCTCAGTTTACCCACTGTGAATTAGGGGAGACTGCACTGGGTATCTCCCCTGTGATCCTACTGCCTTTTACCTGTAGTCCCAGTGGTAGAGAAGGCTGGTTTGTCTGTTCCCCACCCAGCCTGGGGGAGAAGCCTGGCCTTCCCTCCAGTGTCTGGGGGGCCTGGAGCCTTGGAGTGCAGTCCAGGAGAGATGAGATGAGGGCTGAGTGACTGAGTGAGTGATCAAGTGGACAGATGCGTCCCTGTGGAGCTGCCCAGTGGACTGTGCCAGGAAGCCCCATGTAGACCAGAGCAGAGTCTGTGGTACTCAGGACCCTTATCCCCGTAGCATGTAAAATAGAGGGAAGGCTGCGTCTGTGACTCGGGGGGGCTGAGAAGAAACCCCAAAGAGAAAGGAACCCACACACCCTAGGTCTCTCCTGCCTAGACCTGGGTACCAGCAGCCCCACCGCGAGCGAGCTCTTCTCCTACCTGCCTCCTGTGGGCTGTTCCTGGCCCACGCTGTCACCCCTCTGTGTCCTTGACGGTGTGGCAGGCAGAACACTAAGAGAGTCCCCAGTGGCTCACGACCTTGTGTAATCCGCTCCGCTTGAGTGAGAGTAGAATTTGCCCTGTGATGGGTGTCACACCTCTGATTATATGTTTTACGGTGGAGGTGAAAGGATTTTTGGATGGAATTAAGGCCCTTTAATCAGTTGATTTTTAGGGGCGCCTGAGTGGCTCAGTCGGTTAAGCATCTGCCTTTGACTCCGCTCATAATCTCAGGGTCCTGGGATCAAGTCCCACATCAGGCTCCCTGTTCAGCGGGAAGCCTGCTTCTCCCTCTCCCTCTGCTGCCCCCCCGCTTGTGCTCGCTCTCTTTCTGTAAGATAAATAAATATAATCTTTAAAAAGAAAATCAGTTGATCTTTAGTTAATGAAAAAGGAAATTATTTTGGTGGGCCTGACCTAATCTGGGGAGCCCTTTAGAAGAGGGACTGGGGGTCCTCCTGAGGTCAGAGGGACTCTCCTGTGTCCATGGAGAAGCAGGACACTGCAAGGTATGCAGCTGCCCGGAAGGAATTGTGCCCACAGCCCTGTGAGCATGGAAGGGGCCCCTCCCTCAAGGCGGCACAGGCCCAGCCAGCCCCTGGAACAGCACCGCAGAGACCCTGAGCAGAACACCCACCCTGTGTTCCCCGGGCTCCCGACCCACAGAAACTGTCAGATGAGCGTTGTTTTAAGCCTCTAAGTCTGTGATCACTTACACGTTGCAATAGAAAACAAACAGATGGCGTTCCTCCATCCGCCATGGTGGAGTCCCCAGGCTCCCTCTCCCGCCTTCCTCGATTGTTGTTTCCGTGGTCTCCCCAGCCTCCTTGCCCTCCAGAGGCCCAAGTCAAGGTTCAGCTGCTTCAGGGAACCCTCCCTGGGAGCCCACAGCCGGTCTGCACCTACGGCGTGGTGGTCACTGGTGGGGTTCCTGTCTGTTTCGTTCTCCCTCCTGACACGTTGCACAGGGTCACTCGCACTTCCTGCCCCCATCAACGCAGGCAGGGCCGTGGCACGGGTGCCGGCAGGAGAAACGTGAGCAGGGCACTGTGGCCAGCAGGCGTTCGCCCTCCGCCCCTTTCTGCTCGCCCCAGGAACCGGGTCTGCTCTGGATGCCGGCTGCCCCCCACCCCCTCCGCCCCGGCCAGGCCCAAGAACAAGGAGGATGGTGACACAGTTGAGCCCCACCGACCATAGTGGATGACTGGTGGAGGAGTTCCTTTAGCTGCTGTAACAAAGCAGTGTCACCTGGTGCCTTAAAACTATAGGTATTTATGATCTCGTGCTTTTGGAGAAGTCGGAGATCCAGGCATAGCAGAACTGGTTCCTTCAGGGGTTCTGAGGGAGCGGCAGTCCCACCTCTGTCTCCCAGCTCCTGGGGGCTCTGGCAGTCCTTGGCTGTGGACACATCCCTCCCCTCTCTGCCTCTGTCTACACATGGACTCCTTCCCTGCCCTGTGTCCCTGTCTCCCTTTTTTTTTTTTTTAAAGATTTTTTATTTATTTATTTGACAGAGAGAGGCACAGCGAGAGAGGGAACACAAACAGGGGGAGCGGGAGAGGGAGAAGCAGGCTTCCCGCCGAGCAGGGAGCCCGATGCGGGGCTCGATCCCAGGACCCCGGGACCATGACCTGAGCCGAAGGCAGATGCCCAACGACTGAGCCACCCAGGCGCCCCCCTGTCTCTTTTTATAAGGACAGCAGTCATTGGAGTTAGGGCTCACCCTACTCCATTATAATCATCTTAGTTTCAGCAAAGACCCTACTTCGTGAGGTTCTGAGGTTCTCGGTGGACGTGAGTTTGGGGGGGACACTATTCAACGCAGTCCCCGTAGCGGGTGAGAGAAATGAACCTTGTTGTTGACAGACGCTGGGCCTCAGGGTGCTTGTCACGTCGCGGAGTGCCGCTGATCTACACTGTAGTTATCTGCCTGCATACCTGTCTTCGCCTGGACACTGACCTACTGCCAGTGGGAGATGGCGTATCAGCTGTTGTTGTCCCGTTGGCACCAGGACATACTCTAGAGACGCAGGTGGGCTTGTTTAGGAGAATACCTTAATTAGGACTAGGGAGCGGTCAGGGCAGCCCTTAGGGTGTGAGGTGAAAGGGTGCATGGAGAAGCCGCTAAGCTTCCCAGCAGGAGGAGAGTGCCGCCGTTTGGGAGGAGAGGGGGAAGAGGGGCCGCCCGAGGTCGGCGGAGAAGGCAGAGCCTGTGGACATCACGGCACCCAGCAGCACCCCATCCGGGGGCCCCGTGCCGCAGAACAGGTTTGGCCAGACCCTCCCTGAGCTGGAGCTGCTCGGCTGAAGCAGAGGACAAGCTGCCGGCCAGTGGCACGGTGCCTGGTCCACCGAGAGCTCAGCGTGGACAAGGGGACTGGAAGGCGCCTGCCACGTGCGAGGGGCCGCGGAGACCACGCTCCCCGTTACAGCAGCCTAGCCCTGAGCTCCTCATGCCGCCAAGGCCCAGAGTGTTGACCCAGCCACAGGGCTGTGCTGGCGCTGGCCGCCCGGTGGGTGCAGGGCAGTCCCGGAGGAGGCCATGGCTGGGACTCCATCATGATCCTGAGCTTTGTTGGGTTACCTTGGGCCTGCATTATCTCTGTCGTGGTTTTTAGAAAAAGGTGACTGAAGAAGTAAAGTATTTTAAAACCACCTACATTATGCTTCCCTGATGTGGGACTGGCTCCCTCCAGGCCGCTGGCCTGACTGCTGTGTGCCCCTTCCCAGCAGGCCGCCCCACCATCAGCTGTCCTGGGGGCCTGGCCCTGACTCGGCCTGCAGGGCCTGTCGATGGCTTTGCTGACAGCTCTGAAGAAGCCGTACGCCCCGCTTCACAGCACTGATCCTAGTTGTGGTACTAACTGGCTTTCACGCCCCAGTCTCTCCTCGGCAGTGCTGCCATTTACAGCCTTCCTGGGCATCATGGAGGCTTGAGCAGCATCCCTAGTCCCCACCCAGTCGATGCCAGGAGCGCCCCCAGTCATGTCAACCACAGACGTCCTCGGACGTTGCCCAGTGTTCCCTGGAGGCAGGGTCCTCCCGGATGAGGTCCATGGCCATAGACTAATTGCATCCCTGCCATCATTCTTGGAGGTAGCCTCGAATGGGTCAGCTTGCGCCCTAGGATATCCTCGGGACAAGCTTGGCCCCTGCACCCAGTATGGGCTCACTGCCTGCTGTGTGAAGAAATGAAAGAAAAGACAGCCCTGACAGCAGGAGGCTTTCTTCTCCAGAACTTCCGACTGCCCATCAGGACTTCCCTTTGGGTGGTGGGCCACTGTGGGAGGAGGGAGAAGCCCCATCTTTGTCCTTCACCTCTGCTGGCATGCTGAATCTGGTTTTGGCCGTTTGCATTTAGCACGTCCGAGGTTCTTCCTCGGGCCTGGTGCGGTCCCGAGGGGCTGTCCTTCGGCATGTGCCCAGGATTAACAACGCAGAATGAAATGTGAACGGGACGGCTTGGGGTGCCTGGCGGGAGTTTCTGCACAGAGCATAGATCGTATCTCTATTACTGTTTTAGGGCTGTTGTTACAAAGCACCACAAACAGAAATTTACTGTCTCCTAGTTAGGGAAACCAAAAATCCAAACTGAAGGTGTCACAGGGCCATGCTCCCTCTGGAGGCTCCTGGGGAGGATCCTTCCTGCCTCTTCCAGCCTCTCGTGGCTTTGGAATCTCTTGGTTTATGGATGCAGTCTTTTCTCTGTGTGTTTGTGTCCAAATTCCCTTCATCTTATAAGCACACCACTCGTTGGATCTAGGTCCTTTCCAATCCAGTATGACCTCATCTTAACTACTAACTTACGTCTGCAAAGACCCTATTTCCAAATAAGGCCCCATTCACGGGTTCCTGAGGGTTAGGACTTCAGCATAACTTTGGGAGACACATTCAACCCGTAAAAACATCACAGTTAACAAGTTCCTCACCATGCTACCTGTGGGTCAGTGTTGTGAGCAGCAATCTTACACGTTATCGTTTGCCAGGTAAAACACAGGATTAAATTATTAGGTACACATTAGGTGCAGATTATTGGGTACATGTTATATATGTAGTAAATGCTCGTTAGATACGTTATTAACATACAGTTAATCATGTAGTCTGAGTTTAACTGTTACATTCTAAAAATACATGTCATATATATAAATTTCAACGGTAACTGGGTGTTCTGTATTTTTATTTGGTAAATTTGGCAACCCTGTTTAATAATTGGATTTATAGACTTTTCCCCAAAGGGGCAAATGGAACTTCTAGGAACATTATGTTGATTTCCCTATTTCTGCAAGAACCTTTGGTTTCTAGCAGTTGGAGTCTTGTCATGAATAATGGGGATGCTTTCAACAGTGTGTGTACAGAAGCCTCCGGAAACGGAGGAAAATTGGTTATGACATACAGATTTTAAAATACGATGGGGCGGGCGTCTGGGTGGCTCAGTTGGTTGAGCATCCGACTCTTGATTTCAGCTCAGATCATCAGCCCCATGCAGGGCCCCCTGCTCAGCGGGGAGTCTGCTTGAGATTCTCTCTCTTCCTCTCCCTCTGCCCCTGCCCCCGCTCACATGTGCTCGCTTTCTGTCTCTCTCTCAAAATAAATATTTTTTTTTTAAAGATTTTATTTATTTATTTGAGAGAGAGAATGAGACAGAGAGAACATGAGAGGGGGGAGGATCAGAGGGAGAAGCAGACTCCCTGCTCAGCAGGGAGTCCGATGCGGGACTCGATCCCGAGACTACAGGATCATGACCTGAGCCGAAGGCAGTTGCTTAACCAACTGAGCCACCCAGGTGCCCCTCAAAATAAATATTTTTAAAAACATGTTGGCTGCCCTTTTTAATCAAATATTTAAAACTAATTTTATTGTGGGTTTATGCTGATAAAATTTGCGTACAATACAACTTACACATTTAAAGTGTGCAATTCAGGGGCGCCTGGGTGGCTCAGATGGTTAAGCGTCTGCCTTCGGCTCAGGTCATGATCCCAGGGTCCTGGGATCGAGTCGCACATCGGGCTCCTGGCTCATCAGGGAGCCTGCTTTCCCTCTCCCTCTGCCTCTCCCCTGCTCGTGCTCTCTCTCTCTCTCTGTGTCTCAAATGAATAAATTAAAAAATTAAAAAATAATTAAAAAATTAAGTGTGCGGGGCGCCTGGGTGGCTCAGTTGGTTGAGCGACTGCCTTCGGCTCGGGTCATGATCCTGGAGTCCAGGGATCGAGTCCCGCATCGGGCTCCCTGCTCGGCGGGGAGTCTGCTTCTCCCTCTGACCCTCCCCCATCTCATGCTCTCTCTCTGTCTCATTCTCTCTCTCAAATAAATAAAATAAAATCTTTAAAAAAAATAAAAAATTAAAAAAAAATAAAAAATTAAGTGTGCAATTCAGTGATATTTATTCACAATGTTGTGCAATCACTACCTCTGTCTAGTTCCAGAACATTCGATCACCCCAAAAGAAGCCCTGTCCCCATTAGCACTCACCACCCCCTCAACCTGTTCCCCGGCCCCCACGAGCCCCCTTCCCGTCCGCAGATGAGCCTGTTCTGGACGTGTCACCCATGTGGACTCACACCCCACGTGGCCTTCTGTGTCTGGTTCCCTCCCTGAGCGTCGTGGGCTCGGGGTCCGTCCCCGGGGCTGCACGTGTGGGCGCTCCACTGCTTTTCATAGCCCAGTAATGATCTCGGGTGTGGTGTGATAAGCTAAAATGGCCACAGAAAGACACCCATATCCGAATTCCTGGAACCTATGAATGTTGTCTAGCAGAAAAGGAATTTTAAGATGTGATTAAGTTAAGGACCTTGACGGGAGATGATCCAGGATTATCTGAGTCCCGATGTCATCACAGGGGCCCTGATGGAGGGGGGGGCGGATTTGACGCACACATAAAGGAGAAGCCGCATGGAGCTGGAGGCAGAGACTGGAGGGACGCAGTCACAAGCCAAGGGACCCCTGGGGCCCCCAGGAGCCAGAAGAGGCGGGAAGGACCCTCCCTGGAGCCTCCAGAGAGAGTGGCCTGGCAATTTTGACCCAATGAACATGATTGGGGCCTTCTGACCTCTAGAACTGTGAGATATAAATCTATATGGGACGCCTGGGCGGCTCAGTCATTTGGGCGTTTGCCTTCGGCTCGGGTCATGATCCCAGGGTCCTGGGATTGAGTCCTGGATTGCGCTCCTGAGCAAGGAGCCTGCTTTTTCCCACTGCTCGTGCTCTCTCTCTCTCTCACTGACGAATAAATAAAATCTTAAAAAAAAAAATCTATGTTAATCACCCAGCGTGCAGTTAACTTGTTTCCGCTGCTGTTACGGGCTGAATTGTGTCCTCTCCAAATCCATATGTTGAAGTCCTAATCCTCAGGATGTGACTGTGTGTGGATATAGGGTCTTTAAAGAGGTCATTACGTTAGAATGAGGTCACAAGGGTGGGTCCTAACCCAATAGGACTGGTGTCCTTATAAGAAGAGATTAGGACACAGGAGACCATGTGAGAACATGGGCAGACGATGGCTGTCTACACAATGAGGGGAAACGAGCCCTGCCAACACCTTGATCTCAGACTTCTGGTTTCCAGAACTAGGAGAGAAGAAATGTCTAGCTCCGCCAGTGTGGTATTTCGTGACGGCAGGCTGAGCAGGCAGAGACAGCAGCCTTGGGTAACTGATACCAGCTTATATTTGTGCCCCCGCCACCACAAGGACTCGGTGCGTGGTGTCCCTGCCACACGTGTGCCTGTCCTGGAATTACCCCCCGCCAGACCTGGCTGCTGGCTGAGCTGTGGGCGTGGAGGGAGAATGGTGCAGCTGCTGTGCAAACATGTCTGGCAGTTCCTCAAAAAGTTAAAAATAGAAGGACCATATGACCCGGCAATCCCACTCTGGGTATCTACCCAAAAACACTGAAAACATTGAAATATCAAAAAGATAATCTGCACGCCGCGTTCGCAGCAGGAGTATTTACAGTAGACAGAAGTTGGAAGCACCCCAGTGTCCATCCACAGATGAAGGATACATGGTGTGGTCCGTCCCCACATGGGAACACGCTCCAGCCTCAGGAAGGAAGGGACCCCGGCACCTGCCACGACGTGGAGGGACCCCGAGGACACTGGGCTCAGTGAGAGGAGCCAGACCCCGAAGGACACATCCCGCAGGACCCCACTCCCAGGAGGTCCCCAGAGGAGTCCCGTCCACAGAGACAGAGAGGAGAGGGTGGGAGCCAGGGCTGGGGCAGGGGGTGGGGAGTCCGTGCTTCGTGGGGACAGAGTCTCCGTGTGGGGAGATGGAACGTTCTGGAGACGGAGGGTGGGGGTGGTCGCAGGACGGTGTGAGTGTGCTTCATGCCGCTGAGCTAGCTGTGCACTTAGAGATGGTTACGATGGTGAATTTTGTGTGTATCATACAACATTAGGAAAAAATTTTTAAACCCCATTCCTACAAGCCAGGCATTTCCCACACCGTGTGGGATGTTTCCTGACGTGTTCCGTGTTGGAGTCGGAGGACGACAGACACCCCGTCAGGAACATGACCCCGCTGCCGCCCCCTCAGTGACTCTCCCGCGGCCGCGTCCTCGCTCTAGCGAGACACCTGCATTCCCAGACCAGGGAAGGGCGTGCGCTGCAGTGTCTCTTCAACAAAGAGCCAAGGATTAGGCCCCGTTGAGTTCCCATCCTGTTTGCCTTTGATTTTTTTTAAAAAGCCTTTCATTTCCACTATTAGGCATTTCAGGGCAGGCTGCGTGGTGTCATCTGCATTTCAAACAAGTGCCGCTGGGGAGATTTGTTTCCTCCTTCTTTTCTGTTTCCTCGTTCTTCTCCCAGACGGGTAATCTGCAGCCGCTTTTATTGGTTTTCTTCAAGGTCCTCCATCATATTGTCCCACATTGTTCCCAGACGGTCGCAGGGACACAGCGGCCAGCCCCCAACCCAGCGTCCACGCTGCTCCTCTGGCACCCAGACCCCGGGTTTCTCAGGGTCTCCCCGCCCTGTTTCGTTTCCACCCAAGACACTGAGTGGAAATGATTTTCCTGTGTGTGTGAGTGTAAGAGTGACTGGAGCGGAGCAGGCGTGGGGCGCGACGTCCCCTGCAGGCGTGCGGCACGTGGTTGGACAAGTCGGCAGGTGGTGCGGGGCTCGCCCGCGTGCAGCGGCGGCCCACGCCACGTGGCCCTCCTGCAGGATGCCTGCAGCAGCGCCTTCCATCCCCGAGAGGGGAGTCTGCCTCCCTAAGTGCCCCGAGCCTCAGCTGCCGCTCCTGGGCTCCTGCTCGCGGCCGGCAGCTCGTGCAGAGTCCCTAGAGCACGGACTGCCCCCGGGCTGGACCTGATGGCCTTGACCGGCCTTGACTGGTGCCTCTACCCCGCCAGCAGGTGCGCTTCTGTCTGCAGTTCCGATTTGGAGTGTGCTCCAAAGAATCTGGTGGGTTTCCATGCTCATTCTCACACGGGGCGATTTCTAAACATGGTGGCAAAATATGTATAACACAGGATGTCCTGTCGTAACCGTCTCTAAGCGCGCGGCCCCGCGGCCTGAAGCACACTCACACGGTCCCGCGGCCACCCCCACCCGCCGTCTCCAGAACGTTCCGTCTCCCCGCTCGGAGAGTCTGTCCCCGGCAAGCGCCCAGATGCACCACCCCCACCCGCAGGGGCAGTTTGGAAACTTGGGCTCTACTCCTCACGTGCTTCTGCCTGTCCCCCGCGCGGGGCAGCTCCAGCCCAGGTCAGGCCAGAAATCAGAACTGCAAGCGTTTATTTGACGGGACTCCGGCTTTGTCGTTGGCCCAGCCTGTGATGCAAACTCTAGTGTATTTGGGCTTTTCAGTTCTTTTAATAAGAACCAGATGAGTTCACTCTACAGTCTTCCTCAAATGAAGTGCAGCCGTAGTCCGGAGTGTTGGTCTCCTTATCATCCAGAATTGCATTCTCGGAATGTGAAACTGATCAATAAAAATGTCTAAAAACCATAACTCCAAGAGGCCCGGGTGGCGCAGTGGGTTGAGCCTCTGACTCTTGGTTTCGGCTCAGGTCGTGATCTCGGGGTCCTGGGATGGAGAGCCCAATGTGTGGCTCTGCACTCAGCGGGGAGCCTGCTTCTCCCTCTGCCTCCGCCTCCCACTGCTTGTGCACGTGTGTGCGCATTCTCTCCAAAATAAATCTTAAAAGAAAACCACGTAACTCTGCATTAGAGCGATAGAAGGTGAAGAAACTGAAATTTCCAAAATGACAGCGAGAATGTCAGGAAGAGAAAGGGGGTGTCTGCAGCCCCCCATGTGCTGTGGGCAAGGCTGCCATAGGGTCTGTTGGCTGAACATCCGTCCCGTCTTTCGGGGTCCTCCATCCGTGCTAGGATGTTGGATGGGAACACGGACGCTCTGGCTGGCTGCTGGCTTACCTGCATGTCACTGCTCACCAGCTCTCATCCCTCTCTCCTGGTACGGTCTGGCCAGAGATGTTCCCACGCACACTCCCTCTCTCTTGGTTGTAGGAAAACCCTAGACTCTGACACTGCTTTCAGCAGCACAATACATCAGAACATAAGGGAGCAAGGGGAACGCCAGAAAAAATAATGGAAGTAAAGCTCTCTGGGGGCACAGCGTACATTTGCTACACCCCAGGTCGTAGGTGGGCTGACGCTGTGCTGGTTCAGGAGTTTGCTTTGTCCCCCGAGCACGCGCGGCAGAGGCGGCTCCCGAGTGTCTCGGGATGGAGGGTGGCATCCTGTGACCTGACTGGACGGGGTGCACGTCAAGTGTGCACTGGACCTCCCCGGACGTTTCTCTGCGCCTTTCGGTAACTTTCAAAATAAAACATTTAAAGATACACTTAAGAAACCAAGATAAGAGGGGCGCCTGGGTGGTTCAGTCGTTGGGCGTCTCCTCGGCTGAGGTCATGGTCACGGGGTCCTGGGATCGAGCCCCACATCGGGCTCCCTGCTCGGCGGGGAGCCTCCCTCTCCCTCTGCCCGCCTGTCTGCCTGCTTGTGATCTCTCTCTGACAAATAAATAAATAAAATCTTTAAAAATAAAAGAAAAAGAGGGGCGCCTGGGTGGCTCAGTTGGTTAAGCGACTGCCTTCAGCTCAGGTCATGATCCCAGGGTTCTGGGATCGAGCCCCGCATCAGGCTCCCTGCTCAGCCGGAAGCCTGCTTCTTCCTCTCCCACTCCTCCTGCTTGTGTTCCCTCTCTCGCTGTCTCTCTCTCTCTCTCTCCCCCTGTCAATTAAATAAATAAAATCTTTAAAAAAAAAAAAAAAAGGAAAGAAAAACAAGGTAAGAGGAGTGTTCCAGAAATCCGTTCCGTGCCCAGACTGGCAGGGCTGCACTGTGGACAGAGGCGAGCAGCAGCGGTGAGACCACAGCACCGCGGGGAAGGCCTTGGCGCCAAGCCACCCACGGCGGGGCGGGGAGCGAGGTGAGGCTGGCAAGTCTTTCCCATTTGGAGAGCTGCCCTGTTCTGTGTCCCCCTGTACACAGCCCATTCAGGTCCCAGCGAACTCCTGTCTGGGGGGCTGGGGAGGGCTTGGAGCAGCCCTGGCTACCCAGCCAGAGACCCCTCCCAGCCAAACTATTCCCAGAACGTCGGCCTCCGCCCAGACATGCAAGTGACAAGCTCAGAGGACAGGCTGTGGTTTACGGATGGGGCCCCCCGCTCAGCGGGGACAGAAGCCTTGCAAGGTATTTAAAAACCCCACAGGGGTCGCCTGGCTGGCTCTGTTGGGGCGGGGAAGGGGGTGCGACTCTTGAACTCAGGGTCCTGAGTTCGAGCCCCACCTTGGGTGTAGAGATTACTAAAAATAAATAAATTAATTAAAAAAAAAAACCAAATCCACAGAACATTGTTTTTTTTTTTTTTTTTTAAGATTTTATTTATTTGACAGGGATCGCGAGAGAGGGAACACAAGCCGGGGGAGTGGGAGAGGGAGAAACATGTTCCCTGCAAGCAGGGAGCCTGATGCGGGGCTCGGTCCCAGGACCCTGGGATCATGACCTGAGCCGAAGGCAGACACTTAACAACTGAGCCTCCCAGGCGCCCCGAACATTGTGTTTCTGCAAACCCATGTCAAGGCCAGAGTCCCCTAAGCGGGAGACAGACTTCCTGTGTCCTTATTAGAAGAAAGGAGGGTGTTCCTTTCCACTGGACAAGCAAAGTTTCCGGAAGCATCGGGAAAACACTGTTTGTCCTGAAATGCAGACTTAATGGAACCCACAGTCATCCGGGTGAGAGGAGGTGACAGCTGAGAGGGGCCATGGCTTAAAACGAGGTCCCCCTGAGCTCGCGGCACCCTGGAGCCAGGGGGTCCTGCAGCTGCCACACCCCACGCTTATTTGGGGGGCCTGGGAATTGCAAAGCGTCAGGCAGCAGTGAGGTGGCTCCCCGAAGGAGCCGTCTCTGTCACGGGGGGTGGAGAGAGACAGGACAGGTAGCAGGCACGAGGCCTGCCCGGGTCATGGCAGGACTGTACCCTCCAAGAACTCCGGGTCCTTCCTGGCTCCTGGCACAGTACCGTTCCCTGGCTGGAGGTGGTGAATTGGAAGGAAGCCTTTCAGCCCTGTACCCCCCTCCCGAAGTGAGTGGTCCTCACCCAGAGATGCACCAGGAGATAGGACTGGGCTCTGAAAGACCTTGACCCGGAAGACGAGCTGGGCACGGGCAGGGCCAGCCACACCAAGAGACAGCGGGTTTGGGGCTCCAGCTGAGACCTCCGAGTTCACAGGCTGGACTCCTAGACCTCAGAATGGGACTCTATTTGGGAATAGGGTCACTGCAGGTGTAATTAGCTCAGATGAAGTCCTACTGGAGCGGGGGGGGCCCTAATCCAGTGAGTATTTTTATAAAAAGGGGAAATCTGGGTGCAGATGCACACAGGGGACGCTCAGTCGGCCTCGCAGTGCCGCCATTAAGAGTCCCGGGCCCCCACGCCTCCGCGGTCCTGATGACCACAGCTGTCCCAGATGTCACCTGCTGTCCCTGCAGCGAGACTGCTCCTGGAGCACCGCTGCTTTGGGCACATCTCCACGAAAGGGTCTCGGCGGATGTCCTGCCTTTTTCAGCTAAAAAGTACATAGTTTCTTTTTAAATGGTCCTTAAAAGGGGCGCCTGGGTGGCTCAGTTGGTTAAGCGACTGCCTTCGGCTCAGGTCATGATCCTGGAGTCCCGGGATCGAGTCCCACATCGGGCTCCCTGCTCGGCAGGGAGTCTGCTTCTCCCTCTGACCCTCCTCCCTCTCATGCTCTCTGTCTCTCATTCTCTCTCTCTCAAATAAATAAATAAAATCTTTAAAAAAAAAATAAAATAAAAATAAAATAAATGGTCCTTAAAAAAAAAGTCCTTGAGAGAAGCCACCAGCTGTTAAAAGTATTTACTTCTGAAATTCTAAAAAGGACATACATTTGAAAGTATCTATATGAATGACCAGAACATTTGAGTGTATGTTTAAGGACACAAAGATGTTACTTTTTGTTTTTAGGTGCTGGGATCTGAGGTTTTCCTTTGTTTTTTCGGAGTATGATTCCCTTTATTTGAAGTTGAAAACCAGGGCAAAGTAGACATTTCATTTAGGATTACAGACACGGGCGATATCCTTTAATTTTTTAAAGGTCATAAATATGAGTAAAGCACAAAGCTCCAAAACTGAATAACTTTAGAAAACCAGAGCCTCCGTTATCAACGGAAGTGCTGGGCGTGTCCTCACACCCTCCCTCCCCCAGGACCTAAATCCAGCTGAGCCACTTGGGTGCCCCGAGAAGTTCCCAGAAGAACCCACAGAAACAGGTGTGGACCAAGGATCCCCCCCGAAGCCCCCACCCCAGTGTAACCATGAGGGAAATACCCGCTGAGCCCCAGCAGAGGGGCATTCTGCAGAACCCCCCACTGGTCCTCGGCACGGCTGCCCAGGGCACCCAAATCAAGAAAGGCTGAGAAGCTGTCTCAGCCCAGAGGAGCCGAAGGAGATACGAGCACTGAAGGCCGCATGGGACCTGGACGGGTCCAAGGACAGAGGAGGACAGGAGAGGAAACGGGACACCTGGATGGCATCGATACTGACTTGTTAACCGTGACAAGCGCACCATGTAATGCCAGGCGTCAGGAACAGGGAAGACTGGGTGCAGGGGACACGGGACAGCGCTCTCCTGTCTCCACGGTTCTCCTGTCCGTGGAAAACCGCCGTAAGACTCAACATTTACCACAAAGCAGCAAGAAAAGCGAATGTGGCTTTGAGGAAGGGCTTTGGAGGAGGGAGGACAGGGGCCGAAGGGAAGCCGGGGGGAAGTGAGTGTGAAGGGCCACATGCCGGCGGCCGCGCATCCAGCCACAGTCCACCAGCCCTGCAAGGGGGGTAGGGGCGGGCTGACCTCAGAGGCCCCCCAAGAGAGGCTGGGTTCTTGGAGCTGAGCTCAGTTCCCCTTGTGGGGAACCTGTGGGGCCAGGGCGTGGCATTTGTAAAGGGGCGGGGCAGCTTGGCGCTGTCACGTGGTGTCCGTGGCGGGTCGTTCCCTCCCAGGCCTGCTTTGCTGGAATGTTCTTTCTTGAGCTCCTGTGAAGGGCCTTGTGCTGGTTGCAGAGGGCCAGGCCGGGGTCAGAGGCTCTGCACAGCCGCATCCTCGGGGCCCGGCTCCCAGACCCGTGGGGTGCTGTCCCGGCCACCTCCGTGTGCTCCTGCCCCCCAAGCTGCTGGCAGTGCGTGCCCCGCCCGGGGCTCTCGCTCTGACTGGGTGAGAGTTTGACTGGGTCCAAGGAGTGTGTCTGTCTTCTACCAGAATAATAAAAATCAATAACCCGTGCTAGTTAGCGAGGGCGGCCGTCACAAGGTACCCCGACCCGGCGGCCCGAACAGCGGTCATGTACCCTCTCCCGGCTCCGGAGCCAGAGGTCCGAGGTCAAGGCGTCGCAGGGCTGGTTGCTGCTGAGGGAGAACCTGTCCCGGGCTCCCCAGCTTCAGGGGGGCGGGGGGTCAGCAGCAGTGACAACTACCTCTTGTCAAATACCTGCTTTAAGTCCCAGAACAGGTGCTGCATTGCCGGTGGGTGCTCAAGGTTCCCGCGAGAGACGGGCCGTGGGACCGGGTGGGCGCCGGCTGACACGGCGGCTGGAACGCCCGCCCCGAACCGCACGCCGGACACTCTACCACGGTTCTCAAAAAACGACAGAACACCCCAAAAACAATTGAATTGCATGTGTATGCTATGTGAATTATATCTCAATAAAGAAGTTTCTGAAAAAACATACAGTCTTAATTTTTTAAGTGTATATTTTATTTTTGCAAACCTATGCGTACGCAGGGGTGCCTGGGTGGTGCGGCTGGGTGAGCACCCGACTCGTGGTTTCTGCTCAGGTCCTGATCTCGGGGTCATGAGATCGAGCCCCGCGTGGGGCTCTGCGCTCATCGGGGAGTCTGCTGGAGATTCGCTCTCCCTCCACCTCCTCCCTCTGCTCGTGCGTGCTCTCTCTAAAATAAACAAATAGGGCGCCTGGGTGGCTCAGTTGGTGAAGCGACTGCCTTCGGCTCAGGTCATGATCCTGGAGTCCCGGGATCGAGTCCCGCATCGGGCTCCCTGCTCAGCGGGGAGTCTGCTTCTCCCTCTGACCCTCCCCCCTCTCATGCTCTCTGTCTCTCATTGTCTCTCTCGCAAATAAATAAAATCTTTAAAAAAAATTAAAAAATTTTTAAAAAAATAAATCTTTAAATATATATCTATGCAAAAAAATGTATGTGTGTGTATACATGCATTATGTACGTACATATGTGTATAATTGGCTTAGTGGATGTTTACTGTTTTTTCTGAATTTTGTTCCCTCAAAAATTTCCACCATGTAAGAATTTTGTAATTTGAAAAACGCTTTATGGCCCCTCGATATGTATGATATGTTGATCTTCCTCCCAAAACCCATTATCCAGCCTGACCGTGAGGGAAACTGCAGACCCCGGGAGAGCGACTGTCTGTAAACTCACTGACCAGCTCTCCTCCAAACTGACCAGATCACAAAACGCAAGGCTACTCTAAGAAACCGTCCCAGCCCAGAGGGGCCTAAGGGGATGTCACGTGGGATCCTGACGGGTCCTGGGACCGAGAGGGACACCAGGGGACACTGAGGACGTGTGAGTGGAGTCAGCACCTGTGCCCTGCTGGAGAAGAGGCGCTAGTGAGGACGCCCCCACGGGCCCGCGGCTGACCAGGGGCTCTGTGCGGCTTTTCTGTACTCACAGAAAATAAGACTGTCCTCAAAATGAGAGTTACTGAAAGTAGTACTTACCACGAAAGATCGGAAAACGCTTTAAAAGCATGGCATTCCTTGGCCTGTGAAGCGGGGGGGGGGGGGGCCTGTTGGTCCCTGGGGGCCGCTGACGGGTCACTTTGGGACATGCTGTGGTCACAGAGCTGAGGGCTTACACCGGACTGCCAGTCTCCCGGAACCACAAGCCACCTGCTTCTCCCTGCCCTGTCTTCGCAGGTGACCAGCGGCCACGGCACGCTGGACATGGGGGTCACGGCCCCACGCCTGTACCGGGAGGCGTGGAACCGCCCCATGCCACAGCAGCCGTGACGCGTCCCAGGCCCCGGGCAGCACGTGGACGTCCATCTCCCTGTCGCCCAGCAATTTTGAGACTGTTTACGTTTTCACCTCCGGGCATTCGATTTGGGAAGCAGGTTTGTCTGATGCCCTTTGCGTACCTGGGTCCATCCTGGGTGGGCCAGGAGCCGGGTTCTTCCAGGCGTGTGCAAACGCTTTGTGGACACAGGGTCTTCTCTGCACCACAGCCACCGGAGGGTTCCTCCCGCGGGCAGCGGCCAGCCTTCCACAGGCCAGGGTCCTTGGGTGCAGCGCCCCCCATCCCAGCCGGTGCACAGAGAATGGGGCCGGCCGAGGCTCACGCCCGCGCCTCTCCAGATAACGTCCAGCAGAGCAAGAGTAACCCCCCAGGAAGGGCCCCCAGTCTCCAGCAGCCGAGACCAGGCCCCCGGGGCACAGACTCGAGCCCAGAGGGCCCCACAAGTGAGCAGAGCCCCAACCTCGGAGCAGGCAGGCTGCCTACCATGGCAGGGAGGAACCCGGGACACCGGGCAGACCGTTTCAGATAAACGACAAATCACTTTTAGTGCGAGTATGTGCCGTGCAGTGTTTGGGACCTACTTACGCAAAGAAGCCGTTCACAAGCACAGAGTGTGTGATTCCACGGATGTGAAATGTCTGGAACAGGCCAGTCCACAGAGGCAGAAAGTGGGTTAGTGGGTGCCGCAGGCTGGGGAGGGGGAGGGGGAGTGACGACTAATGCGGACGGCTCTCCTTCTGGGGCGGTGGAATGTTCTGAACTGGATAGAGGTGCTGGTGGCTCAGCCTCCTGGACGTACTAAATGCCACTGAACCGTTCACTTTATTTTTTTTTTTTTTTAAAGATTTTATTTATTTATTTGAGAGAGAGAATGAGATAGAGCATGAGAAGGGGCAGGGTCAGAGGGAGAAGCAGACTCCCTGCTGAGCAGGGAGCCCGATGTGGGACTCGATCCCGGGACTCCAGGATCATGACCTGAGCCGAAGGCAGTCGCTTAACCAACTGAGCCACCCAGGCGCCCATGAACCGTTCACTTTAAAAGGATTGTTACGTAAGTTTCACCTGGATTTGAAGAAGACTTCAGGGACCACTTTATTTTTTTAAAGACTTTATTTGACAGGGAGGGAGAGAAAGAGAGGGAACACAAGCAGGGGGAGTGGGAGAGGGAGAAGCAGGCTTCCCGCCGAGCAGGGAGCCCGATGCGGGGCTCGATCCCAGGACCCTGGGACCATGACCTGAGCCGAAGGCAGACGCTCAACAACTGAGCCACCAGGGTGTCCCTTCAGGGACCACTTTAGAGGGGAATTTGTCCCGGGAGCCAGGGCATTCAACAGGATCGGGGACACCAGTCGCCCTCCTAAAGCCCTGTTTGGCCAGGCTGGAAGATGTCTTCCAGGTGGGGCGATCTGGGGTCCAGGCAGGGGCCATGACACCCCCGCCCAGGACTTTGCAGCCAACAGGGACCACCCTGGGTGTGAGCACAGACCCTTCCAGGCACCCCCACCACCACTCAGCACCGAAATCCATCGTGTTGGTGAGCAGGGCCCACGCACCTGGCGTCTCTCCTCCGGACCCGCATGCCGGGTTGGATGAACCATGCAGGAGCCCCGAGGCAGAGGAACACGGCCTGGCCCACGGGGGGCACGGGGCGGCCAGATCCCTAACGTACCGTGTACCTGTCAGACCCACCCGAGTGAGGATGGGCTGGAGGGGCGACGGATGGTTGATTGTTGCTGGGGTGCGGCCGCGGTGGATGCCCCGCATTTTTGCTCTGATTATGCGTTCCCTGTGGGAGAGAACACGCCGGTGTGGGGCTGCGAGTTTCGTTCATGGCTCTGGGCTCTGTGACTATTACAGGTTCTAGCAGAAAGCCTCCAGCAGCAGCAGCCGCTGAGAAGTGCTGGCTGCCTGTGGTCACCGCGCTTGCGTCCTAGGGGTCGGGGAGGGACGGCCCAAGGCGCTCCTCTAGGGCGCCCATGTCCGCCCTCGGTTCTGCCCCCCACACCAGCTCTGGCTGAGAAATGTGCAAACCGGTGCTTCCCCAACCTGGCTGATGGGGGGCAGGGGTGCTGCTTTTTTAGATGAGATACTCGCTCTGGCTTATTGCCGCCTGTGAGTCTTTGCCCTGGACAGTCCCGCAAGCCGCGTCTGCCAGTCGGCTGAACGCCACGTTTTCCATCATTTTGCATCTGGCATCCGGCAGCTCCAAGGGGACGGCCCTGAGCTGGGCTGCAGGTTCCCGAGCCATCTCCCTCCTGACCCCCGTCGGGCCAGCTGGTCTGCGGCTCCTGGATACTTGCCAGCGTTTCTACCTCTCGCCGCTCAGCCCAAGACCGTCCCCTGCGTCCAGCCGCGCTCGTAGCTGGTCACTCGGCATTGAGGGAGAGCCCCTGACCGCACGGGGAAACAGACACTGGTCATGGTTCAGGATTCTGCCGGGCAAGACAGCCAGAACGGGATGGAGAGCCTGCGACGGGGTGCAGCGGGTGCAAGGACAGGAGCCGGCCCCCCGTTCTCCTAAGAGAGCCCTCAAGTGCCCAGACGCCGTCGGGCACGGCGTCCCCCCAGCACCTGGGGGGAGACAGAGCTCAGCGTGACGAGAAGAGCTGCTACCCGGCCTTGTCCAGAGGCTGGAAAGGAAAGTGTCCCCTATTGTCTCCCCAAAGGGACACACAAGACAGGGACAAAGACAGCCTGCCTGGAAGGGCTCTCCGCCCCCGATTTGCGCAGTGGCCCTGGGGACGCAGAAGACAGGGCAGGGGCAGCAGAAAACGTGGGACGACAGCCGGCTTTGTGTGCCGTCGCCGCGAGAGAGGCCGGGGCCTTCTGCAGCCGTGTCCATCCAATTTCAGGAGAACCGGAACCGTGGGAGGGTTCAGCGGGCCCATTGTGCCCCTGCCTTGCCCCCCCAGCACCCCCCAGGACTCCTGGGGCCCAGCAACCCCGCGGGCAGTCAGCACGGTGTTTTGGGAAAAGGCCCCGCTGAGCATCGGGCCCTGTCGCTGCCCTGGCCTGAGGCAGCTCGGGGTACCGAAAGCGACCCCACCGTGAGCTCCTGGGCCCGCCCGTTGTCACTCACCGGCAGCCCGCCTCGGGTCATCCCATGTCACCCTCCTGACTTCAGCCCGCTCGCCCCACCGGGTGTCTGCCCCCCGTCAGCATGGGCACCAGGGAGGCCCTGCCTGCTCCTGCGCGGTACTGTGCAGAGGGTTTGTTGGGGCTTTTGGTCTTGGTTTTAAGACTTTAATATTGTTGGCAGGGGAAAAGTTCTAGAAGGGCAAAGAAAGCAGCATTTCACTTGGAGCCAAAGGGAAAAAACCTCAGAACAAGACACGGTATTTCCTGCCTGTAGGAGGAGTGGGCAAGCGGCTCTCTGGCCTGGGACGGGGCGGGCAGCCAACGCGCGCCTATCCCCTGGCCGCCTGTCCCCTCCACTTCCAACACAGGCCGTGTCTGCCCCCAGCGTCCAGGGCAATCCTCGACCCCGGGAGAGCGCTGCCCCCACGACCTGCGGTGGCTGGATGCGAGCCCCACGCCTCCAGCGCCCCGAACCACACCACACGCAGCGCGGGACGACCTCGCGGGACGCGAGAGCCCGACCCGGCCCAGGAGACAGGACGCAAAGAGCCCGGGCGCGTAGCAGGTGACAGAGGAAGACCCAGGGACCACGAAGCACCTGGAGGGAGACAGAGCTCAGCGTGACGAGAATCACTTGCCACTTAGACTCACAGCCTGCCTTTGGGGACTTTTAAATCGGCTCCGGTGGGGAACGCATCACCCGGGCCTCGCCAAGCGCAGCTCCATTTCCCCGCGGCCAGCGTGCCGCCTCCGCGAGCGGCAGCGAGGTGACATCTGTCCAGAGCTTGCCCTGGGGGCGGCGAACGCAAACCAGGGCCCCGTCTGGGAGGAGGACAGTGTGCCCGGGGGGGAAGGGGTGTGACAGTCCCCGGGGCCAAGGGATAAACGGGGTGTGGGTGCGCGTGAGGGAAGGAGGGAGAGAAGCGGTGAGCGTGTGCACAGGGGCTCGCACGCTCAGGCAGGGGGAGCCTCGGCGCCCGTGCGGGCTCGGGGTGAACACCGCTGTGTGGCGGTTTCGCGTGGCAGGTTTTCTGTGTTTCTCACATTTCCTGCGATGCTCGAGGCGTGCTCTGCGGGGAGCGGCCGGGCACGCGGGGGCTCGGGAGGCCGAAGGGCAGGTGTCCGGGAGCCCGCCCCGGCCCCGGCCAGCTCTGACAGCTGATTAGTGTCAGAGCTGGGTTAGTGCTGCCCTTCTGTGACCCTCCTCTGAGGAACGGTGACAACCGTGAAATCACGGACTGTCGGGCCCGGGGACTGCAGCTAACGACGCGACCGGCCGTCCATTCAGCATGCTGAGAATCCGACCGTCTTCCAAAATCTAGGCCTATGTCCTCCAAAAACGTACAACTGCTTTTTTGTGTTGTAAGAATACGTCCTCCTTAAAAACAATTTTTTTAAGTCCTCTCTGTGCCCCACGCGGGGCTCAAACTCACGACCCCGAGATCAAGAGCCGCAGGGTCCCCTGACAGAGCCGGCCGGACACCCTGAAAAAAACTGTTTAATTCCGGAAATGGACAAAGGACAAAGGGAAAGAGGCCAGGGACCTGTGTCAGCATCCCGCGAACATCCTCGGGGACCCTGTGCTTTTACACAAATGGCATCCTTTTTTTAATGCTGCTTAAGTTTTTTTTTAATTTCACTCTTTATTTAGAAATAGTGGCAGGTTCACAGGAACTTGCAGAGCTGGGGCAGGGAAGCCGCCGTGCCCGTCCCCCCAGCGGGTCGCTCCATGCGTCCGCGTAGGGCGGTCACGAAGCTGGTGCGGACGCTGGCAGGCGGCATGAAGACCTGTGTGCCCTGCCCACCCCACCCCAGGCCAGATGCAAGGCGTCCCGCCCGCACAGAGCGCTCCCTCCGGCGACCCCGCTGCCGTCCCGCGCCCCTGCGCTCCTCAGACTGCTGTCCATCTCCATAAGTCACCGTGAGAATGTTCTCTCTGTCTTTGGAGAGCAATACCCGCAGGTCCAGCCAGTGTGTCGGCCCCGCCATAGTTTCTTCCTTTGTCTTGTCAACTAATATTCCGCGGTGCACGGACCAGCTGGTGTCCTGAGGGGCTCGCGGGCCAGGTCCCGTCCGGGGCTGTCATGCGTAAAGCGGCCCGGCACGTCCATGCTCGGGTTCTGAGCGGACACGAATCTTCGTCTCTCTGGGAGGAAGGCCAGGGATGAACACGGCAACTGCGGGGTCGTGTCCTAAGTGTTTCACACGCTGCCTGGTGGGCTGTTTCTGCCCCTTCTTGCTGGATGTGGATGCGCATCCCCATTTGGGGTGGCTTCTCAGGATTCCTCCGGCTGCGTTGGCTGCCGGAGGGGACGCCGCGCCCAGCACACAGCACGTCCCTGAATGCGGCGCCCCTCGGATGACACGTTTCCAAAAGTGGAGCCACGGGGCGCTGGGCCTCGGGGAACACGGGCGTCCGCGTGCATGGCCACCTGCCCTCCGATGTGTTTGAACTTTCTTTGATGTGGCCCTTTTTCTGCAAAGTGAGATATAATAGACCTTTTGCACCGTATTCGTTTCAGGCATAAACATAAAGACTCGATGTCTGCGTGCATTGAGAGCGATCTCGGCAGGTGGGGTCGACGCTCATCACCACGCGCCTTTACCCGTCTCCTCCCCCTGGGAAGCCCGCACCGAGCCGCCCAGTGGCATCAGCAGGACCAAGCGCTTGCTCTCAGTATAACCGGACGGATGCCCCTCGGACGCCTCACCCGCGCCCCCGCCTCTGGGAGCCGCCGGTCTGTCCTCTGGACCCACGAGCTCGGCTTCTGGCGTGGGTTGCACGCAGGAGCGAGGTCACGCGTGTTTGCCCATCTCTGCCTGACTCGTTTCATCCCATAGTGTCAGACTTCGAAAGATAGGTTTATAGGGGCCGCTGGTGAAAAGTTGTTTGTTTTCACCAGTGTGTCTGTCCTAGATGCTCCGTACGCGGGACGTATACACACGGCAGCCCGTCCACACTCCGCCAGGCCCGCGGCCCCTGCCCCCGAAACACAGACCCCAGCTCCGTGCAGGGGAATCCTCTGCTCACCGGTGCCGCCCGTCTCATTGCACCTGCAGAGAACTGCGTTTTCACCGACTCCGCTCGCGTTCTGTCCGGGGCTGCTGGTCTTTGTTGGCTCACAAGACGAGTCGTATGTGAAGGACGCTCGCTGTGCGTCCCTGTGTGTGATGTGTTTTGGATTCTCAGCGCTCAGATCTCGGACGCCTCTTTTCTTTATGGTTTCTGGCTTCTAGAGCACAGTGAGAAAGCATTCCCTCACCCTGGGATTTAAAAAATATTTATGTGGGGGCACCTGGGTGGCTCAGTCATTAAGCATCTGCCTTCAGCTCAGGTCATGGTCCCAGGGTCCTGGGATCGAGCCCCACATCGGGCTCCTTGCTCTGCGGGAAGCTTGCTTCTCCCTCTCTCTCTACCCCTCTCCTCTGCTTGTGCACTCTCTTCTGTCTCTCTGCCAAATAAATAAAATCTTTTTTAAAAAAAGAATCTGCTGGATTTTTTTTCTCCCAGTGGCGTTTACGGGAATTATTTCTAATCTCTAGAAGGTAGGTTTTCTCATCCCTTGGTGTTGTGGGTTCAGTTGTGTCCCCCAAAAGATAGGTCCCCACATGTCCCAACGCAGAACCCGTGAAGGACGCAGACACACAGGGAGAAGCTGTGTTCCACGGAGATGCAGACTGGAGTCATGGAGGGACCCACGAGCCAAGGGACGCCAAGCATTGCCAGCCGCTGGAGGAGGCCCAGAGGATCGGCCCCCGCGGGCTTCGGAGAGAGGGCAGCCCTGTGACACCCTGATGTTGGACTCTGGCCTCCGGAACTGGAGAACTGGGAGGGAATAAATTTCTGTTGTTTGAAGGCATCCTGCGTGTGGTCATTCGCTTTCCCAGCCCCAGGGAATGCTCAGTGGCTCAGAGCAGACCTGGGTGCAGAGCTCCGGGAAGGCCACGGGGTCAGGGACACCGACCCGCTGCGTCATTCGAGAGGCAGCCTCCGAAATGCTGCCTCGGAGTTCACCCCGTGTGGGTATCTCTCCAGTCAGGCTCTCCTGCAGAGGGAGACGCCACCGCAGGCCAGGGCCCAACGGCTACGCTCGTCGGAAGACAGTCAACACGGGCTCAGCCACCAAACATAGCGTCTCTCCAATGAGGCCCTGCGCTCGGGGCCGAAACCAGACCTCGTACACAGAAGGGGCCGCGTGAACTGGGCCAGGACTGTACGCAGCTGCTGGGCAGTTCCCCAGAGGTGAACAGAATTCTGATGCCGGGTCTACACCCCAGGGAACTGGAAGCAGAGATTCCAACAGGTACCCACAGCCCCGTGCACACAGCCACACGAGTCACAGCGGCCCGAAGGGGGAAGCCCCCCAGTGTCCACCCACAGATGAGGGGTACACGGCGCAGTCCGTCCCCACGTGGGAACACACTCCAGCCTCAGGAAGGAAGGGACCCTGACACCTGCCATGACGTGCAGGGACCCTGAGGACACCGGGCTCAGTGAGAGGAGCCAGACCCCAAAGGACACATCCCGCAGGACCCCACTCCCAGGAGGTCCCCAGAGGAGTCCCGTCCACAGAGACAGAGAGGAGAGGGTGGGAGCTGGGGCTGGGGCAGGGGGTGGGGAGTCCGTGCTTCATGGGGAGTCTCCATGTGGGGAGATGGAACGTTCTGGAGACGGAGGGTGGGGGTGGTCGCAGGACGGGGTGAGTGTGCTTCATGACGCTGAGCTGTGCACTTAGAGACGGTTACGATGGTGAGTAGAAGAAAGATGCCGCAGCTGGTGCTCACCCACGGGTCCAGGGTCGGCCGGCTGCTCATCGGGGCTGAGGCTTCCTGTGTCCCAGCCACACAGGCAGCCAACGTGGACCCAAGAACACACAGCTGCCTCGTCCTCTTCTCTGGTCCCACGAGCCACGTGCAGAATCCCAGGAGCTGTGGAACCCCCAGCACCACAGCTAAGCCCTGGGTGACATGCGTGTCCTGTGCCGCCCCAACACCAAGGTCGGGGTGACGGCCGAGGATCTGGGCCCCTGGAAGTTGAGAAGGGCCAAGTCCAGGCCCACTAACTAGACAGGGCCACGGAGCCTTCTGAAACATTGTGGCTGCAGGTCACCGCCCCCCTGGAGACCCAGGCCTACAGGCCTGGCCTTTCTCTGCTCAGCCTGGCGACCCCCCCAAAGATTCATCCATGTTATAAACCCTGGAAACTGTTAATTTGAGCTTACTTATAAAAAGGGTTTTTGCAGATGTTATGAAGGATCTCAAGGTGAGCTCATCCTGATTAGGGTGGGTCCTAAACTCAATGACAAGTGTCTTCCAAGAGACAGGAGGAGACCACCCCTGACCCCAGAGGCAGAGACTGGAGGGACACGGCCACAGGCCAAGGAATGGTGGCACCCCTAGGAGCTGGGAGAGGCAAGAGGGACCCTCCCTGGAGTGCGGCCCCGCTGACCCGATTTCCAGGAACCGAGCACAAGGCCAACACATAGTAGGAGCCAGTAAACCTCTGAAAACCAGCTGCATGTCTGCCCGAATCCACCTGCTGGCCCACAAGCCCTGCCACAGCCAGCGTCCCCAGGACAGCCTGGGGCAGTAGCCCAGACGCCTGCGGCCGTGACCACCACCGTCGGGGGCCCTCACTCCCTGGGGCATCCCCATCCACCCAGGGGGTGAGTCCCGTCAGCCTTCGGCACCCTGATCCAACACAGCCTCCAAGAAAAGTTACCTTTCTGGGCGCCTGGGTGGCTCAGTCGGTGAAGCGTCTGCCTTCGGCTCAGGTCACGATCCCGGGGTCCTGGGATCGAGCCCCACGTCAGGCTCCCTGCTCGGCAGAGAGTGTGCTTCTCCCTCTGCCCCTCCCCCTGCTTGTGAGCTCTCTCTCTCTCTGACAAATAAGTAAGTAAAATCCAAAAAAAAAAAGTTAGTTTTCTATAGCCACGCACGGGAACACTACTCGGCCGCGAGCAGGTGCCAGGCGCCCACACGCGCGGCCCCGGGGACGGACCCCGAGGCCACGACGCTCAGGGAGGGAACCAGACACGGAAGGCCACGTGGGGTGTGAGTCCACGTGGGTGACACGTCCAGAACAGGCTCATCCACGGACGGGAAGGGGGCTCGTGGGGGCCGGGGGAGGATAGGGGATGGGGGTGACGGCTGATGAGGACGGGGTTTCCTTCTGAGGTGACAGAATGTTCCAGAATTGGATAGAGGCGGTGGTTGCAGGACTCTGTGAATGTACTAAATGCCATTGAATTGCTCACCTAAAAATGATTAATTGTATGTTGTGTGAATTTCTTCTCAATGAAGAAGTTACCTTCCTAATTCTGTTCCTCACGGGGACAGGGATATGTGGCCACCATCCACTACACCAGGAGGAGACGCTGGGGCGGACGGTGAATAACAAGCCGGTGTTCAGATCGCCCTCCAGGGACAGAGGTGTAGACGATGCCGTTCTCATGGAACCGCCGAAAAGCCGAGTCAGCCCAGGCCGTGGTCCCCAGAGCTGATGGCGGCTTGCATCCGGCCTCCTGCTGGCCATGCGGGCCCTCAGATGCCCAGGTGGAGCAGTGGCCGCTGACCAGGGTCTCAGGCCCATGCACTCCCTCCCGGGGCTTCTCCGTCGGGATCACTGCCCCATGTCTGCAAATCTGAGCCTCCGCTCTGGTTCGGACCCACAGGGGCTGCTGGGTCCCTGGCCCCGGGCTCCAGGAAGGGACGCAGGGGACGCTGGCCTCTTCGGCATTGCAGCGGACGTGCTGTCGGCAGTGAGATGGGGGGTTCTGGCCGAGCCCCTGACCCCTCCCTGCCAGCCTGCGCCCCCCCAAGAGGACCCAGGACTCTGCAGGTGACCCCAACACCAGACCAGCCAGGGGGTCCCTGCCTCCGTGTGGATGCTGTTCCCATCCCACAGCCAGGAACACCGAGGCTCACAGTGACCCAGGCAGGGCAGGACCAAGATCTGCCTCCGGCCCCCAAGCCCCTGAGCCTGGGCCCAGGCCCCTCGCACGGGCAGGGGAGGGGAACCTCTGTTCTTCTTAAGCCTCCATCTTTAAGCCCACTGTTGCCTTGGCAACAGTCTGTTGCTGACCTTTGTGCAGAAAAAAAGGGTGACCTTCCCAGTGCAGTCCCTCCTCCCCATCGCTGTTCATCTCCCCCCCACTCCGGCCCCCCCCACCCGCCGAGCGGTTTAAAGGCATCTGTCTAAACAATGCATTATGGATTTCTCTGCTGGCCTCGCACAGCCGGAGAATTTCAATCCAGACAGCTCAGCTTTCCTAAACTTGAGGAAAGGAGAGCGTCCTGGGAGAGGAGGTTAGACATGCATATTCCAGGGCCGGGGGGTGTCCGATGGCAGCCCTAGTGACCATCTGGCTCAGTTTCCCCGTCTGTCAGGTAGAGCACTGCAAGGACCCGGCGGGTGGGGGTGACCAGCCAGCCTAGGATGACCGGGCCGGGGCCAGGGACCGGCCGTTCGCTGAGCCCGGAGTCACTGCCACTCCACTCTGGGGACCGCACGGCACTCTCCTGCCCGGGGGGGGGGAAGGGGCGACCGAGGGGGCCTGCCAAGGCTGCCCCACACAGCTGGATGCTTGTCCAGGCCCCAACTCACCACTGCGCCCGGTTGCAGGAGGGACGAGGGTGGTTGGCTCAGCTGGGCCGGTCCCCACCAAGAGGTGGGCTGTGGGCCCCTGGACCCTCGACACCAGCAATCTGCCCTCCAGGTCCCTGCCCTCCCGTTGCTCGACCAGGCAGACACAGGCAAGGAGGACAGGAGAAGTGAATTTCCTCCCAGAACTTCCCTCGGCAGGATTTCTAGCCTGAGCCTCTTCCCCTGCCTCTAGGCAGCCCTGCCTGCGTGGCCCTTCTGACGGGCACACCGCCCGATCATGTCCCTCCCCTGCTGTGGCTCCCCAATGCCAAACTCCTCTCCCACCTCCCCTGCTCAGCGACACTGGCCACTCCCCAGCCTCAGGACCTTGGCATGTGCTGTTCCTTCATCTTCACCAGAAAAGTCCAGCTTTCTTTAGATCTCAGCTCCAATGACACCTCCTCTGAGAAGCCCTCCCTCCCTTCCCTTAGTACTTGCCAAGTCAGAGAGAAAGAAGGACAGAGACAGACCGCTCCTTCGAGCTCATTGGCTTCCAGCTTCCGGAGGACAGGCACTAGCTTTCCCTTCCCGTCTTATTTTCCCTTTCTCGGTTCCACGTCACTTTCAGACACAACACGTGTTTATTTTGTGCCACGCGCTGTCCAGTGAATTCACTGGACCCGTAACCACCAGTTACCCTGATGTCAGAGGTGGAAACCGAGGCCAAGGGAGCAGGTCTGTTTTGCTGTTGCACGGCGGCACCCAGCTGTGCTACACCCCGCTACGCGTCCCCGATCCACGCACACGTATTACGCATCGTGCTCTCAGTCACTGGATCAGGGCCCACCCGAGCGACCTCGTGTTAACCCGACCACATCTCCAAGGACTCTGTTTCCAAATAAGGTCCCCCTCAAGGGGTCAGGCCTCGGACACAATCCCACCCACAGCGGCGTGTCCGTGAGCCTGCGCCCTTCCCCCACCCCCCCCCAACCCCGGCCCCTGCACTAAGACCCTTGCTCCTCATCTGTCCCCACAGGGTCCCGGGAGATGCCGTCGCATTCTGAGAGCAGTGCCTCTGAGTGCCAAGGTCAGGCCGGGTGTCCCTTCCTGGGGTCCTGGGGCGCTCAGCTGTGGCAGATGCCATGGGGCCTGAACCCCTTCCCAGGTTTCCGTGGCCACACCACATACACAAGCAGGTGCTTCCTGATGGGGCTACCCCAGAGCTTCGGGATGCCGGGAGCCGCATGAGGCAGCCTCTGGGCCCCAGGATCCCGACCTGGTGGCTTATGCTCACCCTCGAACCCAGAACTAGAGCCAGAAGGCCTCCTGAGGACACAGCAGGCCAGGGTCAGCACAGATGTCGGGGTTCGGGGAGGTGGGCTCAGGGAGGCCAGGAACGCCAGGACTGAGGCTGCTGGCCCCAAGACCTCCTACACAGCCCTTCGCCTGCCTCCTCCACCTGTTTCTGTCTCTGTGTCTCCCACCCGCCGAGTGACCTTTGGCCCTCCCGTGTCCAGTGGAGGGACGTGGGTCACTACCGGCCAGGGAGAGGGCAGGGCAAGGCAGTTTCCAGGGCGGGGTCTTGCCCCTGCCACCTGCCTCCACCCCCAAAACTAGTGGACAAGGGGGCCTTAGAACCAGCCGTCTGGCTGCAGGCCAGGGCGCAGGTGGAGCCCCCCCACCCCGTCATCCGCCCCCCCACCCCTCCATCCACACGCCCACGCCATCTGCCCCCGCACCGTCCGCCCCCGCACCCCGCCATCGCACCCCCCACCCCGCCATCTGGCCCCCCACCCCACCATCCGCTCCCACACCGTCCGCCCCCACCCCATCCGGCCCCCACCCTGCCATCCCGCCCCCACCCCATCTGGCCCCCACCCCGCCATCCGGCCCCCCACCCCACCATCTGCCCCCACGCCATCCGCCCCCCAACCCCGTCATCTGCCCCCCCACCGCCACCCGGGCCCCCACCCCACCATCCGCCCCCACACCATCTGCCTCCCCACCCCGCCATCTGCCCCCACGCCATCCGCCCCCCC
>NW_022589784.1:723324-753056 GCF_004348235.1 Phoca vitulina | reverse complement strand
GCACCCCCCACCCCGCCATCTGGCCCCCCACCCCACCATCCGCTCCCCCCCCCTCCCCCCCCCCCCCCCCCGCCCCCCGCCCCCCCGCCATCCCCCCCCCAACCCCGTCATCTGCCCCCCCACCGCCATCCGGCCCCACCCCACCATCCGCCCCTCACCCCATCATCTGCCCCCCGAAGTAGTGGCGGGGTGGGAAGTCTTTGGGACCACGGGGGCGGGAAGCTGTCTCCTGCGGGTCTGGCTGGACACAGCCCTCTTCACTCCTCGAGCCTGGCTTGCCCACCACCTCCAGCGGAGGAAGGACCCGTCCGTGGGAGGCGGGGAGCAGGTGTGTCTGCAGTGGAGAAGGTGGGCGCGCAAGGCGCTGGGAGACACACTGGCCGGTGGAGACGCGGCCGCCTGTCCGAGCACCCTGCACGGGAGACCTCCAGCCCACACCGCCAAGCCCACGAGGCTTCTCTCCCATCCCCCCACACCCCGAGCCCTGCGTGGACTCGCACTTTGCTCTTGGCCTTGGCAGGTCCTGACCTTGTGTGAAGGTTTAACGCCCACGACATGGGCAGATGACAGCGTTTTCAGGAATAGCACCTCTTCATACGTGCCAAGAGGGGACACACCCAACTGCCCGCCAACAGGGGAACGGACACACGACACGTCCCCCACGCACGGGAGCATCTCCCGGCCACGGACAGGAGCGAAGCGCCCACACGTGCAGCCCCGGGGATGGACCCCGAGCCCACGACGCTCAGGGAGGGAACCAGACACAGAAGGCCACGCGGGGTGTGAGTCCACGTGGGTGACACGTCCAGAACAGGCTCATCCGCGGACGGGAGGGGGGCTCGTGGGGGCCGGGGGCTGGGGGGGATGGGGGTGACAGCTGATGGGGACGGGCTTGCTTTTGGGGGAAGATGAAAGTGTTCTAGAATCAATTGTGTTGATGGATATATAACTTTGTGAATGTACTAGAACAGATGAATTGTATACTTTAAATGAATGAATGAGAAGGTAGGTGAGTATCTCAGTAAAGCTGTTTAAAAACATGACCTTCCTTCCTGCCCTGTGTCACCTTTCCTCCCTGACTCTGGAAGTCCACTCCCAGGTAAGGTACAACTTTACCTCCACCTGGGGCCACATGCAAGGAAGCCTTGTCTGGAAGCCTTTGAGATAGTGAGGTTCCCGTCTCTGGAGGCATGCAAGCAGAGCACAGCAAGCCATGGACAGGGCTCCCTGCCCTGGCCTCTGCTAAAACTGCCCAGTGTCTTGAGCCCTCCTGCCAGGTGTTGGGGGGCCCCGAGGGGGTGCACTGTGCTGAGATGGCATGTGGGGGCCGGCGCCTCGGGGGCTGCTGGGGCCTCTGCCATGGCTGGAGCATGGCATACGCACATATGTTCGCATGCACACATGTAACTGGGGATTTTTCCCCTTTTTTTCCAGTAAAGGGGCCTGTCATGGTCGCGGGGCATCGGTGACACCGTGGATTTCATGGTGCTTTCATCATCACCCGCCTGGCTCACAAAGGCGCCTCTAAGCCCTTCTCCTCGTATTCTCTATGTGGGAGCCTCCCCGCTTCCTAGTAACTTCAAACATCCCGATCCTATTATGGTGGGGGGTGGAGAAACAGCGGAGTGGAGGAGCTGGCCTTTATCCCCTGACCCGGGCTGGGCAGGGGCCCTGGGGACCCTCGTTAGGCTCTGATGTTCCTGCAGGTCTCAGAGGGACCCTGACAACGTCCCACCCCACCTCACTGCTGGCCCGGGAGCCGCGGAGGGACCACTGGGCATCCTCACGGGCTCTTTGCTCCCAGGCAAGATCGCCGAGTGCACAGTGGGGCGTGGGCACCGAGGGGTCCCGTTGACGTGGCTCCATGCAACTGAGAACACAACTCACTGGAGCCCCTTCTTACATCTTGTCCCCTGAGCCTGAGTTCCTTACCCAGGAAATGGGGACAATCTCACTTCTCATTTCCCAGCCCTGGCCAGCCCCCCGCCTGGTGGAAGGAAGCATCCCACCTTCCTTGCCAAGCTGGGACCCTCCTGAGAATCTCCCAGCCTTGCGGTGTGGCCAGCAGGGATGTCGATCAGGCCCTGGAATTCGGACTAACATCGAGGGCCACAGGGAGCTACAGGAGGATTTAGGCTGGGGATGGTCATGGCCTGATCTTCAGTTTTGAAAAGTCCCTAGGTGCCCCGAGAAGGAGGGAGCTGGGGGCAGTTTGTGGGATGAGGGCAGTGGGCACTGTGTTATTTGGTGTGGGACAGACAGGGAGTGGGGAGGAGGCGGATCCCTGGGGGACTCTAACCCCAGGGTGCTGGCCCAGAGGGAAGAAGGCTCAGATCCAGCTGCCAGGCTCATCTGCGGACGGGAAGGGGGCTTGTGGAGGCCAGGGGCTGGGGAGGTCAGGTGGGGGTGACGGCTGATGGACACAGGCTGCTCTCTTGGGCGTTAGAATGTTCTGGAATTACACAGAGGTGATGGTCACACAACATTTGCTAAAAACAACTGAACTGTTCACTTTAAACAGGTGAACTTCCCCCAATTAGAAAAACAAGAATCACTAGCTCTTCTGGATAAGACCTGATTCATTCATTCTGTTAGTGTACGCTGCATGTTTTTTAAACAAATTCATGTCTTGTACTTGATGTAACTTTCCGGAAGCAAGGGACTGTGCATCCGTCACCTATGGAAGCACAGTCCCTAACCCCTTTGTAATAAATATTGAAAGGGGGTGTCAGCAGGTGGGGGAGGGCGCACCTGGCACAGGTGGGCGGCTGGTTGGGGTGGGGGTGCTGCTCTTTGCCTGGCTGGCCAAGGGTGGACAGGCAGAGAAGGGAGCAGCCTATGCAAAGGCCCTGAGGCAGGGACAAGATTGGTTCATTCCAAAGATGGAACAGGTGGCCGGGTGTGCAGGAACAAGGGGGAGGGGTGGGGCCAGGTGCACAGTGCGCCTGTGGGCAGAGGGCACGGGCCTGACTCTTAGTGCCTTGACCTCACGTGGGAAAAGTGGCCGGGGACACGGTACGGGGGCAGAGCAGGACGGCTCAGCGGTGCTGGACTCTCCAGCCCCAGGCTGTCCCCTGCCTCCCAGACCTTCAGGTTGGATCCAATCCTGGACTGAAATCCAAGCCTGTTCGGTCCCACAGTGGACTGCATCCTGAGGGAGGACGGGGTTAGCGGCTTCTTCCCACAGTGAACATGGTAATGGGGTCTAGAGCGATGTGGCCTTTCTGGGGCTCAGGGCACAGAGAGTGGCCCCCACATGTACTCGTTACACCAAAGGGGGACCCCAGACATGCCGAGACACAGAAGGCCATCCCAGATGTGCTAATCACACAGCACCCTCCTGCCCCCGAATGGGCTATGAGTGACCAAAACTCCTGTGCCTCAGTTTCCCTTTGTGGAAATGGGTGTACCACAAGAATTAAGCCAGAAGCCACTCATCAGCTGGCAGGGGAGGAGGGGGCCAGAGCAGGCCTGGGGCTTCATCTGGGGGCTGGACCCACCCCTGGGGCTCTGGGAGGCGAAGAATAGCCTGAAGTCGCCCCTGTCACCTGAGCTCACTCAGGCCGTCCTCATCTCTGAGGTCCCTGCCCAGGCCCCACCTGGGCCCCCACCCAGCCTCCCCCGCTCCTCGCTGGCCTCCACTCCAGCCCCAACAGCCCGTCCCGAGGCAGCCTCAGGGAGCTGTAGACAGCATCACTCTCCTGCCCTCACCCACCATGGCTCCCCAGTGCCCTCCACATGAAACTCAAGTCCCCCCATGGCCTACAAAGGCTAGCCCGGCCCCACCTCCCTCAGCCAACTCCAGTGCCCACGCATGCAAGACACCCCACCCCCCCCGCACCGTGGGGCACTGGCGAAGCTCTCTCCTCTGTGCAGAATGCTCAGCCCCACCCAATACTTCTCACACTTCACATTTCAGCTGAAGCATCACCTCCTCAGAGAAGCCCACGAATCCACCCCGGCACGGAGCCTCGGCCCCCCGGCGGGGAGGGCGTCCTGAGGACCCCGAGGAGTCCCACCCAGCCTCCACCGCGCCTTCACCCAGAAGCGTGCTTGCAGCCCCCACCCACAGGCTGAGCACCCAGCCTTAGCCTCCCCCGCTGCCAGACTCCAGGCCGGCTCTGGCACGCGGCAGCCGGCTCAGGGATCAGGGTCAAGCCTGGGCCCGGGGGGTCCTTGCCGTGCCCTGGACACCGCCCCCGCCCCGCCGTCCAGCCCACACAGGTCTGTCACGTCCCTTTAGCGCTGCCTGCAGGACAGAGGCCTGGGCGTGGACGCCTCGAGGGAGATCACGCACACAAGTACCCGGCCGGCCCGCAGCTCCAAGCCAAGGCGGCCGCGCCCAGTTTCCGCCGGCCTCCTCGCTCCACCTAGTGGCGGCCAGAGCCTGGAGCCACGAGGGGCCCAAAGAGGGCTCCCAGGGCACACAGCAGGGGAAAGGCTCCCCCAGGGGCAGGGGGCGGGGCCTGAGCAGGGCTGCGGGGTGCAGAGCCATGACTGGGGGCGCCTCATCCCTTCCCCCAGCTCGCCTTAGTCAGAGAGGAGTCGCCCACAGTCTCTCTTGACAAGGCTGGGAAACTGAGGCACAGAAGGGGCAGGCAGGCGTGCCCCCAAGGTCACGCAGAAGGGCAGCTGATTTCCAATCAAACTCCAGGGACGTGGGACCCCCTTTATGTCCCTCCTCCTCACCCCAGAAATGGACAGAGGCCTGGAGTCAGGACCTGAAGTTCGGGAAGGACAGGGGTGGGGAGAGGTGGGGTGTTGGCTAAAGGGTCTGCTGGTGCGGGCAGTCCACCCACTGTCCTGCTCCGGACTCTGGGGCACACCTGAGCTGGGGCCAAACCCCAGCTCTGCCGCCCAGCCCGTAACCCTGGCCAGCAACTTCCTCACTATGCTCTCTGTTTCTTCCTATGTAAGATGGGTGTAATTATAGGGTAGTGGTGAGGTTCCAGGGAGGTGAGGCAGGGAAAGCCCATAGGTCAATGTTGGGTATGTAGTAGGTGCTCAGTAAATGTTGGCTGTTGATCATCATTGTCATCCAGCCCCATCCACCCTCCCCCCGGCTCCTCTCTTCTCACCGGCTTCCACCACACAGGTCTCCTTATGTTCTTCCCAGCGCTGTGCTCCTTGCTGCCTCGGGGCCTTTGCACATGCTACTCGCCCCCCAGGAAAGCCCCACATGCCCCCTTACCCTGCTTCATTCAAGTTTTTCCACTTTGGTTCCCACGGTGTCTCTGGCCTTCTACACGGGATCGAGGACACAGCTGGCGCCCCAGAAATGCATGAGGTTGGATGAAAACAGGGCTGGCCCCAGACTGCCCTTCCCCGCCTCCTCAGTCCATCATTTTGGGGAAACTGAGGCCCGGAAAGGGGCAGCAACAGCGGAGCCCTCTCATCAGCAGACGGGCCCCGGCATGTAGGAGGGTAGGCTGAGGAAACCACTGCTTCCCCCTCCCCAACCCCAGCCCCCAAGGAGGTCGGGCTGCAGAGGCAGAGCCCAGGCCAAATTGAAATTGATTGTGGGGAACAGCTCGGCAGGATGGAACAGACATGTGGCCGCCAGGGAGCACAGGGGCGCCCGAGCGTGCGAACGCATTCCGGCCAGCGGTGGAGAATGGTTTAATCTTCCGTGGAAGCTTCTAGCGGCGGCCTCCCAGGAGCTGGAAGGTGAGGGGCTAAGCTCGGCAGCTGGCAGAAGCGGGGACACGCCCTCCCTCCGTTCGCTCCATCGCCCCTCGGTTCCGGGAGCACCCCTCTGGGAGCACCATGCGCCGGCCCGGCTCTCGTCGTCGTCTTAGCTCTTCAGCCAGCGCTGCGGGGCCGGTGGACGCGGAGAGCTGCAGTCCAGCACCGCCCGAGGTGCATCTCTAAGTGCCCGCCGTGTGCCTGGCTCTGGGCTCAGCCTGGCTAACGTGGCTCCTCACGGCTCTTCCCGTACCCTTTCTGTCCACTGGGGAGGCCCAGAGAGGAGAGGGCTCGCCCAGGGAAGGCGAGTGGAGATGTGAGCCCAGGCCGCGAAGCTCGGTGGGCCTCGTCCGGGTGGGTGGGAAAAACGGTCTTGAAGACAGTGGGAGCTATAGAGGAATCTAGAGCAGGGGAGGGCGGAGGGGGCAGAGCCCCTTCTTATACTCCAGGGGAGGGTTTCCTCGGGCCTTCTTAGAGGGGGCCCCTGGGCCATGGATCCCCCATAGCCATCCCCTAACCCAGAAGTTTCTGCTGAGGCACAGAAACCAGGTACCTTCCCAGTCAGGCCAGACTTCCCAGGAACTTGCTGTTTTGAGGCTCAGAGAGGGCAGCTGCTGGCCCGCGCTTGCCCAGCCCGGAGGTGGCGGCACCTGCCTTCCCTCAGTTTCCCCTGCGGGCCTCTGCGGGGTGATGGCCAGACACGTGGCCAATGGGGCAGCTGTGTTCCCCGGAAGCCCCTACGACCCTGACCCGGAAGCCCCCCTTGGCGACGGGGGCGGGGGTCACACCCTGACCCGGCTCTCGGGGCCCCCCCACCCATGCGGGCCTCAGCCCAGGATTAGGGGGTCAGGGTCTGGGGTCAACAGTATTTGCCGCGGCTCCTTTCAGGCGGCAAGCGGATCCGCTCTCCCTGCCACCTCGGATTTCCCGGACAACGGCTCGGTGGAGCGCCTGGGTGGAGGAGCAGCTAAGCACCCCTGGGAAAGTCCTGGGAGGGTGTCCGCGCCCCCAGCCGCCTCTGACCACGCAGCCTTCATCCGATGCTCAGTAGGCGCACCCATGCCGCAGGTGGGGACACTGAGACCGGGAGAGGGACTCAGGCGGGCCGCCACGCAGGAGGCCGCTGGGCTCAGGGTCCCGTGGGGTTTCGTGCGGGCCGTGGCCAGCATGAGCCCCGCGGCTCAGCGGCAGAGATGGTGTCCCTGCCGGCGAGTGGGCGGGGGCCGACGGCAGACAAAGGCGGGCAGGCTGGGCCCACGGGGGCGCGTTCCGCTCGTCAGCCTCGGTTCCACTTGAGTCCATCCTGGACAGGCCGGATAATCCCTCCCCCGACCACTGCTGGGCCATGACGACTTGAAGGGGCCCAGCGGGCCTGACTGACGGCCGGGCGGGGGCGGGTGCTGGAGCCCCCCAACTTCCTCCCCCCAGTGCTGGGAACAGCTTCAAGCCAGCCCCAGTGGTGATGATGGGGAAACTGAGTCATGCGGGGGGCCACACACAGCCGCTCACATCGTACAGCGAGGCCCAGACCCTGGGTCGGCCTTGCTGGGACCTCCCCACCCCCCCACAACCTCCCCGGGGACCTAGAGGGACTCGGGGGCCTGGGCCCAGGAATCACTCACCTCCTGTTCATTCCCCAGCACCTGGGCAGCAGGTACACCCAGGTGGCTGGACCAGAGCCAGACCAGGGGCCCAGGGAAGGCCCACAGAAATGGCTGTGTCCGACTGTTCCCCTGCCCTGAGCTCAGCTGGATGGGGCCACGGGGTCTCATCTCACCCTCCGCCCCACACACCTGGGTCCCTGGAAGGATCTCTGCGGGTGGGGCTGGCATCCCAGAGCAGAGGCATCCTGAGGGTGGGATGGGACTGGGGGAGTGCGGGGGCTGAGCTGGGGAAACTGAGGCCCGAGGGAACTGGGGTCAGTGTTCCCACAGCAGATTCTGGGAGGGAGGCCAAGGCCACTTGGGCTAAAACCCCTGCCAGGGCTCCCTGCCGCCCTCAGAAGGAGAGACGGAAGCCCTCTCTGCCACCCCGTCCTCCCACCCCAGCCTCGGCCTCCTCTGTGCAATTGTCCATCCGGCCATGAAGCTGGGCATCCACCTGAGCTCCCAGAACGCTGAGCGAAGGTGTGGGCACATCCACGGTGACTTCATCCAGGTCCAGGGACCCTGAAATCCCAGCCCTGGGATCCTACGCCTTGCCGGAGGGCTCCTCACTGGCCGGGGCGGGGGCTCACTGGCAGTTTGGTCTGGTCAAAGCCCCCACTCTGTGGTCCCCGATCTTTCACACCATCAAGGCCACCTTTGGAGAGGGGTCCACTTTGCAGCACCCCAAGTGCACACCCGAGTGGGTGTGCTCGGTCTGGGCCTCTCTGGGCCTCAGTTTCCCTAGCTATAAAATGGGTGCTGGCTTCTGCATAGTAAGACCTCTCCCCCTCTGCCTCAACTCCTGGGGACTGCTCCCCACAACCCTCAAGAGACCCCACTCTGTTCATTAATCCACCAGCCGGCCCTCGCCTCGGTTTCCCCTCCTGGTGGCCTAATCCCTGGATTGTCAGAGGCTGGTTTTACATACATTTAGAGGCTTTTCATAATAGATTTACTGGGCCTTGCCGCCTGGCGATTAGCTGCTCCTTAATTGAAAACTCCCATCCCGCCCGCCCCTCCACCCCTGTGGGCCAGGCTCAGGAGAAGAGAAGGGGCCAGGGAGGACCCCATAGCCGTGCGGGCCTCCAAGGGGCCTCCCTGCGCGCTCGAGTGGGGTCTCCCTGGCATCCAGCGTGATGGGGGCTGCCAGGACCTCACAAGGAGGATCTGCTGCTGACCCCAGCCCATGAGGGGCCGGGCCAGGGCTCAGACCTGCCTGTCCCACCCCCAACACCCAGGGCTACCACGGTGTCTTCAGTTCAGATGGGGGCATGTGACTTACGCGGGGACCCCCCCCAACTGAGGAGCTGGCCTCACCCCACCCCGGGCCTGCGGGACCCCTGGGCTCCCACGCGGGGCTCAAGAATGTGGGTGTTGGACTCATCTCACTTCCTGATCCCGAGTGTCTCCCCAGGTGCCCAGCAGGCTGCGGGGGTCAGGGAAGGACAACAGAGAGCCAGTGATGTGTCCTCCCCCCTCCACCCCCCCAGCCATCGCTGCCAGGTCCCCAACCGGGCGATTTAATTCCACTTGTCACCAGGATGTGTGCCGGGTTTATTTATCTGGTGTATATATGTATTTTAATTTCAAGATCTGCCAGCGCGCATAGCTGATTCCTGCGGTGCTCCTGCTGCCCCCTCATCCGAGAGGCCGCTCCCCACCAGCCACCCCCCATACCAGGTACTCCCTAAGGCATGAACGATGGAGAATGAGGCCAGCACCTCCAGCCTCGCCCCGCTGGTGACAAAGAGCACTTGATTTGGAGTCCATGCACAAAACACACTTAGCCATTCAACACACGTTCTGCAAGGGGCACTGACTTTGTGCGAGACACTGGGGCTATGCAGGGAGGGAGGAACCAAAGTTCCTGGCCTTGTGGGGACAGCTCTTCAGCTCGCCGAGGATCCCAGGCTCTGAGCCCCCGCTCTGTGCCACCATAGCACCATTTTCCACGTGAGCAAACCGGGGGCTGCGCCAGAACCCGGATTGGTCTGACTTCTGGAGCTGTGCCTTCAGCCAGGGCCGGCGACTAACCGCTCTGTGCCTCAGTTTCCCCTCCCAGCCACAGTGCCATGTAGAACTGCAGCCTGGGGGTAGGCGTGAGGAGTGACACTAACCAGTGTGCGGGACTCTGGCAGCACCCCCTCGTTAACACTCAGGCCGCAGAGGGGAGCAGAGAGACAGAAAACCATAATTCTGGCGCCTGGCAGGGGTGGGGCCGGGCAAAGCTGCGGAGAAGGGCCAGGGGGCATTCCCAAGCAGGTGCCGTGGAGAGCCCCTCTGCGGGTGCCCCACGGCAGGAAAATAACAGGCTCTAATTTTGGCTGCTTAGGGTCCAGCCCCCCCACCTCGCCCACGGCCTACTCAGGTGCCCCTTGTCCCGCCCCCCCACAGGCCTGCCGGCTCCTCAGAGCCCACACTGAATCACTTTACAAGGAAAATGATTCCAGACTCCCCTGTGCTGCTTACCAGGGCTGCTGGGGTGGGAGGCCCGGCCCCTTCCCCCGGGCTGGAGTGAGGACAATCAGGCCCTCCCCCATCCCACCCCCCAGCCCTGCTAACGGCCCCTCAGGCGCGGACAGCCGGGTGCCAGCTGTGGGGCCTGGGGCTGGATGCGACCCCCTTCTGGCCTCAGCTTTCCCATCTGTAAAATGGGTCTCAGATGGGTCTCATCTGCGTGGCAGATGCATCACATCACACAAATGGGGAAACCGAGTCCTCCGGGGGAAGGTGGCTCAGACAAAGCTGGCCAAAACGGGAGGAAGAAGAAAACCAGGCCTCCCCTCCAGTCTCCTCCCAGAGACCGGAGCTCACGCCCTCAGTTTGTAAATGGGCAAACTGAGGCCCCGAGCGAGGAGCTGGGACCTGAAGGGGGAGACGATGCTCTTTCACAAGGCAGAGAGCGCAGGGAACAGAGCGCCCGGTGGGGAACCGGCCCGGGCAAAGGCACGGAGGAGGGAAGGGCTGGCCGGCGGGAGCCCCGGCGAAAGGCACCCGGTGAGGGGTGGGGAGGGGCCTGGGGAAGGGGGCGGGGCCTCGCGGGAGGGGTGGGGCCTGGTCCCGGGCTCGAGCTGGGGAGGGCGATGGGGCGGGGCCTGGGTTAGAGGGGGCGGGTCCTAGCGGGGGTGGGGCCCGGTCCTGGGCTGGAGCAGGGGAGGGCGATGGGGAGGGGCCAGGGGCGGGGGGCGGGGCCTAGCGGGGTGGGGCCTGGTCCCGGGCTCGAGCCGGGGAGGGCGATGGGGAGGGGCCAGGGGAGAGGGGGCGGGGCCTCAAGGGAGGGATGGGGCCTGGTCCCGGGGCTAGAGCTCGGGAGGGGGTGGGGGGCGCCGGCCTTTCCTGGGCTTCCCGCCTGTCTCAGGTCCAGGGCCGTTTCTGGAGGGGCGCCCCCGTCTCGGTGCCCGCCCGCGCCCGCGCCGCTGCTCCCAGCGACCGCAATAGGCTTTTAAGCACTTAGAGCCCGCAAACTGGTGTGAGGGGGGCGGCTGGGGCGGGAACCACCGCCTCTCGCCTCCTCTTCCTCCCCCAGGACCCCTCTCCCGGCTGGGGCAATGTGCCTGACCCGTGCCTCGGTTTCCCGCTCGTCTGACAGGGGCAGCCTCTCGGAGGTGTCAGTAATCGATCATTCCGACGATCGCGGGAGCCCCAGGGGAGGAGCCTTGGCGGGGGTGGGGGTGGGGGCTCGGGGAAGCGCCGTCAGTAACACCCCCTCACCCCCTGCGCTCCATCAGTGTGCCCCCTCGGGAGCTGGTGCTAGAGAGGGCCGGGGGCGGAAGATCCTGGGAAATGACTCTCACATCTCTCCTGGAAGCTTCTCCCATCCCCACCCTGGAAGTCAGGCCAGCGCCCCAGGCCCAGAGGGGGGGCTGGACTTGAACCCACAACAGAGCTCTAGTGCTCCCAAACCCAAGCAGGTACATCAGAGTTTCAGGGAGAGGGCAGCCCCAGGGGTCCCCAACACTGCCCAGTGGGAACCGAACGAATGTTTCCTGGCTGCTGGTGGGGGGACCCTGGTGTCATTCCCTGGGCTGCCCTCGGCCCCATTCGGATCCAAATCCTGATCCCAGAGAGGCCTGTGGCTCACCCTGGACTCACTCCAAGGACCAGTAGGACCTGGTGGGGCTTCTGTCCCCATCGGCACAGGAGAGGAGTCCCCCCCGGCCACTCAGTGTCCCCCCAGACTGCACTTTCCATGAAGGCGCCTGGATCCATTGCCTCTAGGCCTCTGGGCCTCTGGGCCTCTGTTTCTGGATCAGGGGTGGGGGTCAGCGGCTGCCAGGTAAGCAGCAACCCCCCCACACAGAGAGTTTCTCCCAATCTCTGGCCTCAGAGGGAGGGGGCTCACCCCAAATATCCCGGTCTCCACCACTGAGCAGGCAACCCCGAGGTTCCCGTAAGTGTGCAGAGGATCCACGGTGGCCACGGGCAGGGGCTCTGCTCCCCCAGGTGACTGTGCAGGGAGGGAGGCACCAAAGTGTGCAGCGGCCTCCTGGACGCCTCCCTGGAGACAGTCCAGGTCCTCGTGCTCAGGACCCCCCCAGTCCACCCCTCCTGGGCTTCCAGTCCTGCCCCAAAGCCTCCCATGGTTCCCGGACCAGCTCCTTACACCCCATGCTTCCCCCCGCAGCCTCCGTAAAGTCTGGGCCACGAAATGCCTGGCTCGCCCATCCGTCTGGTGGCTGTGCCACGTGCCCTGTGCCGGGCATTCGGGCCACACGCAGCCCCAGCCGCCGGGGAGGGGGCCAGGAGGGGACAGGAGCCCCTCCCACGGCAGTGTGCCCTGCTGGCCACACCGGCCCGGCTGCAGCCACTTAATTTCCGGCTTGTATGTCATCTTGCTGTGATTTATGGTTCCTCAGGGGCTTCTGGGCTGTGGACTTGCTTTGTCTTTGTCCATTCGTGGCCTCCTGGCCACCTGCAACCTGGGTCAGGGGCCCCAACAGTGTGGCCTCCTCCCATGGCCCATAGGTGCCCCCAGTATTGGGCCCGGAGGCCACGAGGGCCCGCAGACCAGGGAAGGGCCCGGCACTGACCGCACACCATAGAGGAGCCCGAAATGCTGGGGGCGCTGCCCCTGGCTTGGGAAGCAACTCGTCTGTTACATTCTCTTTCTAGTTGTGCAGCTTCCACGCTCAGTCGCTCCATCAGCAAGAATTCATGGAGCGCCTACTGTGTATCAGGCGTGTTCTAGGCCCTGAGGACGGGGCAGTGACCAGCGGAGACAGGGATCCCTGCCCTCCCGGAGCTGACGGCCTAGAGGAGGTGACAGATGAGATCTGAGGAGGCTGTGGGCCGGGCGGGGGGGAGATGTCTGGGGAAGGGTGCACCAGGCAGAGGGCACAGGCCCAGAGGTGGGGGTGGGTGCGCCCAGGGGGGCAGAGGGTCCCGGGGGAGCAGGTGCCGGCGGGAGGCACAGGGGTGAGGACCCTGCAGATGAGACTGTGGCCTTCACTTGTTGTGGAAAGCAGGGGCGGCGGGGGCTTGTGGCTGTGGGACTGTGACCAAGGGGCTCCAGGAGACCCCTACAGTCAGGGTGGCCCTGGTCAGTCCTGAGGGCAAGGGGTACTGGGGCCTGGGGCTTTTTCTCCAGTGCAGACGGAGAGGGGCCACCAGACCCCGTCCTGTGATGGAGGGCTGACCCCCCCAAACCCAGACAGCCCCAAATCTGACCGGCGGCCCAGCTCCATCCCAGAGCAGCCATCAGGGCTGGGGGAACTTCAGGACCCCCTCCCCGTGGTGGGGCACCAAGGCAGCAGGAGCCAGCCTTGGGGGGAAATCCCTTCCCTCCGCTGGGACCCGCAAACGGATGGCTGGCCGGGGGCCCTGCAGGGTGGTACCCGTCTTCCGGCTGAGGCTGGGGTGCTGGCCACAGGGGCCTCACTGTGCCCAGTGCAGCCTTGGGAGTCAGCAGCCATCCCGCACAGTGACCGTGGTCCCCGAGGCAGGGATCCGTGGCTGGCGACGCACAGGGCTGGGTCCTGAGAGACCCAGGTCCTGCCTGCAAGTGCCGGGCAGCACGGGGGTGTGCGTGGCTGAGCGTGGCTGTGCATGCAGCCGGTGACAAGTCCAAGGGGAGCCCCCAGCTGTGGGCACTGGGTCCCGGTGCTGACCAAACAGGACTGGCCCTGCCCCCTGGGAGCTCCCAGCCCGCAGGGGAGAGCAGATAAGAATCAGATTCCACTCGAGGGGGGTGGGCTGAGTGGCCCCGTGGCCAGGGAGGTTGAGAGGACATTTGACCTAGTCGGAAGGGTCTGGGGGAGACAGCCAATCAGTGACCTGTGGGAAGGGTACAGCAGAGAGCAGGAACAGCATGTGCCAAGACCCTGACATGGGAACAAAGCTATTTCTGTGCTTACCCATCTGAGGTCACTTTTTGTGTTAAGAAGGGGGCTCAGTCATTAAGCCTCTGCCTTCAGCTCAGGTCATGGTCCCGGGGTCCTGGGATCGAGCCCCGCATCGGGCTCCCTGCTCAGTGGCGAGTCTGCTTCTCCCTCTCCCTCTGCCCCTCTCCCCTGCTTGTGGCACGCTCTTTCTCTCTCAGATAAATAAACAAAATCTTAAAAAAAAAAAACAAAACACCTTTGCCTTAAAAAAGATCCTCAGGGCACCGGGGGGCTCAGTCAGTAAAGCCTCTTCTTCCACCCAAGTCGTGATCCCAAGGGACCTGCTCAGTGGGGAGCCTGCTTGTCCCTCTCCCTCTGCCCCTTCTTCCACTCCTGCTCCTTCCCCCTCAAATAAATAGATAAAATCTTTTTTTTTTAAGATTTTATCTATTTATTTGACAGAGAGAGACACAGCGAGAGAGGGAACACAAGCAGTGGGAGCGGCAGGCAGAGGGAGAAGCAGGCTTCCCGCCGAGCAGGGAGCCCAATGCGGGTCTCAATCCCAGGACCCTGGGACCATGACCTGAGCCGAAGGCAGATGCTTCACCAACTGAGCGACCCAGGTGCCCCCCTTTATTTCCAAAGTAAATAGATAAAATCTTTTAAAAAATCCTTATAATAGCTAGCTGGAAACACCTTAAATGTCCATAAATTGGTGAAAGGATAACGAAAATGTGATATAGCCACATGTTGGAGTGTTCCTCAGCCAAGAACAGCAGCGAGGCGCCCACACGCACGGCCCTGGGGACAGACCCCGAGCCCACGACGCTCAGGGAGGGAACCAGACACGGAAGGCCACGCGGGGTGTGAGTCCACATGGGTGACACGTCCAGAACAGGCTCATCCACAGACGGGAAGGGGGCCGGGGGGGCGGGCCAGGGCCAGGGCCAGGGGCTGGGTCAAAGGTGGGGGTGACATGACGGGGACGGGGTTGCCTTTGGGGATGGTGAGAATTCTGGAATCAGATAGTGGAGCTGGTTGTGCAACCCTGTGAATGTACTAACATTTTAAATGGATGGATGGTGTGGTATGTGAGTTATATCTCAGTAACTTTTTTTTAATAAGAAAATTGAAGTCAGTTGCTAGGATTCCGCCCCATGGTCCCTGTGTAGTCGTCCCTCCCCGGTGGCAAGGGGTCTTGGGAAAGCAGCCTCAGGGAGTCCTCCTCCCTCTCTGAGCTTCGGGGTCCTCACCGTGGAATGGGGGATCCTTAGGGCCTCCATGGTGCTCAGCACATCCGCGGGGTGTCCACCGTCCATCCCGCGACACTGGGCAGGGCGGGCGGGGTGCACACAGGGATCTTTGTGCTGCTCACTGGGTTCATTAAGAGGCAGTCCCTGTCGCCGGGCCCCGCTCGGCTGAATTAATTAGCTGAGAGCCTTCCCTCCCTGCTAATTGTGCCCAAGAGGATGCGGTCCTGGCAGGTGGTACCAAGGGGACAAGCAGCTGAGAGGACCCCCGTCCACTGGCCCTGCTGGGTGGCCCCCAACCTCCCTGTGTCCCTATCTGGGGCAAGGCTGCGGTGAAGGCCCCTGGGACCCCACAGTCCCCAACACATGCCGTTTGCAAAGCCATAAAGGGATTAAGAGGCAACAGACCCCTACCCTGGCCTGGGCAGTTAGGGAAACTGAGTCACACAGCAGCAGAGCTCAGAGACCTAGAGGTCAGAGAATGTGGTTGGATCCTGAAAGAGCCATGATGGAATCTGAGGATTTGCCAGCCCCCCCACTCCCCCCAACCCCAGCATGGAGGAGGGAGCAGGGGGCCTTGATCAGCCCTGGGGTCCTGGCTTCCAACTTGTTCCTGCTGAGTTCACAGTCTCTTCCCTCCCTCCTCCCAGCTGCCCCAGGGGGGGAGAGGGGGCTTATTCCCATTTCTCAGGGGGGGAAACTGAGGGCCAAGGAGGGCAATGAAGGACAGCGCCCCGTAAAACGCTCATCCCAGGGCCTGGCCTCCAAACCGCCCAAGAACCCATCATGATTGACCCCAGATGCTCCTCGAAGACACCCCTCCCCAGGGGAGTCCAGCCACAACTCCAAAGTTGCGGTCCATGTGCCCCTCCAATCGGGGTCAGTGGCCCCAAACACACATGCACACCCTTGAGGTTTATGCTCGTTTTATTATAAAAAAATACAGAATCCAAAGTTGATCGTAACGGAGGGGGAAGCCCGCGCTGCCCTACGAAAGCCCACCCGGCGTGCCTGAGCCTCATGGCGGCCGCACGACATATACGTATATATAATATATAGAAAACACAGATCAGGAAAGGCGGGTAGAAATATGAAATCCATATAAATGCTGTTTGCTTCTTTAAAGTGTCAGGGGGGTGTCTTTTTCTGGGGGTGGCCCCCACATTCTGCTTTGTCCTGTTTTCTCTTATAAACGTCATTAGGTCCTAGAGTAGGGGGAGGGGCTCCGACAGACAATCCAGCTTATTGCGAAGTGTGGCTTCTACTCTAAAAAGTCTCCCCACCCCCCCCACCCCCGCCAAAAAAAAAAAGTGCCCCTCTCCCAAGAAGGGGTGAGAAAAAAGAAACTTTCCAGGCCGTCCTTAGGAATACAGTAAAAATAAATCACAGTATATACTTGCTGGCTCTATTTACAGAAATGTCATGTCTTCTTGGCCTCGGGGGTGATCAGGTGAGGCTTGGGGGAGGGGGGCAAGCAGTTCTAAGACTTGGGGGGCTGTGACTCTGAAGGGGCCCCCCGGTGAAACATCCTGGATTTCCACTCTGGGAAAGGATCACCAGGAGCAAGGAGGGTAGGGCTGGGCACAAGGGTCTGAGGCGGGCTCCCATTCCTGGACCGGGGCCTGGGGGGCACTCGTCACTCACCCCTTCCGTCTCAGACTGGCCTGTCCCAAGGGTGCGTGGGAGGTCCAGGGTGGGCTCCAGCCCGGACCCAACAAATGGAGTGACCAGACCAGGTGTCTCCTGATGCCCGTGCCCCAGGGGGCCATATGCCCCCTTACCCACTGCCCCGCCCCGCCCACTCTGTTTCCTTCCGAAAGTCACCAGCAACAGCAAGGAATAAATTAAATTAAAAACTCAAGTCTTTCTGATTCTGCCATAAAAGAAAAACACTGCTGAGAGGTTCTTGGGTTCTCCAGAACTCTAGAAGAGCTGGCCTGGCCAGTGTCTGGCCAGCTACCCGGCCTCTCGGGCCTCGGGGTCCTCAGCCACACACCCCCAGGACTGGCCCTGGGGCGGTGGACAGCCCCCTGCCTGGCAGGGGCAGCACCAGTCGTGGGAAAATTGGAGTCTCTATCCGGTCTCTAGGCGGGGCATCCAGGTGGGCTGGGACTAGGAGCCCAGGAGGGTCCACAGCACGGGGACGGTGCTGAGGACGAGCCGACAGCTGCCCAAGCCGCTGCATGAGTTATTGCTGGTGAAGATGGGCTCAGGGGCCTCGTACAGGGTCTCGTCTAGGGGGACACAGAGACAGAATGGTCATCAGGTGGCCCCAACCCCCCTCACCCCCCTCCCTAACCATCTGCACCCCCACACCCTCATTCGGCTTCCTGGAGCTTATCAACCTCAGCCGCACCTCAGCTGGGACATTTCTGACCATCTTCACTGGGGCTGGGCCTCCTGTGCAGAGCATGACAAAGAGTAGGTGGCCCAGCATGTGTGCCCGGCACCTGGGTGAAGTCACAAGGGGCTGCGGAGACCCCCTCTTCTTTGGATGTGGCTATGATGTTTCAAGAGCTCAGGACATGGGCCCTTAGGTCTATCTCGGGAACTTTCCTGATGCTCACTCTTGGATGAAAAGGGCTATGGCCTCAGCACAGGGCCGGGTCCTGCACTTCACCTTCACTCTTAAATGTCTGAAATGTTGGGGATGGGGAAACGGAGGCTCGGGGCAAGGGCTGCCCCAGCCATTGCTGAGGTCGTGGGACTCCCAGGGCTGTGCTCTGAGAACTCTGCTCTGCTGACCACTGAGTGGGTTCTGTGGGTTCAGGACACAAGGGTGGCGCCCTGAGCACTTACTAGTTGGCCGAACATAGACCTTCAGCCTCAGGCAGGGTCGGTCCACAGCATTGGGTGGCGTGGCAGCTGGAAGAGAGAGGGATGGGGATTGGCGGAGTAGGGGGCTCTCAGTGCCAGAGACCTCCTGGGGCTGTATCGCCTTCCCCGCACTGGTAACTCAACCCTGGACCAAGGCTATGGGAGGTTCCACCTATAAAACTCCTAATCACACATCAAAGCCCCAGACACAATGCCCTCTATTTCCCAGAAGTCCTCCTGCACAATCCCCCTGCCCCTCCCTTTGCTGAACCCTGACCCCAGAGAATGGGGGTGTCTGCCTGGTTCCATCTCACCCCAAGGCAACACAGGGCAAGGTTCAAAGGTGATAAACAAAAATACGGTTGTTTTGAATGGATCAGCAAAAAAATCAGTATAACCAAATGATTGATCTGGGATCAAATACCTGCTCTCTGGTGCCTGTGGGCAAGTCACCCTCTATCTGGGCCTCATCTGTCACACAGTAAGGGCTTTGGAAATGATGTCCTCCATCTGGGAGCCAACAGAAGCCAGTAACCCCTGGGAGAGAGGCTGCTTCCCCACCTCCCCCGGAAAGGGACCCACCCTGCTGGAGGCCACAGGGAGGCGGAAGCACATTCGGTCCTCATGCCTAAAACCCCCCATTACTGCTCCCTGCTTCTTGGCCCACATGGCAAGCACCCTGCAGGGGACGGGGGTGGGACAGCAGCGCCAGCAATGAGTCATGAGGGAAGGGGACTTGGGGCGCAGGACAGGGAGGGGAAGGAGGCCTGGAGGCCGGTGGGGGCCAGTGGGGTTGCACACACGTGAAGCCCGTTCACGCACATGGAAATAGCCCGGCCCGCCTGTCCTCACGCTGGCTGCCCCCTCTGCCCACCCCCCAAAAGCCCCTCACGCCAGGAGATGAAGATAAAAAAGCACGAAATAAAAATAACATTCGTCATAGAGACAGGACGAGTAAGTACAATAATTATCTTTATGAAACTCCCGTCCTGGAAAGAAAAAATGTAATTTTTCTTATATTACGAGGACTTAATTTAAACACCTTCTTCCCCCCTCCTCCACCCATTTCTTCCTTGAATTAAAAGGAAAAAATCCAAATAGAGCAGAAAGAAAGAATGGGGCCTTTTCAGTTTAATCTGACGCAGCAGGAACGAGGGGGGCGAGGGGCTGCCTCTCCCACAGCCCCGGGGGGCAGAGCCCCGCTCCCCACCTGGCTCCCAGAGGCCCCCAAGATGCTGAGGAATGGGGATCTCCACGATCCCTCAGCGCTTCAGTGCCTCTGAAGAGGCATCCGCCCAATGACAAGATGGGCTCCCAGCGGCCCCCGTGTCGGTGGGGGGGCAATGCCCAGACTCCCAGGCTCCTGGCTAAGGTTCATGGAGAGTAAAGAACTGCCAAGACCACAGCAAGATCCGGTCTCGAACCCAGGCCCAGCTCTGCTGTGCTCCCGCCTCCCCAGACCCTGCCATCAGTACTTTATGGGGAGGAACACGGAGGCCCTTTGGGACCCCCCTGATGCGCAGCAGAGCTGGGGACAGCCTACCCTCAGCCTGGCCCAGCGTGGGGTTTTGTGTGCCTGAGTGTCCCCAAGCCTTGAAAAGCAGCTTCCACGGTCCCTGGGGAATCTTGGGCCAGGTGGGCCTGATGGGGGGAGACTGGGGAGGGGAGGATGCTGGGGGAGGGCCTGGGAGACCCCTGCCCAAGCCAGGGTGTGATGGGCAGAACACAGGCTCTGCCCTCCCCCCTGGCTTTGACCATGCTTCCCTCCCCCACCAGACTCCCTATGCCTGTTTCCCTCCTCACTGCAATGGTGGGGGCACCCCTGGTCTAAGTATGGAACAAGCTGATGGTGGGGCCATCCGCTCCCCCAGCCCAGAGGCCCAGTGGCCTGATCCAGAAACTGAGATCACAGAAGGGAAGCTGTGGGTTTGGACTCTCAACTCCGCTCTGAGCCTCAGTTTCCCCATCTGCAAAATGGGGGCTCTTGACAGTGAGGCCTCTGGGGCTTGCTGGAAGGACGATACCATTCAAGAGCTTGACCCCAGGGAGACAAAGGCCAGGGCAGGATGAGGGGCGGCCCAGGAGTACAGTCCAGCCCACACCCCATCTCCCCATACCCAGCCTCCGCCTCCAGCAACAGCACACATGCCCCCGCTCTCCCCCCCCAGCCCCGGCGCCCCCGGCCCCCGCAGCACGCCCCCGCGACCCCCCCAGCCCCCCCCCCGGCCCCCCCCCCCCCCGTGTCCCCACCTCCCTTCCCGCGACCTCTCCTTCCGCCCCCCCCCGCCCCGCGCCCCCGCTCTCCTACCCTTCCCGCTCTCCCCGTCCCTCCCGCGTCCCCGCCCCCCCGCGCCCCCGGCCCCCCCCCCCCCCCCCCCCCCCCCCCCCCCCCCCGCCCCCCCCCCCCCCCCCGCGCCCCCGGCCCCCGGCCCCCGGCCCCCCGCGCACTCACAGATGTAGTAGTACTCGTGGCCGGGGCGGAACTCGAAGCCCAGGGAGAAGGGCGTGAAGAGCTGGAACTTCTCGGAGAACTTGAGCGGCCCCCCGGGCGCCGCGGGCCGGTTGCACTCCCAGCGCTTGAAGCCGCGCTGCCGGTGGTCGCAGGAGGCGTGGCCCTCGCCGTTGACCATGTAGAGCACGTAGTGCTCCATGCGCTCGGCCGGCGGCAGCGGCGCCCCGTAGTGCGGGCAGTAGATGTCCAGGTAGTCGTTGATGCTCACCTCCACCGTGTAGCCCCCGCCGTCGTCCGCCGCGCCCGCGTGGAACCTGCGGCCCGGCGGTCCGCGCGTGGGGGGGCCAGTCGGGGGAGGGGAGGGAGGCAGGAGGGGGGGCTGGGTCAGTGCAGGGGGTGGGGGCTGGGGGGCCGGGGGGGGCCGGGAGAACGGGGGACAAGTTCCAGGGCGCGAGCCCACGCGCCCCGCCTCGCACCCCGCACCGCACCCCCTCCACTCCAGGCGACCACGGGCGCCCTGGGGTCCAGGCTCGCCCTGCGCCTCCCGCCCACAAGCAGTGGGGGTTGGGGGAGGAGGGGCGGTCGCCAAGCATTCTGGGTAACCGCAGGCCACCAAGCAGGTGTCGCGCGACTGGGACCCCCTCTCCCTTCCGCAGGCCGGACATCTGGGCCCTTCTGTGGCAAGCAGGGCCGGCACAAGCTGTTCCCCCATTATCAAGGCCCTCTCCGGAAAAACGCTATTGCTTGACTGCATGTCCCCTCCTCCAGGCAGCACCCCATGCTGCCCCCCACATGCAGCCCCCTTAGCTTTCCTTCTGTAGATCTGCCTGCCAAGAAGGTACAGGGTGGTGTGGGGACACAGGCTGGGTGTTTTGGGCCCCCCGGGGCTAGTTCTGACCCCTCCCCTAGCCTCAGTGTCCCTGCGGGGGGCAGGGCTTGGCGTGAAGGCCGCCCCAGCCCAGCTCAGAGTTGCTCTGGGCTGGACCCCCAGCCTCAACTCCTTCAGTCCCCTGTGACCCTAGCAAGTCCAGGATCCTCCCTCCAGAGCCTCTAGAATTTGGCAACTGCCCCCTCCAACCTCTTGGTCACCCCCCCAGGTTCCCCCAGTCCCGACACCTCTGCCCCTCACCCTGCTTCCCAGCCTTTGCCCTGGAGGTTGCACCTGCCATGCAGCCTGCACCCCTTCCTTGGGGAGCCACGGCCTCCCCCAGACCCAGCCTCATCTGGCGAGGAGGGAGGTCGGCTGGGAGAGGGACAGGCGGCTCCCCCCACCAGCACTGCCTCAGGCTAGAGGGCCAGGAGGCCTTAGATCTCCCGGGCGTGGTCCCCTGGGTCCCTGTCATGTGAGGTGGGACAAGGGGGCCTCCGGAGAGGAGCTTATTAGCAGATAAAAGGCCCGAGCAGGGCAGGGTCGGGAGCAGGCTCCCCAGGCTGCCCCTTCCCCCTCTCCGTACAGGCTTGGAAGCTGAGCCCCAGGGAGGGTCCACGGCAGGGAGAGCCCCGGCTCCTTGGATCCCAGCGTGGCCATGCCATGCCTCTGTGCCCACCGTGTCAGCCGCGCCAGTCCGAGGGAGCGGCGGTGTGGCCCCCATGCTGGGCGTACTAACTGGCACAGCGGGCACCTGAAGGGGCGGCTGGACTATCAGATGGCGTCGGTGGGCCCCCCTGCGGCCCCTGAGACTCTGCAGCAGGTCAGGGAGAGGGCTCCTGGGGCTCCAGAGGTGGGAGTGAGGCAAGCAGGAGACCTTGCTCGCTTGTGCCTCAGTTTCCCAGTCTGACACGAGAGATTTCGTGGTGATTTCAAGCCTGTGGCTGAGATGGAGGCGCCAAGAATTCCTGGTCAGAGCGTCGGAGGGAGCAGATTCACCAGCAGCCCCTTCCCTGCTCGTGGGCTTGTCCAGGAATGGGGAGCTCAGCCCACCCCCACAGAGGTGGGATGGTGTTTACAGATTCAGTGTGTGGAGCAAAGAGACTCCGGAAGTGGGGTCAGGTGGGGCAGCAGAGAGTTCCGTGTTCAGACACAAGTCTGCACCCAGCTAGGCCTCGTGGTTCATTCTCAAAGCCTCAGTTTCCCGCTCTGTCCAGCGAGGCCGTACAGAGGCTGATGGGGGATCTCCAGGCATGTACACGGTAGGCCCCGCCCAGAGGCACGGCAGCCCTGGGACAGGGTCAGCCTGCAACAGGGTCAGGCGGCGACCCTGCCCGCCCCTGGGGCTGCCCCTCAGCTGGCCAAGCAGGGGTGTCTCACGGACTGGCTGTGTTCTCCAGCCGCTTGGGCGAGATCGATGCAAAAGCCACTCCAGGCTTTTTCAAAAGTAATTTTTGCTCCTTCCCAGCCCATTGAAAGCCCCATTGATCAGCCAATCGATGACAGCCGTGGCCAAGCGCTTGCCAGGACTACCCATGCCCAGCCCTGCAGGGGAGGTGGAGATAGGGAAACCACGGGGTTGGCGGGGAGGGGGAGGAGGGGGGCACGGGACAGGGAGTGTAGGGCTGAGGTGCAGGTGCTGACGTCCTGGCCCTGGCCCCCTCTGGTCCTCAGTTTCCCCTCTCATCCCTGGCATGATGCAGGGGATACACACTCAGCTTGAAAGAGGAGAGCCTAGCTTTCTGCAGGGCCTTTCTCAAGACGAATGGACTCTGGAGAGTGGGGCTGCCGAAGCATCACCAGCTCTCCCCACACCGCCCCTGCCTGTGCTTCTCCCAGGATGTCTGCCTTCCTCCCCTGCATCGGACCAACATCATTCTCCCCTCCTGTTTCATCTTCCAAAAAACGTCCGAAACCGAGGCTGCTTTGCTTGTTCAGAGGCTGGATGCGTGGGCCCCTCCAGGCAGGCCAGGCTCCTGGCCTCCCAAAATCCAGGGCTCACTTTCCTGAATGTAAATCAGACCTTGTGATCCACTGGCTCAAAGCTCCCCATCGCTCAGAATAAAACCCACAGTCCTCCCAGGTCATGAGGCCCAAAGGCCCCACTGTCCGCACCCTGGTTGCCCTGTGATTGCTCCCAGCTCACTCCCTTCTAGCCACACCTGCCTTCCTGTTGCTCCTGTTCCGACCCCAGGGCCTTTGCACATGCTGTCCCCACTGCCTGGAATGCTTTCACCCGCCACTTGCACCTCATCCCATATCTCATTCAACATCATCATACTCTTCCCTTTACATAGTCTGCTGTCTGCTCTCCTGGACCATGGGGGTCCACCTCCTCCTCACCCCTTCCCTCGCTGCCAGCAGAGGCCCAAAGACTCAAGGTCTTTGAGCTGCTGGAGTCCTAGGAAGCAAACAGAGGCCCACAGTGGGGCGAGGACCCCAGGCAGGTGGGTCCTAGAGGCACCCCTACCCAAGCTCTGGCGGCCTAAGTGGACCATTTTTTCCCCTCCCCGGCTCTAAAATAGCGATGGGCTTGCTGCGTTGGCATTCCCAGTTCCAAGTTGGCGGGCAAACCAGGGGCGGGCGCCTGGCCCCTGCTCAGGGTGGCGCCTGTGCGGGGGAGGGGCCCAACCCCAACACCAAGCCGGTGCAAGCAAGACAAAGCTTGCATTTTCTCCATTAGTGCGGAAGCATGGTGTGCAAATGCTCCATGGGAGCCGCAGATAGAGACAGCAATTCTCACTAAGGGGTTAATGACTGACTTGGGATGGGTTCCCAGACAGAGAGCTCCTGAGGCTTTCAGACGTACACCCATCCCCCTCCCCTGCCACACCTTTGCCCCTGCTCCTGTTCACCCTGCCAGGCTGCCTGCCAGTGTGCACTCCTCCAGGCAGCCCTCCCAGCCCCCGATGGACCCAACCCTGCCCTCCACCCTCCCCCACCCTGCCAACCGCGGGCCTGCAGCTAATTAGTTTCAATCGGGCCATTGTCAAGTCATTAGACGCTAATAGCAAAGCAACTAATTAGGAGTCTCACCCAAAATGGGGGTGGGGGCGGGGAGGGCTGTGCCGCCTCCCCAGACCAGAAACTGAGGCAGGGTGAGGCGGGCAGCACACCAAGGCCCTGTGCACCCCTGTGGCACTCAGGACCATCTTCCTGGTCTGAACCCAATCCCGGCTCACCGCGAAGGGGCCGACAGATGCCTGTGTCAGGATCCCAGCAAAGAACACGCCCAGGCCAGCCCTAAGCGGGCAGCAGGGGCCCGAGGCCCAGGCTGGGGGCAGGGCCAGCCCCTCCCCCTCCCAGGGGGGCCCCCAAGACCTCAGCACCCACCCCTAGCTTTCTGAGGGGTCAGGAAGACATCTCCCCCATCTGAGACCTGGCCACCTTTCTCCTAGAGCTGGGGTGCTGGGCGGGGCCTCCAAAAACGGGCCCCAAGGGGGTGCAGGGTCAGCCTGCGTCGGGATGAGCAGGGCCTCCTGTGTGCAGGGGACAACCTGAAGCAAGAGGTAGAAACAATGAGGCAGGGTGGGCACAAAAAGTGGGGGCGGGGGGCCACAGGGTCAGCCCCACCTCTGGGCCTCGGTCTCAGGTAGGCCGTGGCCCAGGTGCATGCGGGTCTCGGACACCCCCTGCCCCCCAAGGTGCTCCTTAGCCAGCTGCAGACACGGCTGCCTCTAGGGGAGGGGGGACATCCGATGGGGCCCGAATGAGTCACTCCCCCTCCCCCCCCAGCCCCGCCCAGCGCCGGGAGGTGGACGCATAGCGGGGTGGGCAGGTCACACAGGGTGCAGGGCTGCGGCGCGGGACAGTTGAGGGGACGACTGGGCTCACGTGGTGGACGGAGCCCCTCGAAGCCATGGTCCCCAGGTCCGGCAGGGGGACCGAGGCATGGCGGCTGAGCCCTCTGACCCGTCGGGCAAGAGAGTCTGCGTGGGGGCGAGACCCCGGCCAGGGCCGGCCCGCCAGAGTTCAAAGTCTGGCCAAGGTTAAGACCTGGCCGGCGTCTGTGCTGGGCGCACCTGGCTTTCCCCTGTGTGGAGGCACAAAGGAGGCTGTCCCCTTCCCCTGGCACGGCGGCCAGCGGTGGGGACACGGCCAAGCCCTCCTCCCTCTGGGCCCACCTCCAAAAGAGAAAACCCCCCCAGAGCCACACCACAGGGCAAGGCTGGCTGTGTCCCCGCTTCCTGAGGAGGGCGGAAGGGGCATGGGGGTTGTCATGGGGAAAACACGGGCCTGGTTTAGGGGTTGCGGGACGGGCCCTCGGAAACACTGCCTCCCAGACCGCCATTAATGCACCTGCCGTCCCAAGAGCAACCTCCACCCGTGGTCCTGAGGACCCTGCGGTCCTCACAGAGACGTCTGCCGGGGGGCCCGGGGTCTGCGCCCCCAGGCAGGCAGAGGCCAAGAGCCGCTGCAGGTACAGTGCAGCCCGGGGCCTCGGCCACCGAGCCTCGGTCTTCATCTGCACGTGGACGCTGCCCAGGGCAGTCCACGGTGGGGAGGGACAGAGGCTGGGGACAGGGAGGACTCCCCCTGCCCGTCAGAACCCCAGGGAGCCTGCACACCCCAGCTTCAGGCCTGGACAGACGTCGCCTGGCCCCCGGCAGGTGGGGTGCCTCAGCGCTGTGCCCCCATCCCGCACCCCATCGTGCACCGCTGCCCCTCACCCTGCTCTTGGGGCGGCACGGTCCCTGTCAGTGCGAACGTGGGGCCCAGCCCCACAGGCCCCCCGTTTTTGCCCGCGGGAGCTGCCTGGGTTTCCCTCTGAGCTCCAGGGGTCACGGCCGCCGCTTGCCCAGCCACACGGGCCTTGCTCCGTGAGCTGCGTGGCCCCACTCCACGGGGGTCGTGCCCAGGTTTCTCAGGCTCCCCACAGCACCCCCGGGCCCCGCCCTCCGGCCCCGAGGCCCCAGACCCACGGGGCCTCACTCCCCAAGCCCTGAAAGCCAGGCATGCTACCCTCTCTCGAACAAAACAAAAAACCCTCATACAGCAAAATACGGCATCGCCCAGTCGAAACCATTTCTCCCCAGAGGCCCAGGCGAGGCTGCAGGGCCATGGGGCCCAGGGATGCCCGGCACCTCCGCCGTGGGGAAGATGCTTCTCGAGTCGCCATATTCCTATCCGCACCCCCCCCCCACAACGCAGAAGCACACGAAACCCCGTTCAAGGGCACACGAGCCCCACGTGAGGGCAGGCGGCTGAAGCCCGGCCTGCCTGGGTAGGGTGGGCTCCGAGCCCCGAGCCCCAGCCCGCATCAGCGCCTCCGCGGCCACTCGGGCAGCAGGTCTCCCATTGGGTGGAAGACTCTCGGGGGCGGCGGGCGCCCTGCGTGGGGCCAGCTCTGGACCTCGATGGCTCGTCTGCACCACGGGAGGCGCAGGGCCCCCGGGACCGATGCACGTCCCCCTGGCGAGGACCCAGCCAGCTCCAGGAGGGGACAGAGGAGGAACCGCGGGGCACACGGGGACAGCAAGCCGTGCCGCCATCCGTGTGGACGGTCTGCCGCCTCCGTGGAGGCTCTGGGACAGCCAGGGCCGGGCCGCACACGCAGACACACATGTGCACTCCACTCCCAGATACGCTAAAGACACATGTGTGCGCCCCCCAGACGGCCCCGTGCTCCCTCTGCACAAATATGCACACGCAGAGACACACGTGCGCCCCCAGACGCCACGTACATTCCACACACAGACACACTGTGCAAACACGCCAGAGCCAGGGCCCCGTGCACACGGAGCACACGCATCACCCCGCCACACGGATCCGAGTGTGCACCGCACACACACCGCACCTCGGGGGCCCCCAGCACCCCCGCGTGTCCCGGACAAAAACCCAAAGCTACACAGACACACGGCCTGAGACGGAGGGGCGCACCCGCAGCTTCCCTGCTCGGCGACACAGCAGCCCCGCCACAGGGCGGCTGGCCCAGGACCCCCGGCCTGGACACCTAGCGGCCGGCCCCGGGGCGACCAGGTGGGGGCCAGCCGGACAGACGGCCGGGAGCCAGCCTGCGGGGGAGCCGGGGCCTGGCGGCTGGACCGGACCGCAGGGCCCTGCCCTACCACGGCGGCGACGGTGGGTGCTGGGCTCCCTCGGCAGCGTCCACCTGCCGCAAGAGTGCAGGGAGAGCACCGCGCAGCGGGAGAGTGTCATTGGGCCACAGAGCCACATGCTCAGTACCTTGGTGCAGGTGCGAGGCCCAGGACGCGAGTGTCTGTGCCTGTCCGCTCCCCATGGAGCACATCCGTCCCGCAGCTCCCCTGCTGACTGCCCGTCCCCCACTCCAGTGTGCCCAGCCCTCGCTCTGACCCCCTTCCTCGCCGGCCTTTTGTGCGTGCCCCTCTCTCCCGGGCACGGCCCCCCTGCCCTTGCGCTTCCCCATCTCCACCTGCCACCACCGCTGATCTGTTACTAACCCAACCAGGCCTGTGTCTCGTGTCCCTGCCCGTGGGACTGCCTCCCGCTTCAGGCCTGCTCGCCGACCCTGCACCTCCACTCCAGGCCGCTGTCCCCGGGACCAGCACTTTTGGGAAATCGCCATTCCTGGCTGCCCTTGGACCTGAGGCCCAACACCACCCTTCCTCCTGTGTCCAGCACACACCCTGTCCCCCGGCACGGGTTCCAGGCCAGCCACCCCGGGATGGCAAACCTCCTGGGGGGTCCCTAGGCCACCGAGGCCTTCGGTCAGCTGGTCAGAACAGGGCTGTCAGCCTGGCAACAGGAAGTGTCCACGCGGCCGGCCAGAGCCAGGCACCGGGGGCTTCCTCCCTCCCCCGGCCGGGGTCCTGCCACAGCCCCGGGGCAGGTGGGGCCGCAGGCAGCCCCAGCCACCCCCTTCCGTCCCCATCTGAGGCTCCCCATGTGTTTGGTGTTTGCTAGAACAAAGGACAGGCTATGCCTGGGACGGAGATTCCAAAGCTGAAACCAAAAACTTGGACCAGGAAAGCCCTGCCCGCTGCCCCCCAACTCGCTGGCCCCCCCCGCCCGCAGCACCCCCTGCTCGCTGGGCCCCCTGCATGCTGGGCACCCCCCGCCCACTGGGCCCCCCCCGCCCAGTGGGGGGCCCCCCCATGCCCGCTGGGCTCCCCCGCTCAGCCGCAGGGAAGAGCCCTTAATCAAACCCACATGTGACCGGCGGGGCAGGCGGCTCAGGGAACCCGCTCCGCAGTGGCCTGGCTGTCCCTCTGCAGCCCGGGGTCTCTGCCCTCCACCCCAGGGCCCAACCCCACAGCTGGGCAACTGAGGGGGTGTCTGGGTGCGCTCCCTGCCCCCCGCGGCAGGACACTGGCTACCCTTGTCCCAGAGTCTGCCTCAAAGACAGCCCTTTATGCAACTTTCTGCCCGAGGATGCAGGACGCCAGGGGACAGTATCGGGATGGCAGGGGACAGTGGGCTCTGGAGGGTGTCTTGGCCGGCACTTGACACAGAGGGAAAGTGACCAGTGGCAGAGGGACAGGAAGCGGGGAGGCTGGCCTCCCTGGCTCCGATGCTCAGCCCAGCCAGCCCTGGGAACACGGTGTGACCAGGAGTGCTGGGACTGACCCCAAAGCCATAGGTGCTCCGAGCCCCATCTCCCATGGGACCTCCAGCCCACTCCAGCCTTCGAGAGCCAGAGATGGCCCAGAGGCTTCTGCCGATGTCCAGGACATGGTCAATCACCGGCAAACTTTTCCCACACCGATTAACAGGGACTTCTGCTGCCCCCCAAGTTGCACAGCACTAGACGCCAAGGAGGATGTGCGGGCAGGCAGGACACCTCGGCCAACCGCAGCAGGCTGGGCACGAGGCCACCTGGGCCCCCACCCCAGCTCTGCACCCCTCACCGTGACCTTGAGCCAGCCACTCAGCCATCCTGTGCCTCAGTTTCCCCATCAGCGCCAGGAGGACGGGAGAGGATGCTACCGGGTCAAGACTCCCAGGACTGCCGCCCCAAACCCCTCAGTGCCTCAGTCTCCCCATCTCTACAAAGCTAGGACCGGGTACCCCCTGGAGTGAAGGCAGTTATGGGCTGGTCGGGAGGAATATATTAACTTCCCCAAGTTCATGTGGGGACCCACCGGCAGGACGCATCCAGGGCGCCCTTGCCCTGGGGGCCACGGTCCCCCACCTGGCACGGTTCAGTGACAAGGTTCCCGGGGGAGCTCCACGAACTCCGATGCTGGCAGGGGTCCCCGGAGAGGCCCCAGGATGGGGGACCCCCAAGTCCGGGGAAGGCACTCAGGGCTGCGCAGCTCCTGAGGGTGCCGGAGGGGGTCCCCCAACTCCGGGGGCCAGCGGCGCTCGGGGCACACAGGGCGTCCAGTGGGGCGCCCTGGGAGGGGGCGGCTGGTGGAGGATGCACGCGGAGCGGGAGTCCCCCGAACTCCAGGGCGCCGGAACTCCCTGGGGGCTCCCGCGGGACCCGGCGCCCCCGCTGCCGAGGCGGAGCGCGCGGGGGCCGTCCCCGAGCTCGGGGCGGGGGGGGGCGGCCGGCGCCGCGTCCCCGCGCGCGGCCGCGCTCACCTGGGGTTGCTGCGGTTCCAGTAGACGGCGTAGCGGTCCGAGTGGGCGCGGGCGGCGTCCTGGGCGCGCGCGAAGGGCGGCGGCAGCGGCAGCAGCAGGAGGAGCAGCGGCAGCAGCGGGCGCTGCGAGGGCGCCATGGCCCCGGTCCGGCCGCCCCGCGCTCGCCTGGCCGCCGCCTGCCAGCCG